>NC_061509.1:290548528-290902177 GCF_022539505.1 Lolium rigidum | reverse complement strand
AAAAATTAGTCTACTTGCATTTACTTTATCTAGTTCATTTTATTTACTATCGCTAAAATGAGTAATCCTGAAGTTGAAGTTCGTTCATTTAAGCAACAAGGGGAGAATGTTTAAAAGATGCTTGGTATAGAATTAGTGATGCCCATAATAGGTGCACTAAGAAACACTCCACCACTATCCTACTCGGGAATTTTTATGTTGGTATCTCTAGCTGGAATAGATATGTTCTTGATTGTCTCGCGGAGGTAACTTCCTAGGTGCTCCCGCTTTAGAAACTAGTTGCATTATTGAGAGTTTATTTGGAACACCACCTGTTAATGAAACTAAAAGTGAAACCTCCCTTGAGGATGTTATGAAAAAATTGGAAACCATAGAGAAAAATTGTAGCATTGAAACTAAAATGGAAATATTACTTGGATAATACTTGATAAACTTGATAAAATCCTAGGAGAAATTAATGAAAAAATTGCTACTCTAGAAACTTGTGCTATCCATGATAATCAAACCCATAGAATTGGTAAACTTGAAGAAGCTATGAGAAAATTGGGTTCAACTTTTTCTTCTCTTAAATTTAATGAGAAAGCTTATGTGGGTAAGGAGCAAAAATTCATGTATGTCTCTAAGGTGCCTAAACCAAAGAATTACTATAGGCCTAAAATTGATAAAACTCCCAACACCGCTGGTAATGATGTTGATGCTTCATCTCTCGATGTTACTTGATACACACTTTACGCGCCTAGCTGAAAGGCGTTAAAGAAAGCGCTTATGGGAGACAACCCATGTTTTTACCTACAGTACTTTGTTTTTATTTTGTGTCTTGGAAGTTGTTTACTACTGTAGCAACCTCTCCTTATCTTAGTTTTGAGTTTTGTTGTGCCAAGTTAAGCCGTTGATAGAAAAGTAAGTACTAGATTTGGATTACTGCGCAGTTCCAGATTTCTTTGCTGTCACGAATCTGAGCCCACTGCCCTGCAGGAAGCTCAGAAAATTATGCCAATTTACGAGCATGATCCTCAGATATGTACGCAACTTTCATTCAATTTGAGCATTTTCATTTGAGCAAGTCTGGTGCCATTTTAAAATTCGTCAATACGAACTGTTCTGTTTTGACAGATTCTGCCTTTTATTTCGCATTGCCTCTTTCGCTATGTTGGATGAATTTCTTTGATCCACTAATGTCCAGTAGCATTATGCAATGTCCAGAAGTGTTAAGAATGAGTGTGTCACCTCTGAATATGTCAATTTATATTGTGCACTAACCCTCTAATGAGTTGTTTCGAGTTTGGTGTGGAGGAAGTTTTCAAGGATCAAGAGAGGAGTATGATGCAACATGATCAAGGAGAGTGAAAAGCTCTAAGCTTGGGGATGCACCCGGTGGTTCACCCCTGCATATATCAAGAAGACTCAAGCGTCTAAGCTTGGGGATGCCCAAGGCATCCCCTTCTTCATCAACAAATTATCGGGTTCCTCCCCTGAAACTACATTTTTATTCGGCCACATCTTATGTGCTTTTTCTTGGAGCGTCGTTTGTTTTTGTTTTTGTTTTGTTTGAATAAAATGGATCCTAGCATTCACTTTATGGGAGAGATACACACTCCGCTGTAGCATATGGACAAATATGTCCTTGGTTTCTACTCATAGTATTCATGGCGAAGTTTCTCCTTCGTTAAATTGTTATATGGTTGGAATTGGAAAATGATACATGTAGTAATTGCTATAAATGTTTTGGGTAATGTGATACTTGGCAATTGTTGTGCTCATGTTTAAGCTCTTGCATCATATGCTTTGCACCCATTAATGAAGAAATACATAGAGCATGCTAAAATTTGGTTTGCATATTTGGTTTCTCTAAGGTCTAGATAATTTCTAGTTTTGAGTTTGAACAACAAGGAAGACAGTATAGAGTACTATAATGCTTTCAATATGTCTTTTATGTGAGTTTTGCTGTACTAGTTCATCCTTGTGTTTGCCTCAAATAACCTTGCTAGCCTAAACCTTGTATCGAGAGGGAATACTTCTCATGCATCCAAAATACTTGAGCCAACCACTATGCCATTTGTGTCCACCATACCTACCTACTACATGGTATTTTCCAGCCATTCCAAAGTAAATTGCTTGAGTGCTACCTTTAAAATTCCATCATTCACCTTTGCAATATATAGCTCATGGGACAAATAGCTTAAAAACTATTGTGGTATTGAATATGTAATTATGCACTTTATCTCTTATTAAGTTGCTTGTTGTGCGATAACCATGTTTACTGGGGAACGCCATCAACTCATTGTTGAATTTCATGTGAGTTGCTATGCATGTTCGTCTTGTCGGAAGTAAGGGCGATCTACACTGAGTTGAATGGTTTGAGCATGCATATTGTGAGAGAAGAACATTGGGCCGCTAACTAAAGCCATGTTCCATGGTGGAAGTTTCAGTTTTGGACAAACATCCTCAAATCTCTAATGAGAAAAGAATTAATTGTTGTTGAATGCTTAAAGCATTAAAAGAGGAGTCCATTATCTGTTGTCTATGTTGTCCCGGTATGGATGTCTAAGTTGAGAATAATCAAAAGCGAGAAATCCAAATGCGAGCTTTCTCCTTAGACCTTTGTACAGGCGGCATAGAGGTACCCCTTTGTGATACTTGGTTAAAGCATATGTATTGCGGTGATAATCCAGGTAGTCCAAGCTAATTAGGACAAGGTGCGAGCACTATTAGTACACTATGCATGAGGCTTGCAACTTATAAGATATAATTTACATGATGCATATGCTTTATTACTACCGTTGACAAAATTGTTTCATGTTTTCAAAATCAAAGCTCTAGCACAAATATAGCAATCGATGCTTTTCCTCTATGAGGACCATTCTTTTACTTTCAATGTTGAGTCAGTTCACCTATTTCTCTCCACCTCAAGAAGCAAACACTTGTGTGAAGCTGTGCATTGATTCTTACATACTTGCTTATTGCACTTATTATGTTACTCTATGTTGACAATATCCATGAGATATACATGTTACAAGTTGAAAGCAACCGCTGAAACTTAATCTTCTTTTGTGTTGCTTCAATACCTTTACTTTGAATTATTGCTTTATGAGTTAACTCTTATGCAAGACTTATTGATGCTTGTCTTGAAGTGCTATTCATGAAAAGTCTTTGCTATATGATTCACTTGTTTACTCATGTCATCACCATTGTTTTGATCGCTGCATTCTCTACATATGCTTTACAAATAGTATGATCAAGTTTATGATGGCATGTCACTCCAGAAATTATCTTTGTTATCGTTTTACCCGCTCGGGACGAAGCGAGAACTAAGCTTGGGGATGCTGATACGTCTCCAACGTATCGATAATTTCTTGTGTTCCATGCCACATTATTGATGTTATCTACATGTTTTATGCACACTTTATATCATATTCGTGCATTTTCCGGAACTAACCTATTAACAAGATGCCGAAGTGCCGATTCTTTGTTTTCTGCTGTTTTTGGTTTCAGAAATCCTAGTAAAGAAATATTCTCGGAATTGGACGAAATAAAAGCCCGAGAGGCCTATTTTCTCACGAAGCTTCCGGAAGTCCGAAGGAGAGACGAAGAGGGGCCACGGGGCGCCAAACCCTAGGGCGGCGCGGCCCCCCTTGGCCGCGCCGGCCTGTGGTGTGGGCCCCCTGCGCCGCCTCTTGACCTGCCCTTCCGCCTACAAATAGCCTCCGTGACGAAACCCCCGATACCGAGAGCCACGATACGGAAAACATTGCCGAGACGCCGTCGCCGCCGATCCCATCTCGGGGGATCCTGGAGATCGCCTCCGGCACCCTGCCGGAGAGGGGAATCATCTCCCGGAGGACTCTACACCGCCATGGTCGCCTCCGGAGTGATGAGTGAGTAGTCTACCCCTGGACTATGGGTCCATAGCGGTAGCTAGATGGTTGTCTTCTCCCCATTGTGCTATCATTGTCGGATCTTGTGAGCTGCCTATCATGATCAAGATCATCTATATGTAATTCTATATGTTGCGTTTGTTGGGATCCGATGAATAGAGAATACTTGTTATGTTGATTATCAAAGCTATGCTTATGTGTTGTTTATGATCTTGCATGCTCTCCGTTATTAGTAGATGCTCCGGCCAAGTAGATGCTTTTAACTCCAAGAGGGAGTACTTATGCTCGATAGTGGGTTCATGCTGCATTGACACACGGGACGAGTGATGAGAAAGTTCTAAGGTTGTGTTGTGCTTGTTGCCACTAGGGATAAAACATTGATGCTATGTCTAAGGATGTAGTTGTTGATTACATTACGCACCATACTTAATGCAATTGTCCGTTGTTTGCAACTTAATACTGGAGGGGTTCGGATGATAACTCGAAGGTGGACTTTTTAGGCATAGATGCGGTTGGATGGCGGTCTATGTACTTTGTCGTAATGCCCAATTAAATCTCACTATACTCATCATGATATGTATGTGCATTGTCATGCTCTCTTTATTTGTCAATTGCCCAAGCTGTAATTTGTTCACCCAACATGCTGTTCGTCTTATGGGAGAGACACCTCTAGTGATCTGTGGACCCCGGTCCAATTCTATTTACTTGAAATACAATCTACTGCAATACTTGTTTCTACTGTTTTCTCTGCAAACAATCATCTTCCACACAATACGGTTAATCCTTTGTTACGGCAAGCCGGTGAGATTGACAACCTCACCTGTTTCGTTGGGGCAAAGTAGCTTGGTTGTGTTGTGCAGGTTCCACGTTGGCGCCGGAATCTCCGGTGTTGCGCCGCACTACATCCCGCCGCCATCAACCTTCAACGTGCTTCTTGGCTCCTCCTGGTTCGATAAACCTTGGTTTCTTTCTGAGGGAAAACTTGCTGCTGTGCTCATCATACCTTCCTCTTGGGGTTGCCCAACGAACGTGTGAAATACACGCCATCAGTGTCCACTAGTGAAAGTATGATCGCTAGGCCTTATTTCTAAGCATTGAAACACCGTTTCCAACAAGTTCTGTTACATGTTTGCTTGCTGCCATTTTTATTTCAGATTGCAATTACTACTTATAATCATCCATATTACTTGCATTTCACTATCTCTTCGCCGAACTAGTGCACCTATACATCTGACAAGTGTATTAGGTGTGTTGGGGACACAAGAAACTTCTTGTATCTTAATTGCAGGGTTGCTTGAGAGGGATATCTTTGACCTCTACCTCCCTGAGTTCGATAAACCTTGGGTGATTCACTTAAGGGAAATTTGCTGATGTTCTACAAACCTCTGCTCTTGGAGGCCCAACACTGTCTACAGGAATAGAAGCGTGCGTAGACATCAGACACCCCCAAGTACAACGAGGGGTACGAGTCCTACATGGCGAGCTTGATTGGCAGCAAGACTGCCAAAGATGCCATGGTCATTGACCTTGATGGTGGCCAGCCTTGCGGAAGCTCCGCTTCTCGTGCAAGCCATCCAAGAGGCCACAAGGCAACTAAGGCCGACATGAAGCGTGATGCTTAGACCATGCATTTGGTTGGCACCTTGAAGGACTTGTATACTGAAAAGGAGGTGTCCATGGACTAGAGGGATGAGAGAAAGCGTCGGGAGAAGAAAGAGGACATGAAGAACTACTACGATATCCAAAAGAGGAAGGTTGAGATTCAAGAGGCCAATGCCAAGACGAGGGATAGGGAAGTGGAGCTCAAAGAGAAAGAATTGGAGCTCATTGCAGCGGGAGGGGCCAAAGAGGTGATGTTGAAAGAGAGAGAAGTTGAGCTAAAACGCCAATCCGAGAACCACATGATCATGACCGCAGACTTGACCGCCATGAACGAGGTGCAGAGAGCTTGGTTCGAGAAGAGGCAGAAGAATATCCTAGACCGCGCAAATTGAGTTGACAATCTCAATTTATAATTTTTATAGTTGTTTCTTATTCAAACTATGACACATTTCATTTCCTAGTCATGCTACATTTTATTTGATATTATTCTATGTTTTTTAAATATTATTTATAAATTTATGTGGTCAAATGGCCTATTTCCTAAAGAAATAGACTATATATTGACCGTGTTGGCAAAATAGGTGGCCGCTGCGTTGGATAAGAGCACGATCCAAATACGCTGGCCACTGTCCACCTGTCCACACATCCACCCAAACGGACGTAAACGGAGGCACGAACGTGTTCATTTGCATTCCGCGGCTGGAGATGGCCTAATCCTCACCAGCACCTTGCAAGATCATCTTTGACCAAACAACAAAGGGAGTACCATTTTTCTTTCCCTTTCATTTTCACTATAATAATCGTTACTACTCCTATCAATCAGTCAATCAGAGAGCAATCGTGGCCGTTCACATTAACGAACCGTTCCTGAAAGAGTTGGTCAAACAACCATTAACGAGCTACTACTGGCATTATAAGTCACACTTTCGGTTGGCTGTTGCAAAAGATGGAAAATAAGACACGATGTTCAAAAAAAATAAAAAAAATGTGTTGTATATAAATCTAATAACATTGTTTGAATTACAATCATCTAAGGCTGCTTTTGACATGCAGGTCAGCACCGCATCTTGTAAAACCCCACCACACCACACACTATGGCCTAATTGGTATAAACCATGAGCAACTCTATTTTCAGTTTCAACTGACTTTTGAGACGACAACATGACAATCTGGTTGTCTTAATAAGTTGAATTCCTTCGCAATGAAGAACAATTCAGATCGGTCACAACTGTCATCTTTGAAGGACTCCACAACTGAAGCATAACCTGTTTCAGTAACAAGATTACAGTTGCAGTTTGCAAGTTCTAGTTTTGAACCTTCAAGGCAAGCAATCCCATTGCTGCTGACTAACACTCAGTAATGATATCCCAGGCTGAGAGGACTTTTCCACTATGGTCTCGCATCCCCAATCCCCATGCACCATTCTTGTGTTTTTTCCAAGATTTCTACTTGTTCTTGTCTCCCTTGATAAATACTACTACCTCTGTTTCAAGGAATAAGTCACACGCGTATTCCAAGACGAATTTTGATCATAAAAATTGAGCAACAAAATCTTGATTATATTATATATGTAATTAGTATCGTTGGATTCGTATTGAAAAGAACTTTTTGATGATACTAATTTCATAAAATAATGTTTATCTATTTAAACTAATTCTTGGTTAAACAAAAAACACGTAAAACGAGAACGCTTTATTTTTTGAAACGGAGGTTGACACCTGCATTTGTCGGCTGGTATAAATTTCATTTCCCCTTGCTATCCACTATAAGCTTTCCCTCCTTCAAATTCTGCAAGGTAGCTAAATAATTATGTAAGTAATTGATCGAGTTTTGGATAGCAGCTTTACGATTGCCGAAGATGACATTATTTCTGCGGTATCATGCCATCCAGATGAACATCAGCTTACCACTTTACCAGCATTTGTTTGGTCAGTTCGTCCAACAAGACAAGGGCCCAATCATTCCCTGTAAAAATTAGATCAGATTTATTTGGAAGTTCCCAAATATCAATCAAACCTTTTCTTAGAGCCTTTACCTGATCCTACTCCTCCAGCGGTGGAGTATATAGTGCACATGGGGCGCTCCTCGAGAATACTTATGTAATTTTAATAAATAAAAATCTATTTTAGCAGTCGTGATATATGACTTTCAGGGTGATAATAGTTGTTCTACACCTACCATGAATCTTTATTTGTAACAATAAATGATTTTTCTTCAGAGGTCGAGTATATCATAAGAACACACAGATATGGCATACAAAAATTACATGGCATACATATACGGTGTAAAATACGTATTTTGGTGCTTTTTACACTACAATGACTCATACCGCGTGTTTTTATGTCGATTTTTCTTGTTGTGATTCAATATGAATGTAATTATTTGTGTTAGAAACATAATTTTGTGAAGAGTAATGCTATACACACGATTTTTTCTGTACGATTTACATACGACGTGGGCTCACACATGCATCACAGGGGTGTATTTGCCTTTCTTTGTGTCGGCATACGATAATTTAGGGAATGAGATTGTGCCATGTCGAAGTCATACAACAATCAGACAAAAAAAGATCGTATGTGAGGCACTTCCATTATACCTCCTCCGTCCTAAAATATAAAGTGCCTAAAGATTAATCAAAAATCAAATCTATTAGCAGTCAACGTCGGAATTCAGCGCATTAACATTTTTAGTTGGCTGCTGGAAAAGAATCTTTTCAGAGCAAGTACAATAAATCATATAGTCAGACTATAAAAATTAAAATAATATATTGTTATCTAGTTGGAAGAGAGAAGAGGAGTGGGCTCCTAGAGCATCTCCAGCGGCGACGCAGCGTCCGTTTGCGTCCGTCGTGATGTCCCTCCTCCAGTGGGGCGACGCAAAATGACCGGGCCGTCCGCGGCAACGCAAACATGTCTGCGCCAGGTTTGCGTGTCCGTGGACGCTGCGCGGTCGCGAAAAGTGTTCGCGTTCGTTGCATCCGGGCCCGGTCAGCAGTGACTAGGTAACCATAATATTTGTTCATTACTATTGATTGGCCAAAAGGACCATCTTTACAGAGATGGTTAGTCGAGTTAACCTAAAACTACAACGGCCGTACCTACTCGCCGTCGCGCGGCCTACACCGGTCTCGGTTACTCGCAGTCGCGTGGCCTACTACTGGCCGCCGGAAGAGTCGGCGCCATCATCGAAGCGGGAGCGCTTCGCGCACTCCACGCGCCGCACACGACGGCGAACGGACATCTCCTCCTGGCGCCTGCGGCGTTCGAGGGCCTGGCGTTCGAGGGCCAGAGAGGAGTCCCACAGGACTGCCTTGGCCATAGAGCTGGCCTCCATCTCCGCCGCCTCCGCCTCCTCCTTCGCCTGGGCCGCCGCCTGCAACCCCGCCAGCTGGGCAAGGAAGCGGCCCTGTCCCTAGCCGCCTCGGCCACCGCTTCGTCCCTGGCGGTGATGGCGCCCGCCAGCTCCCGGTTCTCCTGCTCGACCCGCGCGGGAGAAGGGCCCCGACGCTGGAGCGAGTCCAGGTCGGAGCACATTAACCCCCGAGCCATGGTGATCGCATAGATGTGGGCTTCCTCCTCCACCACTCAAGCCTGACGGCGCAGGGCGTCCCCAGCCAGGGTCTCAAAGGACGCGACCAGAACTAACTGGTCGCCGGCGCACTCGAAGCGGCCGGGCACGGGGGGTCGTCGTCCGTGATGTCGTGGATGACGGCGTCCGCTGGTGGGGCCGCCGGAGGGGCCGCCATCGCCTCCCGCGCCTCCGCGAGCTCCGCCCTGGCATCGGCGAGGTCGGCCATGGCGTTGGCGATCTCCGCCCTGGTCGCCGCGAGGCGCCCTTCCGCGCGCTCTGCCGCCTCCGCAACCTCCGCCTCCGCCTCCGCCGCCTCCCGGTCAAGCTGCTCGGCCTCAACGCCGGCGGCGACTACCTCCTCGTCCTCATCCGGGTGGAGGTGGCGGCACATCTGAACAACGTGTTCCCAACTGTGGTCGGCCATGGATGGATGCTATAGCTTGAGGTGTGCCCATCACCCCCGCCGGTGTCCACTATATATAGCCACGGCGGGGCGGGAAACGCGTTGCCGCGCAGGTCGTTTCCCGCGCGCGAAACGCCGGCAAAACTTGCCAATGTATTGGGCGCGCGCGGGAACAGTTAATCGCCAGCGGCAGTCCTCGACGGGACGTAAAACCCCGTTAACAAGCTTGACGCTGTCTCCGCTAAAAAAATGTGTCCGCACCGCTTGAGGTACCCCGACGCAAACGGTCACCCTGGGCCGCATGACGTCCGCGGGCCGATGCAAACGGACATTTCGGACGCTCGAAATGCGTCGGCCTGTTGGAGATGCCCTTTTTCACGTGTTCCTAGGCACTATGTGAGAGTGAATAGTGGACCATGCACTAATAAAGTAGTACAATTTTATAGCTCACTATTAGAGCAAGTACAATAAGGTACAATCAGCAGGCTATAATAGTTAAAATAATATAGTTTTGCTGAGTTGGACGAAAGAGAAGAGGAGAGAGAAGAGAAGCAAGCTACAAGATAATAACCGGCTGCAGCGCGTGCTCCTAGGTACTTTGTGAGAGTGATATGTGGGCCATCTACATAAAAAATAGCACACTCCTATAGCTAACTATTGTACATATTAGCTATAAGCTAACTATAGATAACATGACACTCTTTTATAGCCCGTTGATGGCTCTTCTATTGTTTTTGCTCTTATACATATTGACTCTAAGATGACTATAGATAATATGACACTTCGCTTTTAGCTTTACTATTGAAGTTGCTCTCAAAAGATGAGAATCAGACACGATATCCTATATTCCTATCCAACATTCCTAGTACGGAGTAGTACTATTTACACGCATGGGCGCTCCATGCCGACGAGCTGCAGCGATAGATTAGTTAATAATTAAGCAGCAACAATGGAGGCGGCAGCTCCCAGCACCCTGCGGAAGCGGCCGCTCTCGGTCCGCACGTCGACGAGCGACGACAATGGAACTGACGGGCGGATGGCGCCAGACGACGAGCTGGGGGAGCCCGTCAGCCCTTCGGCGAGGCTCGTGGAAGATTTCTACATCATCGTCGTCATCGGCGCCGCGACGCCGCTCAACATCCCGGCCCTCCGCGCCGGCATCGAGGCCCAGCTCGCGCGCTACCCACACTTCCGCAGCATCCAAGTACGTACTCCATCGCACCATGCCTGCCAGTGCCATCCACGCTAGCACGTACGTACTCCCTGTTGCGTTCCGTGTTGTTTCTCTAACGTCGATCGCCGGTGCCGACGTTCGTGCAGGTGACGGACAAGGACGGCAACCTGCGGTGGGCGCCCACGACGGTGAACGTGGAGGACCAGCTCATCTGCCCGGCGCTGGACTCGGCGGCCGTCGCCGCCGACCCGGACAAGGCCGTGGAGGATTACGTCGCGTCGCTCTCGACGCTGCCCATGGACTGGTCCCGGCCGCTCTGGGAGTTCCACCTCTTCGACTTCCCGACCTCCGAGGCCACGGCCACCGCGGCGATCCGGGTGCACCACTCCCTCGGGGACGGCATGTCGCTGCTCACGCTCCTCATGGCCTGCACGCGCAGCGCCGCCGACCCGATCAGGCTGCCGGCCATGCCGCCGCTGCCGACGCGCACGGGCGCCATCTACCAGCGCCCGCGCCCCTCGGCGGGCGCCCTGGCGTACCTCGCGTGGCTCTGGTCGTTCATCGTGCTCGCCTGGCACACCGCGGTGGACGTGGTGGCCTTCTTCGCGACCATATTGTGCCTCAGAGACCCCCACACGCTGTTCAAGCGGGTGAACCATGCTGAGTCGCAGCGCAAGCGCATCGTCCATCGGAGCCTTAGCCTCGACGACGTCAAGTTCGTCAAGAACGCCATGAAATGCGTAAGAGCCTTTCGATCTTTTTATGAGGTGCAAGTGCATATATTCTTGATCATCGCAAAGATCCGACCCAAGTTAAACCGTTCCAAACATGCATATGGCCGTAGTCTAGGCGACTCTATCCACAACCAACAAACCAAGTTCCACTTCCGGCCTCTCGTCCGTCGTCGCTCCGACCTCGAGGGTCATATCGCGTGACTCAACACACAGACGCCATGGGCGCCACAAAGCTGCTCTGCTGCCACTTTCCAGTCCGCCCCGAGACACCTGTGAGCCAAATTAACCACCGCAGCGCCCACCAGCACGGACAGCGGATCGCCGGACGGGGATGCCTCCCGCGGTGCCGCCGCCGGAAAAAAAAGATACTAGTATTACTACCTCCGTATGCAGCGGAATAAATGTACTTTTGCTTCTTTTTTTTTCTTAAATCATTTTTTCTTCTATAAATCTGACCAACTCTATAAAGAAAAACGAAGTATCAACTATAACATCAAATCAATATATCATGAAACTACATTTCAAAATATATAGATCCACTGGTACTAATCTAGTGTCACAACTCACAAGCACTGTAATTTTTCTGTAAGATCGGTCAAATTTAAGAAAAATGACTTAGGAGAAAAGATTTTTAAAAATATACTTATTCATTCTCCGGTAGAGGAGTATTATCTTTAATAGTTTCATGAAACTGACAGTCTTTAATAGTAGTTGTGCTTTTTTTGTGATCATTTTTTTCTGCTATCAACTTGCTTATATAAAAAAGAGTTGTAGCTAGAATATATGTAATCTACTGTATCATGTGAAAGGTGACTTTTAGTGAAATAGTATGTGCCTCCTTAAACACCATATTTAAAAATATCTCTAATACACAAAATATATATACGACTTCTAATGGAATTGTACCTATAGTTCAAGATATTTTCGCCGATATAACATGTTACACTGTACCGGTCAAGGGTTAAAATTAATCATTGTGGGTGAACGCAAAGACCTTGTTTCCCGCATATTTGACATCCATGTTATGAAATATTTGTTCAGCAAATACCTTTTAGCAATTTGATGTCAAATATGGTTAATACAAAAAAAAATGATGAGAAATCACAAGTTTAATATGAAAATTCACAAAAACCACAAGTGTTTTTCCGTGAATTCTCACCATTTGGTGCTAATTCTTGAATTATTTGGGTTTCTAATAATATTTAAGCTTTTTCTATGTTTCTGAAATTTGATCTTAATGCACTATTCCCTCTTTTTGTGAGCTTACTAGAATATACAAATTTTGCAATTTTCTTTGAATTATACCCCTTTTGTAGTTGTCTACGAATATTATGAATTTCTCCCAAATAATTTCTTGTTCCAGATATTTTTCCGTTTTTCATGTTTTGGTAAAGTTTTCCTTTTTTTAAACTGCTCTACCATAGGGAAAGGCCCTGCGGTGCAAAATTTTATATTAAGATGAAAAACAAAAAGGGCAAAAGCCTAGTCCTGTACAAATATTTACATCAAGGGAAAGAAAAAAAAGAAAAAACTATCAAAAGGTAAACAAAAAAAGGCTATGATACAGAAATAGCCAATAGCCAGTCAGTGAGGGGTTGAACAGAAGCTGCCTTAACTCTGAAATTGTGCTAACTATAATATCATTGGTGCGATACAACTTTGGCAGTGGTGAGAGATCAGAGTTGCCTGGTTTCAAAAGTTTACAAAATAGAATTTCCCCTTATGTATTTATAATTGATATGGAGAAGTTAATTTTGATGCCACACGGACCTTCTTTTTGTTTGTCTGTTGACATGTTGCGAGCAACAGAACTCACACGTAAATACCATGTTTTTTCTCCATGTACGCTGCAGACAGTTAACGATGTGTTGGTTGGGGTCACGTACGCTGCCCTATCACGCTATTACTTCCGGAAGTCAGGTGATCTATTGGCAAGCTAGCGTTGCTTTAAACACAGAAATGTATTGCAGGCTCCTAACAGAATAGTGACTGTGGCGCTGCTTGACTCCCCTGTGTTTATTAGGTGACACCGACAAGGAGATACGTGTGCGCTCAATACTTCTCGTCAATTTAAGGCCAACCACAAGCCTACACGTAAGACAGAAATAATTCAAATTTTCTGAAATAAGTTTGAAGAGCAGGACTGATCATTTTATAATTCAATCATCGCTGCCCATGAGCAGGCATGCGTTAACATGATAGAATCCGGCAAGGGAAGCGATGTGAAATGGGGCAACAAACTCGGCTTCATCATCCTTCCGTTCTTCAT
This sequence comes from Lolium rigidum, assembly GCF_022539505.1. NCBI lineage: Eukaryota > Viridiplantae > Streptophyta > Magnoliopsida > Poales > Poaceae > Lolium > Lolium rigidum. Next base: position 290,888,550 of record NC_061509.1, on the reverse strand, counting down.
AGGCAAGCACAGCGACCCGCTGGATTACGTTCGCAAGGCGAAGAAGGTTGTGGACAGGAAGAAGAGCTCCCTGGAGGTGGTGTTCACACACCTAGCAGCAGAAGTGATACTCAAACTTTTCGGACTCAAGGTACATATATTTGGTCCTTTATGCTGTCTCGGTACAAACGGTTACCTATCCAAGAGAAATGTTGGCTGGCTAATCCTAGAGTGCAACATCAGTGCCGTCAGCTTTGCTGCTGTCTAATCTATAGAGAGCATTGCACTGTCAAAGTTTCAGCTATCTGGGTTTTTGTTTCTAACAGCATTGCAACATCTGACTCAAACAAACAAACAGGCAGCTGCAGCTATCTTCCATCGTATGATCTCCCACACTACCATATCCTTCTCCAACATGACTGGCCCGGTTGAACAGGTGGAGTTTTGTGGGCATCCAGTTGTCTTCATCGCCCCTAGCGGCTATGGTCCTCCGGAAGTAAGTCCTCCAAATGTATATGATTGTGCACTAGAATTAAATAGATTAACATGTTAGTGCCCAATATCATCCAATCTCATAAGTTTTTTCTGCTATAGATTACAATTGCTATCACAAGTTATTTGCTGAAGAAAAGTAACAAAGCTTTCCACACACACACAAAATGCAATAAACTCCTGAATCTATGTACAAGTACACTTATGTATAGCACTTCTATAGCAAGATGTTTTCAAAAGTTGCCCACTTTATGGCACATGTAAACTGCACAACACTAACTAGTTGTTTGGTTTGCTTGTGTAGGCCCTAACTGTGAATTATCAAAGTTATGTCAACACCATCATGGTAAACCTAGCACTGGATGAGGCACAGTTTCCAGACTGTCATGAACTTCTGGACGACTTTGCTGAATCCCTTGCACGTATTAAGGATGCAGCCTCGCGTCTTGGAAATCAGCACAGGAAGGCTTAAGGCTATTTGGATCAGTGCAACATATTCATGCTTTCACTCCACAGAATAATTGTACCATTCAATATTAATATTGTACAACATGTGTATAGCTACTAAACCTACAAACTCAGCCAAATTCATGAAGCGCATACAGTGATTCTGGCTCAGGATTTCCGAGAGTGCACAAACTATAGTTAATTTGCTCAGATTTAGCAGAAAGTTAAATAATAAAGAGTATTTGATACACTTGCCTAATAGTAATTACTCACCTTGTGTCATGCGCACGACGAAAATAAACGCCTGCAGTATTTATTCATCTTCTTCAAAGTCCATAAGGAAATCAGTGAGGTTCTCAGAATCATTAATAGCATCTTTAAGTGACAGCTGATCTTTCTTTAACTTTTCCTGGAAAGAGAAAAGGCAAGCATTGTCATCTGGAATAGAAGTTGCTATTGTTGTGTGCCCTGCACACGTATCACCATATAAAGATACCATGAATTTTCACAAAACAAAACTGAACATATGAACACATTTAAGTAAGATATCCAATGAGACCAACAAGAACTTTATCGTTTCAGTGTTTCTAAATGCCAAAGACAGCAAGAAACTGCCACCATCAGGATAAGAGTGTTTATAAAAGATACCTTTGGTTTTTCATCCTGTCCAGTAGTTTTTAAAACGCTCCAGTTCTGAGTCGCTTTACCTTCAACTTCCTCAGCCTCATCCCCGCCATCTTCCTCATCCTATATATATAGAGAAGATGATTTCAAGGAGTTATCAGCGTTGGAATAGGAGAATTATTGATATTTGGTAGCCATCTCATCCCACTTATTTGGTGTCAGATGGTTACTAAAAATATTCAACATCCAGCTTCCCAGAAGTATATATGCAAACTAACATACTTCTGTTGTTGTGATTAATAAAAGCATACATGCAATATTATCATGACAACTGCAGAATGTCTATGTTCCCACCAGTAAAATAGTTCACTAAGATACCTCTAGCGACCCAGGCTGTGCTGCAGCTTTGTCAACCTCCTCCTCATCATCACTATCTTCATTGTACTGTTTGGAAAGCAGAAAGTACCATAGTCAGATGGCAGCAATGTTTAATACATAGGATATTTAAAATGTTTCCATAGTTCACATAATCTTCAGTCATGACCAAATGAAATCTCCCCACGAAAGAGAATGAATATAATGAAACAAAAGATCACTGTTCAAAAAATCGGCCGAGAGACCGATTTATCGGCCGATTTATCGTGAATTGGGTGGTAACCGATAAGATTTCGGCATATCGACTGATTTATCACGGCACCGATATTTCGGCCGATTTTCAGTCTCATAGCCGATATTTCGCCCGATTTTCTGTTTGATGGCCAATATTTCGGCCGTCTTTCAATGAAAATTCTTTGAAATACGGTCTGGCAATTTATGTTTACGTTCTATAGTCTTGTAGAACTGTGCATTAGCTCTAATTTTGCATTTTTATTGATTCAAATGCAAGGAATCAAGGTAATACTTATGTTTAATGCTCTAATATTATTTTTACATAGCATATTATAGAAAATTTAGTGCTGAAAATTAGGATTTACAGGAAAATAAGCCGATAAATGGCCGACCGATAAAGTCGATTAATCGGTCGGTAAGCGATTAATCTCCATTTTGAGGCCGACCGATAAATTAACATTAACGATTTCTTGAACATTGCAAAAGATTCACAATTTTTTCTTTTCATGTATGACATGCATGGACTGAGCCATTTGTGTAACTAAAAAAGAAGCACTTTGGACACTCACAGAATGCTCTCCAATATCAACAGCGGTAGCCATGGGATCTTTGACTTCAGGAATGTACTGTCAGCATAGCAGAACAGGGATAAGTAAAAGAGGACTTCGCAGATCTGTAAACAGAATCAGTTACAGCCAAATCAGAAGCATTTAAGGTATACCATGATGTCTTGATTCATTTCCTCCTGCTCTTCACTCAAACGTGCATCCATTTCTTCCTTCGTGATCATTATCCCATGCTGAAAGGAGAAATGCAATGCAAAAAAGTTAGTATAATTGCTGAGCTGCAACATTAGTTCCATTAGGGACACAAGTCACACGATTTAACATTAAGTGTTCAGTGCTGTGTTATATACTACTGAAGACCATTATAAATTATAAATTCATATGTATGCTGTTATGGATCTCCGAAATAACAACCCAAAACCATGAATCTAGTAAAACTTAGTTGGCACAGGGTGAAATGCTAAAAATTATGTGGAAATGCTATCCCATACCTCCATCAAATAAGGTATAACCTCAGGGGTAGGCTCATGAAATTCCGGACCCCTGTAGTCAATCACTACATCAGGATCCTGAACATAGTTCACAGTTGGGTAAACAGGATCACCACCCCAAACTGCATATTTGAACATCACATGATTAAGTCCAAGTTATTACATACCGTAATAAAGCTGCATAAGTTAAAATAACATGTCATCTATTTTATTATGAGAGTAACAAGGTAGTTTCCCTTATTGGAGTACACAGTTATGCAGAGAGCATATACCAATATTTTAGATGTATTAAAATACCAGTTGTTCAAAGTCTCTTAAACATACTAAGAGTGGCACTTGAATGCTGAAACTGAAGAAACATAAGTATTGCTGTGTTCAACACTGGTGAGTTATTTTCCTGGATCAACCCGGTAAGAGGTAGAAGGTCGCCCTGAGATGGTTTTGCCGCTGTGGACAGCAATGTGGCCAAGGGGATTACTGAAATGGTATTCAATGCCTTAAGAGGGGCCGCTTAGACAGTTTTAAAGCTAAGAGTGCTCTGTTGACTTGGCCTCGAAGCTTAGGGGTGTGGACCAAACCTGGTAGGATTATTAGAAGCTAATAATGCAAGATCAACTTCATACAACTATTCAGCAAAAGCAGCTTTGTAGCTCGGCAAGATAAAAAAAAATCAGAATTTCAGCAACAAAATATATACTCTGTTTAATTTGGTCTTCACGCATCCTCATTGCCAAAGGATCTCGTTGTATACGAACATCAGTGCCCATCATAGTGCGAAATTCACCAGCAGTTTGGTGTTGAAACATTGTTATCAGTTGAGTAGTCTCATCTTCGCCAGTCTCTTCATAGTGCTTCTGTATGGCTTCCCATGATGTGTCCTTTTGTTTATATGCTTCGACCCACTCAGAATAGTATGCTATTGGTCCTATTTCTTCTAGTCTCTTTTGCTCTGCTTCTAACCTGTGTTTATTGCATATCAAATATAAGAGGCACTAGTAAAACAAGATAGTACTTTTGTCCTGACAATCATACCATGAAAATTTAATGCTGAAAAAAAATTCTATCGCACGCCATAGATAACTCATAACTAGAACAGCGCACTTCTACTGTTTCAGAAAAAACAGGACACTGGACCAAAAACCTGTGGGTATTTGACCTCCATAATATTCTGCCACATATTTGTTATGACACAACAATCAATTGGAAACAGAAGATACGTTTAAATGAGTGTCTAAAAATATGATGGAACAATGCTACTGGCTTTCATGTATAGTGCTCGTTGTATCGTGTGGTTGTTATATTAATATAGCGGGGGAAAGCCTATTTCGAGGAGGCTTTCAAGTATAGGGAAGAGCAATAACGATTTAGCCTTCAAATAAAGGTGCACACAACTGCATGTTTGCGATAAAAGGGTCCAACAAAGCTGTGGCAGACTTATGAGCAAACAGTAGTAGAATTTAGTAGTCAACCTTTCCTCTTTGTGTAAATGCCTTCTTGTCTTGGCAAGAGCAGCTTCTGTTCTTGTAGGGTGGTCTCCGAATATTTTAATCTGACCAGTTTCAGCCATTGCCTTTGCAAAGACCTAACATAACAAAACAAGCATTAAAATTTAGATTAAAACTGAAGCATGACATAGAGCTAGAAGTTAACATAAATACTGATTTGAACTAGGACTTCATGAAAAAGAAGAACCTGTATCTGGCACATACCATGAGCCAATAAACTGTACACACAACAACATAAAGCTTACACGCCACATGTGCAAGCGACGCACGTATACCCAGTGGCGTATTTAATATGAGATGTGGAGGTTCAGTTGAACCCCTACTTTAGTGGGCGTCCTTATAAAGATGCACATATGTCTATTCATCTTATATTCGTCCGCAAAATCTTGTTTATGTTACTATCTACACCACTCCATTCACATTCGATTTTCACACTAGAAGATGCATCAGAAAAGCATGATAAGCTGGCTTGACCCTGACAATGATTGGCACAGTGCATATACGAAATGACAGGACATAAGGGCATCAGTGTGCCGTAGTGCGGCTTGTGCATATGCTGTCAGAGTTGGGCACAGAAAGACTACGAAACTACCCTGTAAATCCTCGTAATCGTGGTGCAGTAAAAGCATGTGAATCTACCTTATATTCTACTAAGTGACCATGTTGAGGACAGGTAAACAGACCCTATAAAAAAGACCGCATTCTATCATTAGCAAGTGCAATCAATTGAATTGAATACTAACCGTGTCAACATCTGGACGTCTCCTCTGCCATCGTGACCACATTTCTGTCTCAGACTTCCTCCTCCAATTCCACCAGAGCTCTTCGCTCGATTTCGGTTCCTCTGCCAACATCGCCTTTGCTGGGTCGACAAAAGGGTGCGGCCGCCCCATCATCTTGTCCATCTCATACTCGCTCAGAGTCTCTTCCTTGGGCACCTCGTAAGTGACATATTCATCCAGTGAATCCTTTGTCTCCTCCAACGTATCATCTAACGGAACCTCAGTGGCCACAATGAACTCGCCATCGCCATCACTGGTCTCCGCACCATCCGCTGCTGATGCCGATCCTACCTGCCCCTTGTACCCTTTCCTCCTACTCCCAGGCTTCTTGCCAAGAGACGGAGTCCCGGAGGACTCCCCAACAGGTGCAGGTGCGCGGGCAGCACGCACGCGAGCTGCAGTGCCCTCCGGCCAGTACTCCTGCCCAGGTATGCTTGCCCGGGCACCGGACGCTGGCTCGAGCTGACCAGACGTGGAGTCTAAGTAACTGGAGTATGGTGGCGCTTCAATCTTGGAGGGATCTAAATGGATAGAGTCATCCTTGACAGACCTGATCCTGCCTCTCCGCGTTCTGACCGACCCTGCTTTTCTCCGCTGAGGCAAAGTAGCAAACACCAACTGTGCAAGAACGGAATGAACCGAAATATTAGCCCAGAGAGCAAGCGGTCGCAGTAAATTTGAACAATTTGAGGCGTCGAGGTAGGAAAAATTACCGAATACTTGCAGAAGCGAGGAACCGGCCCGGCGGTGGAGGTAGCCGGCGGTGGCGACATGCCTGCAGAGTGTTCGACGGAAAGCGGGGTTAGCGGAGGATGCCAATTCTTTTGCTCCGTGTGTGGGGCAGAACGGAGGTTGAAACGAGGAGCAGGTCCGTTACCTGGGAAGAGCCAAGGGCGGGAGCAAGACGCCATGGTTCTTCGCCCGACGCGGCGGTTGGTGCTGACCGCGGCTTCGGGTTGGAGGAGGACGAGGAAGCTGCAACGAGGGGTTCAAGAAGCGGAGAGGGTAGAGTTATCTGGAGTCAGGTGGTGGGGAGCTAGCCTCTGTGTTCCATGGTTAGGCTGGCTGGCTGAGCACCAAGGTTTTCCCTTCAGGATAACGAGCAAGAAGAAGGGCTTTGTTTTTGAAACAGGGTTTTTCGGTTATTCGGGGGAAGCTGATTTTCTTTTCAGAGAAAAACAAACCGTTACAAATTGCATGACACCAGGTTCAAGCATGTTTAGGGTACTTCTACTTCGATAATGGTTGGCAATACTATGTGGTAAGAGGTGCCAACTTCTAAGGGCATCCACTATGTTTTCCATAAGAATGTCCACAAGTAAAAAGTACACCTTAAGAACTTCCACGTACATAGTGGAGCATATTTACAAGATATCCACAAGCTCAAAACCTTGTGAACTCGCTCCCATGACGCAAACGCCCCCAACCGCTTCGCTCATCTCTGGCAACAAGCGGTGGCTCTCCAAATCCAGCGTGGGCGTTGGCCCCCTCTCCTTCCGCTTGCCGTTTCGCGGCTGGAAGGGGAGGGGACCCGTTCCTTCGGTTTGTAGTTAGGGTTTGTCTGTTGTGGTGCATCGTTGAGGTGGTGGGAGTGACGCTCGGGCGAATAAATCTTCCTCAACTCCACTCCCATACCGGCGGCGACCTTCATGGCGGCGTCTCGGAGTTGATGACACGGTGTGCTTGTCGATCCTTCAGATCGGAGGCTTGGTCTTCTCGTCTTTCTTCGGATCTGACGAGATCTTTTTCTCGGTGTGTCGCCAACGTTCGTCGTTATCTACGACGGCGCTGGGGCCGGGACGAGGTGGTTCTTCTGGAGCGAAGATGTTGGTCCGGAGGTGTTAGATATGTCATTCTTCTTCGACTTCGTCGATGGGAGGCGGCGGATCTTGGTCCAAAATAGCACGGGGACGACCGGTCGACCCGCCACAGCGACATTTGCCTCGCTGCTTGTAGCAGGTCTGTTCATCGACTCACAAAGCCTCGTTGGCGATGGTGGAGATTCGGCGTCTTTTGCAATGTCCGTCTCGGCGGCGCAAGAGTTGAGTGGCGGCAGCTGGCTACGGTGATTGCAGCAAACTGATACGTCCAAAACGTATCTACTTTCCCGAACACTTTTGCTATTGTTTTGCCTCTAATTTGTGTATTTTGGATACAACAAACACGGACTAACGCTGTTTTCAGCAGAATTGCCCTGGTGTCTTGTTTTTGTGCAGAAACTCAACTTTCGGTAAAACCCCGGGATTAATTCCAATGGGCCTATTTTCACGGAAGATTAACGGAGCCAGAAGACCAGAAGGAGGGGGGCCACGAGGCGCCCACCCCACAAGGCGGCGCGGTGGGCCCCTGGGCCGCGCCGGCCTATGGTGGCAGCACCTCGGCCAGCCTCCGACGCCCCCCTCTGGACTACTTAAGGGTTTCGACCTAAAACCGCACGGGGGTTAGACAAAATTGCCAGAAGACATCTAGAACTCCGCCGCCATCGCGAAACTCCGTCTCGGGACCAGAAACTCCGTTCTGGCACTCCGCCGGGACGGGGAATTGGAGGAGATCATCGCCATCATCACCACCGACGCCTCTCCATCAACCAGCCATGCTTCCCCCATCCATGTGTGAGTAATTCCCCCGCTGTAGGCTGAAAGGGACGGTAGGGATTGGATGAGATTGGTCATGTAATAGCATAAGATTGTTAGGGTATAGTGCCTAGTATCCGTAATTGGTACTTTTATGATATTGTTGCAACTTGTTATGCTTAATGCTTGTCACTAGGGCCCGAGTGCCATGATCTCAGATATGAACATGTTATTGTTTCATGATGATATTCATTGTTTTATGATCTTACCTGCAAGTTGTATACACATATTCCTGTCCGGAACCCGAGGCCCCAAAGTGACAGAAATTGGGACAACCGGAGGGGAAGGCGGTGATATGAGGATCACATGTGTTCACGGAGTGTTAATGCTTTGCTCCGGTGCTCTATTAAAAGGAGTACCTTAATTACCGATAGATTCCCTAGAGGCCCGGCTGCCACCGGCTGGTAGGACAAAAGATGTTGTGCAAGTTTCTCATTGCGAGCACGTACGACTATATATGGAACACATGCCTATGGTTGTTTAGTACTTGGATACCGTTTTATTATTATCTGCAAATGCCCTGCCTTGATTGTTACATGAGTTCTCTCATCCATGCAGCGCCCGTTCATCCATCTCTGTGCCTACAGTATTTTAATCCTGTTGTTTACTATAATCACTACTGATGTCTTTGTTACACTGCTGCTGATATTTCACTATTGCTACTGCTATAAAACTGTTGCTACTGATAAACTCTTGCGAGCAAGTCTGTTTCCAGGTGCAGCTGAATTGACAACTCCGCTGTTAAGGCTTACAAATATTCTTTGGCTCCCCTTGTGTCTAATCAATAAATTGGGTTTTACTTCCCTCGAAGACTATTGCGATCCCCTATACTTGTGGGTCATCACAAACCCTAGGGATCGTTTTGTATTACAGTTAAGGATAATCACTTTATCCTGATTTGCCTTTTAGTTTTCACATATGTTGCTTCATGTAACTTGTTTTTCGATTAATGAAATATGTGGTTGCTCTAAAAAAAACCTTGTGAACTACCATAAGAAATAAATAAATACTATTTTTAGAGCTATCATACCCACTATTGACCACAAGATTCACTTTTTGACTACTTTTTCTGACAAGTGAAACCCATCTTAAGATATGCTTGTGTAACATACATAGTGGAGTACTTCCTTTGCCATAAGACTACTCAGTGGGCCACAGCTTGTGGTGTGGTTTGGCAACGTATATAGGTGATTAGGTGATGCCTAAATGGACATCAATACCACATCTGACAAAACATCACAACTTTATATACATGCCATTTTCTTTGCATCACAATGTGTGGTCAGACTCCAAGTTTACAACTCTTTCTCGATTCTATAATTCAGAATTACTTACTAGGTTAAGTTTTAAATTTTGGGAGCACGATTATACATTTTGCATCTGATTACTCATGGAAAACGGAGATATATATCTCATGTAGAGGGGGGAAATACATCTTGATTGACGATGTCTTGCAACATGCAGGAATCTGCCACTATAACTACTATGTTAGGTTGTGGCACCGTGGTGTAAGTGTTGTATATATTATAACTTATAAATAGAATCAAAAACACTATAGCTATGTCAAGTTGGGTCAGTCCAACACACATTGTTTTGTTTCATAAAAATTTCAGACATGTAGGAATTGAGTATAAAGTTGCCATTTTCCGTTTTATAAATAAAATATGACCATATGTGGCATATGCAAAAAAAAAAAGAGTTATGGTACGATTTACATAATTGTGTTGGAGAAATCCATTTTGTGATTTTTGCAAAGGTTGGTGGTCATATTATTTGCAAAAACTTACATGGGTAAGTTTCTACGTGACGGCTGCATGCATGTTGTTTTCCTGTTTAGTATTTTTGTAGAACTAAATAAAAAGTGTGATTTGGGTTAAGTTCAATTCAACCAGTGACATCATATCTGTGTATGTACATACTAATATCTTTTTCATTTATTATCATCATTTTTCAAACTAGTTCGCTAGGTTCCTCCGGCTCCGGATTACTAGAAAGAGATGCAGTTTGTGATTTTTGCAGGTTGGTGGTCATATTATTTGCAAAAACTTACATGGGTAAGTTATATTTCAAACTAGTCCGCTAGGTTCCTCCGGATTACTAGAATGAGATGCAGCTTGTGATTTTTGCAGGTTGGTGGTCATATTATTTGCAAAAACTTACATGGGTAAGTTTCTACATGACTAGATGAAAACATAAAAAGTAACAAAGCTCAGTTTAGCTCATCTCATCTGAATCAGACGAGTGTGACGACCCAAGTTGTCACGGGAGCATTTCATCATCACTTTGCAAATGGGGTGAGAGAGGCTCGAACTCTCGACCTCAGGATCACTCGCATTTAGCTATGAGACCTACGCGCTAGCCAACTGCGCCACCACCCCTTTGGTGACAGCATCTGAAATATTTTCTATACATAAGTAATATCCAACACAAATCCACCATAGCATGCTTCGCAAACACAACAAGATGTCATCAGACGCAAAAGCAATAACTTCTGGTACGCAAATATAGTAATGCTAGCATTAGTGCAGCTGGCGAGCGATAGACTTTTGCGAAATGGATTTCTCATTCGTCAAAAGAGGGGCGTATTAGTAAATTCTCTTTACAGTTATTGTTCACCCACTCATCTACTTACATAACATGCTTCAAAATGTACAACAAAGAACAACTAAATAACCCTGACAAAAAGAACAACTAAATAATCCTGACAAGAAGAACAACTAAATAAATTCTGGTCATTCTAGCCACAAGTCAAGTCGCCGCTGCGTATACTGGATCAGTCAGGTCACCATTTCCATAGGATGGCGTCAGCTTATCAGTGATCAAGAACTGTACACGACCTTGGACATGACCGAAAACGGAATGATCGCCTGGTGACCCCTGTCGCCATAGAATCCAACAAACCCAAAGCTTGCGGAAGAGTTGTTTGTGGTGGCATTCACAACGAAGGTCACGACCTGCTCCTGCCCGCTGGGAATGAAGAACTGTGTAGGTGCTGCGGACACTGTCACCCCGTAAGGTGCGTTGAGACTGACCGTGTAGTTCTCGTCGCATGCCACATTGGTGACCGTTCTTGTTATTGTTCTCGACTGGTTGAGCACTGCTATGGTGATTGAGGGTAGGTTTAGGTCTGCTCCAGTCATCGTGGAGACCCCACAGTTGCTGCCGGTGTAATTCGTCACTACTGGAGCAGAACCATTTATACCACAGAGAAATGAGAAGTAGTTGTCATAACCTGTAGTTTATCAAAGAAAAAACAATTTGAAAGGCGTTAGGCACTTATGCACCCATTGGCATTGCATATTTGCATACTAATGTTCTGATAAATGGCTACTTCGACATACATCGACCTAATAATGGTGTCTGTCAAAACCCAGTTGCTAGTATCAACTTTCAAGGAACACACAACAGTTTATTGGCGGATGTAGCATTTTATCCCAAATAAACTAAAGCCAATTTAGCAGAAAAAAGTGAAAAAGGCTGAATGACTGATGAACTTACTGCAATCAAATATCAGTCCGGGGTCCAAAGCTGCAGTAGCATTGGCAAACCCATTCCCCATGTCAAAAGGTGTAGCTGGAGTTTGTGTTGAGTCCGGGTTGCTGTATGTTCGCTGTGACATGATTGGGCTCCCTTGCCTGTCACTGAGAGTTGTAGTGGTAGACAGCGCTGAACCTATAGCTGCTGGGCTGAAAGAAGGAAACTTCTGCTTGATTAGAGCAGCAAGGCCAGCAACGTGTGGTGCGGCCATACTTGTTCCAGAGAGCATCGCAAAACTTTCACCTGAAAAGTAAAAGCAGACGACCATCATGGTTTATGGATCGTAATAGAAGATCCGATATTAGGTCGAGTCTAATGCCAATCCAACATCTTATTAATGAATTCAACAACCAAACAGAACAACACAAATTTCATCAGTAATTTCAGTACATCACATTTACAGCACTTCCTGAACTTTTGATTTCAAAATGCAAAATTGCTAGTCAATATATATGTAAGCTATCCTTCACACAAAAGAAAAAAACAGCCTTCCAACAACCGGAGGGGCAACGACCTTACAAGAATTTCACATTCACGAAACAATCAAGTTTACAATTTAGTACCCATATGTTTCACAGTTTCACGAAAAAAAACAGTTTCATTAGATATTACTCTACTGAATACATATATGTAGACCTAACAGAGTGAGGAAATGGTTAAAAAAATGGAAACACATGCAATTTATAGGTTTGATGCTCTTGACTCTTGAGTAAGTAAACTTCAGTTTCAAATGGAAAACAAGGTAAACTGTAAAATTACCTGTAAATTCAGCAGAATCTAACCCAAGTGAACTCCAAGCTCCCCAGATGGAACTGCCAGGTGCAATCAGATTTGGTTTCAAGATATCAGCATTGGCCAATGTGTTGTCCTCTGGGTCAGGACCCCTAGCAGAATAAAACATTACTTTTGGTGAAGAACTGCCATAGTTTGGCTCCAGACCTCCTAGTATTTTTGCAACTGCACCAAAGCTGACAATTCTGTTTGACGTTTCATCTCGTACAAGTGACTCATTGTAATAACTTAGGAATATCTGGAAAGGTTGAGTCGCATATGTTAGCACCCTAATACTCCTTAAGAAATGGAAATTATCAGGCCTCACACGAGTAATCAATTCATACAAACAAGCTTGAAGCAAACAAAAATATACGCCTAACTACCAGGCAAATTAAGCTTAACAAAACCAATAACTAAAAGGCGTATGGACTAAAATGAACCAAAGTCAAGAAACCAGATAAGTCTACTAAGATTTCTCTAGAACTGGATAAGCATTTAAAATATTTAACCTGTTGATAGATTTACATTATTCAATAAGCTAGGAAATACATCAAGCCTCAGTTTGGATTGCCGAACTGTGTTGTGCTGAACTTATTGTAACATCTACTTTGGGAAAATAGCCACTGAGGTAGAAATAAGTTGGTTAAACCAACGTACATTAGTCAAGAGCTGGTTAGACACATCCTAATCCACCACAATGCCGAACAGAGTCCAAGATAGAACCACAAGCTCATACAACAAAACGAAAACTAGTGTATGATAACTTAAGCTGTTTAGCAGGACCTGAAACATGACTGTCGAAGTTTTTTAAAAGATAACAATAAGAAGGCTGGAGCATTAGCTGCAATACCTTAGAGTCATCAGATGATGGTATAATAAGTCCAGGTATATCCATTGGAGTTGGGTTAAGCTGGAAACCAAGGACAAAAGGGTCCAAGTAGAATATAACTCCTGCGGAGCTGACATTCTTTGCTGTATCTAAAGCTTGCTTCACAGAAGAGAGGCCAAGTACAAATCTTATGGAATAGCTGCAGACCAGTATCTTTCCCCTTATCAGATCTTTATCAAGGTGGCTTGAATCTTGGCACTCCCCTAGGGACATTTCAATAGGACTGGTGGTATAATTTTTGAGTGCATGAGGTGCAGCAATTAGATTGTACATGGAATCACCATCTGTTCCAGCTGCGTTTGCAATTTAAGAAAGGTTAAAAGGATAACAATGTGCAGTTGTGCACACATACCATGATCAAATAACTTAATAGGAACTTACGAGCAAGGCCAACTCCTGGAATGGTCAAATTGTTGCCAAGTACAACATAATTTTTATACTCCCTGTCATGAGCAGAAGCGCCTACAGTAAAAATCCACGGACTGTATGAAGACATGCTCTTAGGGGAAGGACCAGTATTTCCTGCAGCTTGCACAACAAATATGCCAGCTTTCACAGCTGACATTAGTGCCATATCAATTGGATTAAAGAATGTAGCCAATCCAGGAGGCCTCCTATTAGGGGTAATAGATAAACTGATTACATCCACATTATCTTCAGCTGCCTGCAAATATGATGCAAGGACTCATTGTCAACAATGCTGCAACGCACCTTTCTTAATTAAAATTTGTAATGCTTCTACCGAGTTGGCAGATCTTTGCCAAGAATACCACACTCAAAGTTTTAACAATGTATAATCTTCCGACATAAATATATGTCCAAAGCCTACTAGATTTTTAGTCATCACATTTACACTTGGTCACAGAATTTGACTTCCAAATGATTTATCCAGTAAACTTGGCTTAGATCTTTTTCGTGGCTTAGATCTTTTTCGTGTGGTGTTCCGTCTTGATTAGCTAGTACATGCTACAATAATCGATCCTTTAGGGTCTCAAGCCCTTTAGACAATTATCAAAATATCTTTTCTTCACTGAGAGGATCACAATTGTAAAGTGGGTCAATAACTTTGTCCTTACACCAGATAAGCAATATGCAGAAAAGACTTTACCTGATCTATTGCAGCCACTACATCAGCAGCAAAACCTCCAAAGCCTTTGTACAGAGCTTTATAGACAGCAATGCTGAAAAATAATTTTGTTATATATTTGGTAATAAACCGAATCATACATATATCTCTAAACCAAAAGGTAGTAGACTTACTGTGCACGAGGAGCCATTCCACTTGCATTCCCAAAGTGATGGCCAGCCACAATAACAGGAATTCCATGATTACCAGCCGCGATGGAGGCTGTGTGGCTGTATGCACAAATCTTAGAATAAGAAAACAACAATCTGGGAAAGTGTCCTCTTCATGTCATTCCTTACTCCTTAGCAGTGTTTTTCCTTAACTTGTTAAGCAATTTTATTTAGAACTGAGAGATAAGTACAGAGATCAACTGGTCCATATGGAAAGCGGTACTTGAGTTCAAATTGAAAGAAAGAAACAACGGAAACAAAACAGTAATGAACTGTTTCTCCCAGAACTTATGCGAAAATCATTTCTTACAGTTTAATTGCATCAATATGTTACCAGCTTGAACTCTACTTGAGTACTTACATAATAGGACTAGGCCAGCTTCATCGCAAAAAAGGAAGAGAGAGACAAGGCTACGTTTATGGATTGTTGGACCACACTGATATGTGGGGTCTAGCACTAAAAAACAATTTATGAATACAATCAAAAGAGTTGGATAGTCAAGTAACAAGAATTACTGTGGATACTGGAGAATACAACCATGGAACAAAAAAGACGCATGTCTGAGTGCACAGCTAGACACACTAATAGAAACCATGTATTTTCTTTATTTATTAATAACAGGGATGGGTAAATCAGAAAGTATTACTAACGTTCCGTGGCCATCACTATCAGATGGTGAAGCAAGATCTTGAGAGGCATTAAAGACTCCTCGGGTTATTGCAGATGCTGCAAAATGACGAGCACCGACAAGCTTCCTGTTGCAGGATCCAGATGGAAAATCATTTGTAACCTCACAATTGCCAGTATAGTGAGCAGGAACTGGATAATTATCAGTTGTCAAGTCGTCTGCAAAGCTAGGGTGATTTGGATCAATTCCTGTATCAATGAGGCCAATAACAACACCCTGGCCAGCACACTGAGGACCACCTTCTTGCACCCATGCACCCTGTGGCAGGCCAAGGAACTCAGGGGTATATGTAGTTGCGGTCCTAACAGAGAAATCCAACATCATGTTTGCCACTTCTTTTCTCCTATATAGCTTCTCTGCCTATTAATCCAAGCAGACAACCAGTTAAAATATAGATAAGAAATAAGTAAATAAGAAATCTTCTACAAGTTCTTGAAAATAGATAAGAAATGAGAAAGGATGGGTAACAGATGTTTTTTTTTGCGAATAAAGGATGGGTAACAGCTGACAAGGTGCAAGAAAGAAAAAACTACAGGAGATCACACAAAAAGGAATATTCAGTGATTATCAATGTTTCACAGTTCATTTTTCCATAAATTTCCTTATTTGGCAATATTGGCATCATGCAGTAATCAAAAGTTTGCAAGACATTTCATGTTGTTTTCTTTGACAAGTGACTCATAGGTAATAACAAGATGCTACAGGATCATATCATAATAGTGCAGAAAAAGCGCAAGAAACAAACACACAAAATTGGATACCTGCTGAGAAGTGAGGACAACAGCAAAACCATTAATCAAGTAGTGGTAACTGTACAACTTTATGTAGTGTTCTCCTCTTAGTGTCTTCTTCAAGAGAGAATTATGCAGGTGAACTAGGTATGAGCCATAATTCAGAGGTTTGGATGAACCATGCCTGCATAACCAGGTTAATATCAGTGCGAGAAAGACAGCAGATACATTATTGCATGAAAAAAGAACTACTGTAACAAGCTAAATCAATAATTAATCATCAGAAAATATGCTGCATTCAGCAGAAACCAATTGAGTGGTGACACTTCATTTTAGCATACACCAAGCAGATGAAAGTAGAGAGTGGCTTTTCTTTCCCGTTTTCCTGGTGTGGAATTTTTGCCTGCTATCATAGACAGCAAAGACGGTCTAACATGAACTTTTATAAAAAAAAAATCCTGCATTAAATGGATACTGGTTTGTAAATACTCCTAAGTACATATCAGTTCAACATTTATCCATCTATTGATGCAACCGGAGGCCACATAAAGCCTTGTAAAATTTCTTATAAATTTCAGCTATAGTACCAATTACAATGGAGTAATACAGACTAGTAAGAAATAGGAATGCAGTAATAACCCAGTCATCTGAGTAATAGTAATAGCAGCACAACCAAGTCTGCCCAACCACCCCAAGACGCGCTAAAACCTTAAACTGCTGAATAAAATTTCAGTTTAAGGGTAAACTGTGAAATCTAGCACGGCAACTGTAAAAAGGGGAAATTGACAAAGCCATATGGACCCAAAACAAGCGGGGAAATGTTTGCCAAGAGTGGCCCGCACCTGGGCTTCCTGAGAACGCTGGTGGCCGGAGTATCCCCGCCGCCGCCGCCGCCGCCAGCGGCGGCAACACTGGTACTCCCAGACCTCTCCAAGTCGAGGCGCTTGTGGGACGCCGCCGCCTGCTTCATGGTCACAATGTAAACCGCGGCACCCTCCTCCAAGCCGCGGACGACCCCGCCGCCGCCGCCCAGCAGCAGCGCCGCCCCAAGAACCGCCACCCACAGGAAGGGGAAGGGAGCAGCGCATCGCTCCCTCCGCGCCGCCCCCATTGCCTCGGAGCGCAGCTCGCCGCCGCAGACTCCGGAGCGAGACCAAGAATCGGCAGGGAAGACTAGCTGCGCCCGTCCATGGGACTACTAGCACGGGAAGGGACAACCTTTGGGCGAGGTGGAGCAGTGCCGGTGCTGCACGCGGCACAATAATGGCGGCGAGGGCGGAGGAGGTGTGCGCTTTAAAGCCGTGCCCCGAGTCTCGGTAGTGTCGTGCAGTGCGGCTGGCTGCACAAGGAGGAAGCACACACAATAAAGACTCTGCGTGCGCGCGAGGGTAAAGAAGTGACCACTGCACCAGCAAAGCCTCCTGGGTGTGTGCACGTCAGCTTGTGTGAAAGGGGAGAGGTAGCTACAGAATACACGGGGCAGCTCAGCGTTCCAGGAAGGAAACTTGGGAGAGGGAGAGACCTCGGTTTTCTATTGCCTCTGGACTGTGGAGAGTGATTACCAGCTGTTCGGCCTAGTTTCCTCGGAGTACAATTCCGTTTTATCTGAAAGCAGAACTCGCAAAAAAAAGATGATAAGACCATGCGGTCCATTGGGACTGAAAGTGTAGTCTGAGCATCGTCCTAAAGTATCTCCACCGGCGCGACTCAGAGCGACCTTAATAACGATTTAGGGGTGACTTTATTTTTTTGCTCACACCGACGCGTTCAATAAAATGTCGGTGTAGCTTCGAGTCCAATAAAATCGGTGGCAACCCCATGTCGGCCAAGGTTCGAGTTGGGGGCGTTGACACTCCTGTCCATGTAAGATTTCGTCCTGGGTGATCCTCTTGGCAGCCAAACCCGCTCATTCTTCACTAGTTTAAACCCCTCCCAATCCTTCTCCCGCCCCCCTGAATCGCTAACGCCGCCACCTCCCCCATGCCCGACCTCTTCCTTCCCACTCAGAAACCGCTATCGTAGCCACCGCTGCCACCTTCGCCATCTCCCATCGCCGGTTTTGCCCAACTTGCCTTCGGTATCGACGGTTAATTCCCCAATCAGCCACCGCCCACACGGTGTTTGGCGGATTGTCGCGATGGACAGTGATGACGAGATGATGGTGTAGTCGTGTAGATGTTCATGCAGGAGAGAGCCAATGCCACCGTCGAGCGGCAACAACAGCTGCTGATGTTGACCAACCTTCTTCACCTTCGTCAGCATGTATTCGTCGTCCCTCGGCGTGGCGGTTTGCGGGTTGGGAAGGCGCCGAACAAGGACATGCATCGGTAAGCCGGCGCACTGCTGCTTGACTCTGACTACTTTGCCGACGATCCAAGGCGACGCCTCTCAAGCATCAGAATGCCGCCGTCGCCCACCCCGAGAGGGGCGAGGTTTTCACCTAGAAACATAGGACCAAGAATGGGAGCTCAGCGGGGGCTTCTCAACGACGCCTCAAAGAAGGGGAATGGCACCCATGGGTGTCATCGTGGCTGGCACCAAACTAGCCAGGCAAGGCTTTCACCCGAGCCACCCGCCTCTCCCATCTCACACCTTGCCAAGAAGAAGCTTTGAACTAGTCCTCAACCATCCCCTACAAAGGCAAGCCCCCTTGCGGCCGGAGAGAAATTGGAGGAACAGAAGACGAAGCAAAAAACAGGCCGGAGATGCACGCCAAACACAAGAAACTCCGAAGGTGGAAGACAACACCACTGCAAATAAGAGAGACGGGGTACATCACGGCAACAACTCTCCCGGGGTCCAGCGGAATCTGGAAGGGTGGAGGAGGGAGGCGACAAAGGTGGGTTTGGTCCACGCCGCCGGATTAGTGCAGATTACTGCAGATTATCCATTAGCATGAAGTTCTTTTTCCTGTGAGCAATTGCAGATTATCCATTAGCAGCAGCAAGTAATCTTGCGACCCTAGATCTCTGGCCGGCACCAATCCGAGCTTAAACAGCTCGAAAAGTGTACCAACACAAGGCCAAGCATGTCTATATAAAAATGTGTGCTCCAGACCTTCAGTCTTCGCATGCAACTCATGATTCTGAGCAGTATATCTCTGTTTCAAAAGTGCACGTCCAGGAATCATCATCAACAGTTTCACGGATCCAAACCCTAAAATCATGGTCCGCCTGCCGAGTCACTTTTGTAATGGTCAAGACGGAGAACAACATATTCGCACTAGGGATGTACACGAAGCTCGCGATGCACTCACGTTGCAGTTTTTGCCCTAAGGCACATATACACTTGTTTTCCACACACGATATTATGTAGCCTACTCCCTCCGTGTTTCTAGTTTGAATTTAAAGTGCAATCACGATTTTAAAAATGTATGAAATGAATGGAGGCAAAGGGGGAGATTGAGATGGACCTTACAAGGAGATGCAAATACTAAGTACTTCCATGCCATGGCCAATGGCAGAAGGCGCCGTTGCCACATCTCGAGTCTGAAGACTGATGAAGGGGAAATAACTGACCAACAGGCGATTACGCAACATGTATACGATTTTTATCGAGCTCTGATGGGGACAGAGGAACCAAAGCGGCTCGGTTTACAGACAAGATTTTTGGGCCACTCGGGGCCGGGGTTACGGATCGGGAGAACGAGTCACACGCTCGTGCCTTCTCCATGGAGGAACTTGAGGAGGTGCTCAAGGACACCAAGACAGATACAGCCCCTGGTCCGGATGGCTTCTCTGTGAGCTTCTTCAAACACTTCTGGCCCGGACTCAGAGGGTTGGTCCTCCAGATAGTGAATGGCTTTGCCCTGGGAACGGTCGATGTGGCCAGGCTGAACTTCGGAGTTCTGTCACTCATCCCAAAGGTTGTGGGAGCTGATTCCATTAAGCAGTATCGTCCAATTGCGCTGATCAATGTGATCTTTAAGCTTGTGGCAAAGGCGTATGCCACCAGACTATCTCCTGTGGCGCATAGGATTGTCTCCCACACTTAGACAGCTTTCATCAAGGGTAGGTTCATCCATGATGGAGCCCTTGCTCTTCATGAAATTCTGCATGAGATCACAAGCAAAAACTTGCAGGCTATAGTGTTGAAACTTGACTTTGAGAAGGCCTGTGATAGAGTGAATTGGGATTTCCTGAAGGAAGTGCTCCTCAGCGGAGCCTATATGCATAGAATCATGCAGTTGGTCAGCGGTGGCCAAACTGCCATCTCGATTAATGGAGAGATGGGTCCATATTTTCGAAATAAGCGTGGAGTAAGACAAGGAGATCCGATTTCCCCGCTGCTCTTTGACTTGGTTGCTGATGCCCTAGATGAGATGCTCTCAAGGGCCAGGGCCTCTGGCCACATTGCAGGGGTGGTTCCTCATCTAATTGAGGGGGGAGTGTCCCACCTATAGTATGCGGACGATACTGTAATCCTCATTCAGAACACACATCTGGGCATTACAAACCTGAAATTCTTACTCATCTTCTTTGAACTGTTATCTGGCATGAAGCTTAACTTCCATAAGAGTGAAGTTCTGGTGCTGGGGGCTACAGGTGGTGAACAGGCCAGAGTGGCCAATCTGTTGAACTGTAGGCAGGGCACCCTTCCCTTCAACTACCTGGGCTTCCCGATGAGTGGTCGCAGAATTACTATGGCTGAGATGGAGCCATTGGTGAATTCGGTAGCCCTCAGGATGGAGCCATGGAAGGGCAGATTCTTGTCGTCAGCGGCTCGCCTAGTTCTGATCAACGCTTGCTTGTCAAACCTTCCGATTTATTCTATGGGCCTCTTCCTCCTCTCAGATGGTACTCATGAAGGCTTTGACAGACACAGATGCAGATTCTTCTGGGAGGGACAAGGAAATAAGAGAAAATATCATATGGTGGCCTGGGAGGACATTTGTAAACCCAAGGCCTAGGGTGGGCTTGGCGTTATGAACACGAAGCTCATGAACCTTGCCCTTATGACTAAATGGATTTGGGGAATGTTAACGGAGGACGACAGCAAACTGCTCTGGCTTCAACTCCTCAAGGCAAAATATCATGTGGACCGGTTCTTCTCAGCCTCACCGGTGGGAGGATCGCCCTTCTGGCATAGTTTACACAAGCTTAAGGCTGTCTTCAAACAGGGTGCGAGATTCTTCCCTGGAAACAATTCAGATATCCTCTTCTGGACGGACCACTGGACTGGGGAGGAGGCCCTCAGTGTGAGGTACCCTAGATTATTCCAGATCCGTGTCGACCCGGAGATCACGGTTGAGCGTGCTTATGAGGGTGATGGGTGGCGCATCTTCTTTAGGCGCTCCTTCGTTCGGGAGGAATCCAATCTTTGGTTACAAATGGTCCAGGACTTAGAAGAGGTGGTGCCGGGGGAAGGGAGAGACAAAGTGCACTGGAAATTGGAAGCTTCAGGCCGTTTTTCGGTCAAATCCCTATACAACAACTTGATTCAGGGCCCAGCATCCCCTTTAGGTCCCGCGATCTGGAAGACTGCAATTCCCACGAAAATCAAAATCTTCATGTGGCAATTGTCTAGAGGCCGCTGATGACCCACAAGTATAGGGGATCGCAACAGTCTTCGAGGGAAGTATTACCCAATTTATTGATTCGACGCAAGGGGAGACAAAGAATACTTGAAAGCCTTAACAGCGGAGTTGTCAATTCAGCTGCACTTGGAAACAGACTTGCTCGCAAGAGTTTATCAGTAGTAACAGTTTTATAGCGATAGCGGTAGTGAAATAACAGCGACAGAGTAACAAAGACGAGCGGTAGTGATTTTAGTAAACGAGCGGGATTAAAATACTATAGGCACGGGGACGGATAGCGGGCGTTGCATGGATGAGAGAAACTCATGTAACAATCATAGCGAGGGCATTTGCGAGATAATAATAAAACGGTATCCAAGTACTAATCAATCAATAGGCATGTGTTCCAATTATAGTCGTATGTGCTCGCAATGAGAAACTTGCACAACATCTTTTGTCCTACCAGTCGGTGGCAGCCGGGCCTCAAGGGAAACTACTGGATATTAAGGTAATCCTTTTAATAGAGTACCGGAGCAAAGCATTAACACTCCGTGAACACATGTGATCCTCACGTCATCGCCATTCCCTCCGGTTGTCCCGATTTACGTCACTTCGGGGCCATTGGTTCCGGACAGCGACATGTGTATACAACTTGCGGGTAAGACCATAAACAATGAATATCATGATGAAATAATAACATGTTCAGATCTGAGATCATGGCACTCGGGCCCTAGTGACAAGCATTAAGCATAACAAGTTGCAACAATATCATAAAAGTAACATCTACGGATACTAGGCACTATGCCCTAACAATCTTATGCTATTACATGACCACTCTCATCCAATCCCTACCATCCCCTTCGGCCTACAGTGGGGGAATTACTCACACATGGATGGGGGAAACATGGCTGGTTGATGGAGAGGCGTTGGCGGTGATGGCGGCGATGATCTCCTCCAATTCCCCGTCCGGCGGAGTGCCAAAACGGAGACTTCGGCTCCCGAGACGGAGTTTCGCGATGTGGCGGCGTTCGGAGGGTTTACGGCGACTTCGACTTCTCTCCGTGCGTTTTTAGGTCCGGGCGAATAAGTAGTCCGAAGGAGGGCGTCGGAGGCCGGCCGAGGGCCACACCACGGGGCCGCGCGGGCCCCCGGGCCGCGCCGCCCTATGGTGTGGGGCCCTCGGGCCTCCACCTTACTTGTCCTTCGGCTCCGCCGATGTTCAGGAAAATAGGCCCTTTCGTCAAAATCCCGAGGTTTTTCCCGAAAGTTGGATTTACGCACAAAACGAGACACCGAACGGTTCGCTCGAAAACAGCGTTAGTCCGTGTTAGTTGCATCCAAAATACACAAATTAGAGGCAAAACAATAGCAAAAGTGTTCGGGAAAGTAGATACGTTTTGGACGTATCAACTCCCCCAAGCTTAGCTTATTGCTTGTCCTCAAGCAATTCGATTAACAAGCTGAGCGATAAAAGAACTTTCACGAACACATTTGCTCATATGATGTATATATTCTCATGATATGGCTAATACTTAAGCGAGTTCATAATAAGATACATGCAAATAAGATCATCTAACAGCTATGTCAATCATGAAGAGGTACCAACAATTAATAATAAGCATCATGAATCATGTATATAAGCAGGATTGCAATGTTCATAAGAGAGTATGATAGAGTGGTATCTCGCTTGCCTGTATTTGATTGGCAAAACATAAATGCCCGGGCACCTCTGAAGTTCACAGAAAGACTAGAAGTAGTGATTGTCAAAGATAAAAGCATCAAAGTTATACCACAATCAATCATATTTTGAGACAAGCATATTATACTAAGAATGACAGTTGTGCTCTCAAGAAAGTGCTCAAAGAAAGGATGGAGACACAACATAAAAGTAAAAGATTGACCTTTCGCAGAGGGAAGCAGGGATTAACATGCGCTAGAGCTTTTCATTTGCAAAGCAGGAGTAAAATTATTTTGAGAGGTGTTTGTTGTTGTCAACGAATGGTAATGGGTACACCAACTACCTCGCCAACCGGACTTTCAAGAGCGGCTCCCATGAATTATTTGCATTTTTATGTGGCACTCCTTCCAACCTTTCTTACACAAACCATTGCTAACCGAATCCTCGGGTGCCTGCCAACAATCACATACCATGAAGGAGTGCCTTTTTAGTTTAGTTTTATTATGATGATGACACTCCCCCCAACCTTTGCTTACACAAGCCATGGCTAACCGAATCCTTCGGGTGCCGTCCAACAATCACAAATCATGGAGGAGTATCTATTTAAGTTAATTAATTCGGGACTGGGAATCCCATTGCCAGCTCTTTTTGCAAAATTATTGGATAAGCGGATGTGCCACTAGTCCATATGAGAGTCCGTCAAAAGTAAATGACAAGGTTGAAAGCTAAACACCACATACTTCTTCATGAGCTATGAAACATTAACACAATTTGAGAAGCATTTTGAAGGTTTTAAAGGTAGCGCATGAGAATTTACTTGGAATGGTTTGAAATGCCATGCATAGGTATTTATGGTGGACACTCTGGAATAACTTGGTTTTCATGTGTTTGGAGGCACGAGCAGCGTTCCCGCTCGGTACAAGTGAAGGCTAGCAAAAGACTAGGGAGCGACAAATCAAGAGAGCGATGAACTTGTCATAATCATGCTTGCGGCAAAATAAATTAACCGAGGCATAAAAGTGATACAAGAACTACGAAGCAATGTAAATCATTGAGGCTTAATTGACTTTTGTTCAGTCATATGCATGCGTGAGCATGTTCCAAGTCGATATAAATGAATTATTCAGAGGAGGATACCACAATGCCATACTTACTTATGAATAAAACAATGCAAGCAAACATCCATGACATGCTACTCATATTAATAAATTGGAACTAAACATGAGAGATCATGAACTACTAGACTTTCTTAAATGACATATACCTCACATGAACCAACTAAGCATGCTCACATGGATGAGTATATGTACAAAAATGAAAACAAATAGAGTTCATACCGGCCTCTCACCACAATCGGATTGTCGTAGATCGTCATTATTGCCTTTTCACTTGTGTAGCTTGGATAATATGAAATGAAAACCACGCTCCAGCCACCGAAGACCATTGAACTCATGATGAACTTTACAAACCAAAAAAGAACAGCAAATATTTTTGGTGTTTTCGAATTTGAGAACAAGAACAAAAGGAAACAAGCAAACAAAGCAAAAATCTTTTTGGGTTTTCTTATAGCAAACTAGCAATAGCAATAAAGCGAAACAAATGCAAGAAACCAAGATAAACAAATGGTGAAGAGAAACAACAGAAATATTTTTGGTCTTTTTGTGTTTTGGGAAAGAAACAAAGTGAAAGCAAGAAATAGCAAACTAAAAGAAACACAGAAAAGCGAGATGGCAGAAATCTGCCAAAACCTGATAGTAGTACAGAAATCGATTTTTACAAAAATCTTACGTTGCTCAGTTCAAAAAGTGTTCAACTAATGAAAGTTATATAATAACCTGGGGAACCTGCACAAAAATTGGCTTCGCAAAATAACGTTCTGGCTGTGCGCACGAATTTTTACGGTAACAGCCCAGAATCTGTTTTCAGGCAGCACTTCCCCAAATATCATCTTCCTCTCATTAGAAAACCACTCAAAGAGACCAAACAAGTATATACAAGTATCCAGCAATCATAATATGCAAAGAATGAGTGATGCCGGTATACCTCCCCCCAAGCTTAGGCTTTCGGCCTAAGTGGAGTTCAATCCCATCGAGGCCATGAGGTAGTATCTCCCTGGTACGACGAAGATGGATCATATTCCGGGTATGTGCTAGAAGAAGCACCCGGATACGTGACGGTGTAGTCGTAGGAGGGCTCGGCGTCCTCGGAGTCATGCTGCTGGTGGAAATCTTGTATCTTCATATGTTCATCCACCTCCTCCTTAGTGCGCGACCATGGTTGCTCGTCAATATCGAACAAACCTGGTCGGGGAAGAGGGATTTCTTTCTCATCCCCGTCAGCAAACAACATTCTATAGGCCATATTATCTAAAGTAGACTCGGTGGTAACAAAATGATGGCTTTTCATAGCAATGATATCAAGTCTCCTAGGGGTTAATGGCACATCATTAGGATCAATAGGAAGCTCTAAATGTGTTAAAATGCGCAGTGCAATAGTTCCTCCAAAAATAGGCCCCTTGGTAGACAAACGGCGAGCAATAAGAGAACCAAGATGATAAGATGTCCGTCCGAGTAAGTGCAATATTCAAGAAAGCAAGATGGTAACTAGAAATATTGCTAGTGTTCTCCCTACCAAGTATGCTAGTGGCAACGTAATATGCAAAATATTTAATGGCGGGGAGTTGAATGTTCCTTATCTTGCCCCGCTGAATGGTGCGACAATCATCGTTGGTAATCCCTCGATAGAGCTCCAACAAGTCCCGGGGGTTGTCATCAGTCCTCCTTGCTGTACCTACAGGGGCAATATCCAATGCACGACAAAATTCTTCCAATTCCATAGTAACAGGAGTATCATAGATCTTGAATGCAACTGTCGGATCATATTGCGTGTTTTGAAACTTGAAGCTCTCGACAAAATTTTTGGTGAGCATGTAGTATTGCTCCCTTTCATCCCCAACGTAGGTGGCTAAGCCCGCCCTGTTGACAAGGGTGAAGAAATCATCCAATATCCCTGCATTTGTCAGAAAATCATAACATGGGAAGGATGTGGCATTAGGAGCCCCATTGTCTTCTTCGGGCGCGAAGCTAGGCGCGATGATGTCCTCATTGTACGATCGCCTAATTTGGGTGGCGGTCCTAGAAGGCCTCCCGGTGCTGGTTGTTCCTTTCTTGAACAATTCTCCAAATTTGAACTTCTTCATTTTCTAAAATTTTCAACAATCAATATAAAACTTGATTTGGTGACATATAATTGAGGGAAACTACCATAGGAACTTGCTAGAGTACTAATCATGCATCAAAACTAATTTCTACCACTTAGAACAAGCATGCAAGCTCACTAAACATGTTACCTACAGCAGCAAAATATTCAAGATATACTCAACCAAACAAAATTCTATTTGGATAATCGAAGGAGTCACATACCGGAGAGCAAATGTGCCAAATTTCAAACGAAATCTGGGCTGAGCAAAGAGATCGAAAAATCCTGAGCTCTTGAGCAAAAACGCGAGTGTGAGAAAGTTGGTTCGAGTTTTTTCGGGAGAGAGAAGATGCTGGAAGAAAGAGATGAAGTAGTGGGGCAAGGAGGGGCCCACACCACAGGGTGGCGCGCCCCCCTTGCTGGCCGCGCCGGCTCGTGGTGTGGCACCCTGTGGTGCCCCGCAGGTCATCCTCCGGTGCTCCCGAGTGCCTCGTCGAAAAATAGGACCAACGGTGTAATTTTCGCGAATTTTTGAAAACTTTGAAAAATGCACATTTACGGGTATTAAGTTTATTATTACCGGCCAGGAAAATTTTTGAAATCTCAAATCAACTAAGAAACTTTGCAAATTAAAAATGCTACAAGCAACTAAAGCAAGAGGAGGAAGAAAGAGATGTTGTTTACCTCCTCTATGCATATAAAAGGTATTTGTTAACAAGGTTGATCAAGTCTTGCCACCAAATAAATTTTACATAGCATATGAAGAAATAAACCTCAAATCAATCATGTTACCTTGAATTGTATTGATATGGATCCAATCACAAGAGTTTGATATTCTTCTTTAGGCTCATATATAGGACAATCGATGGTTCCCACTTTGATAGTTCTCACATGAGAAATAGTATTAACTCCGCACGCTTTTTCAATCCTCTTGGGGAAATAGACGGTGTGTTCCTTATCATCAACATTGAAAGTAACCTTTCCTTTATTGCAATCAATAACAGCCCCTGCGGTGTTAAGAAAAGGTCTCCCAAGAATAATAGACATATTATCGTCTTCGAGCATTTCCAACACAACAAAATCAGTTAATATCAAGCGGTTATTAGTAACTTGAACATGAACATCCTCACATATACCAACAGGAACAGCAGTAGATTTATCAGCCATTTGCAAAGATATATCGAGTAGGTATCAACTTATCTAAGTAAAGTCTCTTATAAAGAGAAAAAGGCATAACACTAACACCGGCTCCCAAATCACATAGAGCAGTTTTAACATAATTATTCTTAATAGAACAAGGAATAGTAGGTATACCTGGGTCGCCCAACTTCTTTGGAACTTTGCCATTGAAAGAGTAATTAGCAAGCATAGTGGAAATTTCCTCATTGGGGATTTTCCTTTTGTTAGTAACAATATCTTTCATATACTTTGAATAAGGAGGCAATTTAATAGCATCGAGTCAAAGGGATTTGCAAGAATAAAGGTTTCATCCAATCACAAAATTTATTATAGTGTTCTTCTTCCTTTGATTTTAGTTTCTTAGCAGGAAAAGGCATTTGCTTTTGCACCCAAGGTTCTCTTTCATTACCATGTTTCTCAGCAATAAAATCTTCCTTAGTATACTTTTTATTTTTAGCATGCTTTTCAGATTCTTCTTCAACCTCTTCTTTATCAGGAGTATCATTCTTATCATCATCTTTATCATGTTCATTACCACTTTCGGTTTCAAGCATCGAAATAGAAATACTATTAGGATCATTAGCAGGTTCAGAGGATTCTACAACATTCTTATGTTTCTTCTTCTTTTTCTTAGATGGAGCACTAGTTTTAGTTTGTTGAGAATCTTGTTCAATTCTTTTGGGATGCCCTTCAGGATATAGAGGATCCTGGGTAGAGACACCCCCTCTAGTTGTTACTTCATAAGCATGTTTTTCTTTAGCATTATTTCCTAACAAGTCATTTTGCACTTTAGTGAGTTGATCAATTTGAGTTTGAACCATATGAAAATGTTTAACAAGCATCTTAACATCATTGGAGGTTCTCTCCACAATATCATGCAATTGACTAATAGCTTGAGAATTTTCCATTAGATGATTCTCTACTCTCATATTAAAATTTTCTTGCTTAACAATATAATTATCAAACTCATCTAAGCATTGCGCAGGAGGTTTTGAATACGGAATATCTTCCCTAGTAAAGCGCTGAACGGAATTTACCTCAATCATGGATGAAGGGGGAATTATCTCACATATATCTTCTATGGGAGGTAGATTCTTCACGTCTTCAGATTTAATACCTTTCTCCTTGAGAGACTTCTTGGCTTCCCTCATATCTTCATCATTCAATTTAATTAAACCCCTCTTCTTCACTATTGGCGTTGGAGTTGGTTCGGGCGTAGTCCAATCATCATAATTCCGGCCTATTTTAGCCAATAATTCTTCGACTTCGTCCGGAGTTCTTTTCCTGAAAACACAACCAGACACAACTATCCGGGTATGCCCTAGACTCAATGGTTAGTCCACTATAAAATATATCAAGTAAATCATGATTTTCCAAATCATGGTCGAGCGAAGCTCTAATAAGAGAGCAAAATCTCGCCCAAGCCTCAGGCAATTTCTCTCCATCTCCCTGATCAAAATTATAAACTCTCTGCAAAGCAGCATGTTGAGCACTAGCAGGAAAGTATTTCCGGAAGAAAACATTAAGCAATTATGTTGGACTTTTAATAGAACTAGGTGGCAAACTATTATACCAAGTTTTAGCGTCATCTTTTAATGAGAATGGAAAGATTTTAGCAACAAAGTAAGTACGCTTCTTAACATCATCGAGAAAACAAGCTACTCGTAGTAGATAACTCGGTCATGTGTTCAACATCACTTTCTTTTTCAGTACCACAAAAAGGTGTTTTCTCAACAATAGCTATATGAGATAGATCAAGAGAAAAATCATAATCTTTATCCCTAATGTTTATAGGAGATGTGGCAAATTTAGGATCGGGAGACAGGTTTATATCTAACGAGTATGTTACTGCAAGCAATTTTTTAATTTTTCTTGCATCAGTAGTAGCATTGCATTTTTCAATAAAATCATCATCAAGTTCCACATAATCTTCATCAAGATCATCACTAGAGTATTCAAGTTCGGGTGAATTAACGGGTGTAGTAACATCGGGAGTTTCGGTATTTTCAATTTGTCTAGATCTAGCAATTGAAGCATCTAGAAAAGTTCCCAATGAACCACTATCATCAAGCACAGCGAAATATTATCAATATTATGAGAGTTTTCGGATTCAGCAGAAGTACCGAGCATTTGAAGCATGTGGTGGTGAAACAAGTTTATCAATCACGAGAGGGTGAATCAAGAGCAGCAGAGGTACTCGAGTTGTACCTTTTCTTGTAGTGGATGGTAATATGGCGACCTTAGTATCGCGAGTTTTACCCATGATGGAGAATTTGCAGCGAACAATATCAATCCAAGTGAACTTCCAAATAAAGCTATGCTCCCCGGCAACGGCGCCGGAAAATAGTCTTGATGACCCACAAGTATAGGGGATCGCAACGGTCTTCGAGGGAAGTATTACCCAATTTATTGATTCGACACAAGGGGAGACAAAGAATACTTGAAAGCCTTAACGACGGAGTTGTCAATTCAGCTGCACTTGGAAACAGACTTGCTCGCAAGAGTTTATCGATAGTAACAGTTTTATAGCGATAGCGAGTAGTGAAATAACAGCAGCGAGTAACAAAGACAGCGGTAGTGATTTTAGTAAACAACAGGATTAAAATACGTAGGCACGGGGACGGATAGCGGACGTTGCATGGATGAGAGAAACTCATGTAACAATCATAGCAGGGCATTTGCGAGATAATAATAAAACGGTATCCAAGTACTAATCAATCAATAGGCATGTGTTCCAATTATAGTCGTACGTGCTCGCAATGAGAAACTTGCACAACATCTTTTGTCCTACCAGCCGGTGGCAGCCGGGCCTCAAGGGAAACTACTCGGATATTAAGGTACTCCTTTTAATAGAGTACCGGAGCAAAGCATTAACACTCCGTGAACACATGTGATCCTCACGTCATCGCCATTCCCTCCGGTTGTCCCGATTTCGTCACTTCGGGGCCATTGGTTCCGGACAGCGACATGTGTATACAACTTGCAGGTAAGACCATAAACAATGAATATCATGATGAAATAATAACATGTTCAGATCTGAGATCATGGCACTCAGGCCCTAGTGACAAGCATTAAGCATAACAAGTTGCAACAATATCATAAAAGTAACATCTACGGATACAAGGCACTATGCCCTAACAATCTTATGCTATTACATGACCAATCTCATCCAATCCCTACCATCCCCTTCGGCCTACAACGGGGGAATTACTCACACATGGATGGGGGAAACATGGCTGGTTGATGGAGAGGCGTTGGCGGCGATGGCGGCGATGATCTCCTCCAATTCCCCGTCCCGGCGGAGTGCCAGAACGGAGACTTCTGGCTCCCGAGACGGAGTTTCGCGATGTGGCGGCGTTCTGGAGGGTTTCTGGCGACTTCGACTTCTCTCCGTGCGTTTTTAGGTCCAGGCGAATAAGTAGTCCGAAGGAGGGCGTCGGAGGCCGGCCGAGGGGCCACACCACGGGGCCGCGCGGGCCCCCCCGGGCCGCGCCGCCCTATGGTGTGGGGCCCTCGGGCCTCCACCTTACTTGTCCTTCGGCTCCGTCGGTATTCGGGAAAATAGGCCCTTTCGTCAAAATCCCGAGGTTTTTCCCGAAAGTTGGATTTCTGCACAAAACGAGACACCAGAACAGTTCTGCTGAAAACAGCGTTAGTCCGTGTTAGTTGCATCCAAAATACACAAATTAGAGGCAAAACAATAGCAAAAGTGTTCGGGAAAGTAGATACGTTTTGGACGTATCAGCCGCCTACCCTCGAATGGTCCATCTGATGGGTTGTGTGCTCTATGTGGACTCCCTGAAAACGTGGACCATATCTTCTTTCGCTGTGATCTGGCACATTTCGTCTGGGCTGGCATTAGGGACATGCTCGGAGTGACATGGAATCCCTCTTGCTTCTCATCTTGGGAAAGGTGTATCCAAAGTTTGAATGACAAACCGCAACGAAGCCTCGTGTTCTTTTTGCGGCGATTTGCTGGACGCTTTGGAAAATTCGAAATAAATTTACCATCGAAGCAAAGTTTCCTAGCCAACCCGCAAACTGTTTTTTCCTAATCAGGCTTAACTTGCGGCTACGGCGACCCCTCCAAAGGAGCAAGGACGAACCGTTGCTGACCCAGCTGGAGGCGATGCTTAAAACCCTCTTCGACAGGACCTGCGACCCTCCCCAACCTCGCCGGCCATCTTCTTAATCTCTAGCTTCAGCTGAATGCTTGTTTTGTGCCTGGGTTGTATTATGATTCTGTCCTGTGACCTTGACCTTTTTCTTTCGCTGTGTGTTTGTGGGGTGCTCACCAAACTCTTGTATCCGTATTCGCCTCAGGGCTTTATTAATTTAAAGTCGGGCACTTTGTGCCTTCGGTCTAAAAAAAAATGCACGAGTAGTATTTGTATAGGTGTTAATTCCGAAGGACAAATATTAGCTGTAAGGATGACAATTTATCCACAGGTGCGGGTACCTGCGAATACAATACCCGTATGAGCAGTACCCTATCAGTTATGTCATGGGACATACCCTAGCCATTTACACTTACAAATGGATCCTATGCTGAACAACCCAGTTATTGAGTTGAATCTATGTTAACTTGTCATCAATTGTCAACTTGTCGTTTGATTCATCTATTTTTGTTAAATTACGAGTTATGATAATGAGACCGTGATTTCCAAATTATGATTATTGTCATATACACAACTGCTTGTTATTGATTTGAGATAAAAAAAAATTCAAATGTGCTATCATGAATGTGAAGTTTTGAATTACGGGTACGGGCACAGATGCACGTCAGGTATGGGTAAAACTTCACATCCGTAGGTACGGGTGTTGCTAGAAATGTGTACCCACTAACCATACTCTACCTATCCATAGCCTACCCATTGCCATCCTTAATTAGGATGGTCCACAATGAATGCTTTTGCTAGAAATTTGTACTGGTATTTCTAAAATTTGCATTTCAGCTCCGTCAAGTTCCTGTCCTTTTACATTTTCTATTCCGTTTCCGTTTTTCCATGAAAATGTCAGAATCTTTACGCTCCATTTGCATCCCTACCCACGACGCATTACAAATTAAAAAATTGCAGGTGTTCATACTTGCAGTGGCGAAGGACGAAAAAAATCTGAGGTAGGGCGAACCTTTAATAAAAAATACTAAAATAGTCCTAAAACAATAATGATATATATGGTTCAAACACAATCAGTAAATAACTAAATACAATAAAAACAAAACATGTTTAATTATATATAGAACCTTCAAAATACCAATAATGCTAACTCAATGGAAAAGCTTTGCCTCTTTTAAAAATCTAATATAATTCAAACAATCAAGACGGTTGATTATCTCTTGTTCGATGAACAACTCGATCTAGATTACCTTTGTTTAGGGAAATTCCATTCAATTGTTTATGTCGTCATGGGTAAAACCAATGTCATCTTGATTGGGTGATAATACAGACGGAGAAAGTCTCCAATTCCGCGAGTATGAATAATGAATAACTCGAGCTTATCTTGTATATACTAAGGTCCAATTAATAATATATATATGTAGCACAGACAATGGTATTCACATTGAACCTAGAATATGAGTCTATATTTGGAGATAAATAGTCTATGTTTTTTTATTGTAATCGATTTTGCAGTGTTCACTAAAACAGCATAACTTTCTCATATGGAGTCTATTTTTGATGTATGGCCACTCAATTTTGTCAGAAAAAACACGCGTATCTAAATGTAGTCACCAGTCGTCCTACCTTGCCCTACAGTGAGCTTCGCCCCTGCATACTTGTAAAGATAAGTAAGTTAAAGAGAGTTGTTGCAGCTGGGTCCCTGATCTCCTGGTGCTGAGAGCGCGGGCTGCAAGCGGTCAAGCATGTTACCGGGAAAGGCATTTG
Source organism: Lolium rigidum (assembly GCF_022539505.1). Taxonomy (NCBI): domain Eukaryota; kingdom Viridiplantae; phylum Streptophyta; class Magnoliopsida; order Poales; family Poaceae; genus Lolium; species Lolium rigidum. Next base: position 290,855,051 of record NC_061509.1, on the reverse strand, counting down.
AGCAACACGTACGGTCCGGGTTGGTATGGCTTATATTTCTCCGATGTGGTCCTGAGAGGCAAACAGAAAATCACGACACTCCATGGAGACCATGGCTTTTCCTAGGAAGAAGATGATGAGATGATGCTGATAGGGCCAGGCGGGCGGGCCAAGCTCGCTTTTCCTCGCCGGTACAGTCGGCCACCGTTGTGCCCGCACTACAGGAATCCGGCAATATGCCGACGGCCTACGGCCCTCGGCGTAGGACAGACTTGCCCTCGGCGTACGATACGTCGACGGGGTCCCTCGGCGTAGCTCCTCGGGGAAGGTGGGCCTCGGCGGAGGCCACGTGGCCCTCGGCGTAGCGCCGCCCGTAGACGGAGAGGGCCGACGGCAGGCCCCACCCGTCGGCGTACTGGCCGTCGGCGCAGCTCGCTAACAGGCACCGTCAAGGTGACGGCCGTTACGGCTACGCCGAGGGGCGCACCGTCGGCATACGTCCACACGTGGCAGGACCTGGGCGACCCTGCTGCTCCATACGCCGAGGGCCTCCCCGTCGGGGTACCTCCACACGTGGCGCGGCCTGGGCGTCCCTGGGCGACGGTACGCCGAGGGCCTCCCCGTCGGGGTACCTCCACACGTGGCGCGGCCCGGGCGTCCCCGGGCGACGGTACGCCGAGGGCCTCCCCGTCGGGGTACCTCCACACGTGGCGCGGCCCGGGCGTCCACGGGCGACGGTACGCCGAGGGCCTCCCCGTCGGGGTACCTCCACACGTGGCGCGGCCCGGGCGTCCCCGGGCGACGGACGCTACGCCGAGGGCCTCACCGTCGGGGTAGAGGCGACCATTTGGTCCATTTCCGGACGCGTGGCGCGCCCTGGTGGAACCTGGGAGCTACCCCGAGGGTAGACCCGTCGGCGTAGAGGGTGCCATTTGGTTCATTTTTTTCGTTTTTTGCTGTTTCGCGCGTTTTCCAGATTTGGCGGGATACACAAGCACATATAATTCACATGAAATTCATAGGCATGAAGTGCAAATACATATAACATCAAGTGCATACATAGTGTCATAGTGCCATAGGTTGCATACATAGTGTCATAGTGACATAGGATGCATACATAGTGCCATAGTGTGCATACATGCATGGTGCCATAGTGTGCATAAGATACATGAGACTACTAGAGGAGCTCGTCGCCGCTAAACACCGGCCCGGGCCGATTCCTTCCGGTAGAAGCTGCGGAAGAACCACCGGGAGAAGGACCGGGAGAAGTACCGGGAGAAGTACCGGGTGTAGCACCGGGAGAAGGACCACCATGATGAACCGGTGTCATGTCCCTCCCACCACCCTGGTTTCCGGAACATCCCGTTCCCTACACACATGTTCCCGAGATGTTAGCAATTTGCGAGGCAAAGGAAAGCCGTAGTATTCGGTTTGGCGAAGAACTTACCGTTGTTCTCCCATAGTACTCCGCAGCGAAATTTTCCTTCGATGGCATGTTTGGCGTCGGCCCGGAAAGGGAGGCATCGGCCCTAAATCCGTCTGTCCGTCCGGTTTGATTGCCCACAAACGACGCCTGCAAGATAGTTTACATGTCGGTCTTTGCAGAAATGAAGCATCAAACTAGGGGAAAGTGGGACTTGTCATCATTTGCGAAAACAAAGGTTGGAACTTACATGTATATATGCCATGTACTCCATGAACTCGCTGCTGGTGCTGGTTGAAGGCCACCCGATATTCTTGATGAGCGGCCACGTAGGCCGCCTCGAAGTCGGCTACAATTTCACAAATTCATGTCTCGTTAGCACTTAGCAATGTATGAACGAAAGTCGGAAAGAGGATGGAAATGAGGGAAACTTACGTCGTATGCGGGTTGCCGAGCCCGGCGACGAGGCGGGAGAGGGGGGCTGTCCTTGGTGAGTCCCGCCTTGATACGCGTGAAGGTCGTGGTGAGGGTATGCTTGACGGCCTTGTTCAGCATGGCGAGACGGCCATGCGGCAACCCTCCGGACGACAGGACCAACGACTCCTCGTCGACCTCCACGCTCATGGGGTCATCCACCTCCGGGTGACGATGCCTCACCATCTCGCAGTAGTTCTCGACGTCCTCGGCGTAGGTGCCGAAGTACTCAGGGAGCGAGGGCTGAGGCTGCGAGAGATCGGGCTTCTTAAGCCGCATCTTGTTGTATATCTCGAGGTCGGACATCTCCTCCTCGGGTCCTAACGCGGCCCTCTCGCATCGCGAAAGGAAATGTTGTGAGTACCAACTTTGAACCCGAAGGAAAATAAAATGTATACATACCGTCTTCCCCTTGTAGCGCTCGTAGCTGAGGTTTCCCCCACAGTGTGTGCCACCGTCGCCTCGGTTCTCCGCGTTCCGCCTCGCCACGGTTGCAAAGTCCTCGTCCATCTTGAGCCACCTCGTCCTAACCATCTCCTCCCATGCCTCGGCATGCGGCTCGGCCCAATCGGGGATAACCTGAAAATGCAATACTCAACTCAATCTAATGCAATCGCAACTTAGTAGCAATGTAGAATCTCATTGACATTTTACTCACCGACATGTAGTCCTCCACCGTCATCTCGTACTCGGCCTTAGCATTCTTACCGACAATGTCCGGCTTATGGACCCTCTCGCCTCTCTCGCCCGTAAGTGACCCGCGGACGTGATCCTTTGGTTGTACCACACCTGCGGTGTCAACCTCTCACAAGTCGCCCGCAAAGTCCCGTTCGCGGCCGTCTCCTCAACCTCGGGCGCCACACGATAAAAACACTTCAATCATGCAAAAAACAATTGTGAGAGTCATGAGTTAGCACATTGGGATCATCAAATATGAACGAAGCTCGAGAAAATATGTCTTACCCAAAACTTTGTCATCACGACATTAGCAGCCGTCTGGAAGCCTACATTCTCATACTCCGTCCAAGTAGTGGCTAGCTTCTTCTCGCCAGCAGGGATCGAGCCGAGGGATAGTACTTGCCCGGCCAGAACTTCCTAAGCAAAACTCCAATCATGCTGCTAGGCGAGCGCCCCTTGACCCCCGGAGGAAATATCCAATTGCTGCACATGAAAATCAAACATTAGCACATGAAAATCAAACATTAGTACATGAAAATCGAAATTGCCAAATTAGTACACTTACTCGGGGCCGGCAGGAATAATAAGGGTCTTCGCCTCATGGGTCTTAGGCTCCTTCCTCTCGTCGGGGACTCTCGCTTCCCCACGAATCTTCGATGCCTTCGGCCGCCCATCCTCCTCCGGAGTCTCAAACCCGCGGCTAGAGTCCTCCTCGGCTCTAGACTCCGTCTCCGCCTCCTCTCTAGACGTCCCCTCCAAAAAGAACCCGGAAGCAACGTCGCCGAAGCCGAGGGTGGTGGCTCAAAGTCCGGTCCTCCCGCACCACCTCCACCTCCACCTCCACCTCCACCTCCACCTCCACCTCCTCCCAAGCCACCTCCAGCTCCACCACCTCGTCCCAGTCCTCGTCCTCGTCCTCGTCCTCCTCCTCCTACCGCGCCGTCCTCGTAACGCGGATTGCGACGCGGTTCCCTCTCACTCCTTCTAACATTGTTCTTGCGTTGTTGCATCTTCTTAAGCAAGCTCGACGAGTTCTCCTTGCCGCCGCTCATATTGTTCAATCACCTGCATTGAGAAAGAGAAAACAATTAAGAAGCATGTTGAAAAATATATAAATAGTAAGCATAAAGACACTAAACAATTAAGAAGCATGTTCAAAAATATATAAATACTAAGCATAAAGATACTAAACAATAAAGAAGCATGTTGAAAAAAATATAAATACTAAGCATAAAGATACTAAACAAATAAGAAGCATGTTGAAATATAAACACATAAAAGACCCTCACCAGTACGTCATCAATCTCATCGTCAATCTCATTTTGTTTCTCCTTGCCACTATCACTATCACTATCTTTTGAGTAGTAAGTTGGATTTTGATAGACGGGTGGAGGCTCATCATCGCTATCATCTTCCACTTGTAACTTCTCGAGCATATCTATGTCCTTTAGATCCACCACCGACTCACCACGAGTTTCTCGCATCGTTCTCGAGGTCCTCTTCAAGAACACATTCTAACTCAAAGTGCCCGAAGTCCTCTTCCTCTTGATAGAAAATTCCCTCGTATGTTACAGGGTCAATGTTGTTGTAATCGTCCTCGGAGGGAATCGGTAGGTTACCATGTGGCGATACCTGGAACACGACTTCCCAGCCGTTGAGGGCCGCTTTCTGGCATGGGTACGGCAAATAATAAATTTGCTTGGCTTGGTGAGCAACAATATAGACATCGGCTCCGGTATAGGTGGTGGAAGGCTTAACTTCAACTAACCCAATGGACTTGGTAATTCTCTCGTCCACCTCTTGGGTCGAACCAATGACACTTGAACACAACGAGATTGAGTTGTTTGTTTGTACGGTTGAAGGTCAGCTCGTATACATTCTCTAACCTCCCGTAGTAATCAAATGTATCGGATCCTTTAGTGAACACGGCCGCATCACCTCACCTCTGTCACGTTCGTGCTCATCAAAGTCGATCTGCGTGACGTAACGAGGCATATACCCATATTGCAGAAGGTGTTTAAACATGTCATCCTTTCCACGACGGTGATGCTTCAAGCAACAATTGCACGGGCAAAGTGGTCTGAACCTTCTGTTTTGTACCACGCGCCAACTCCTTCACTAAATGCCAAGTCTTCCTTATCCACTCATCTCGTTTTATTAGTCGCACTAACACGGCCGGTGTACATCCATCCATTATCAGCCATCCTCTCGCTCTATTGGAAGCCAAACGACAAGCATAGTATTTATATCAAATAGGAAAATGCATCATATTTTAATTTTTTTAACGAGGCAAAACGAATGCATCAACCTACATCTCTACTAGGTGGGCTCCTAGCAGCCGCCGGATCCGTAGATTGAGTACGTTCTCCATGCTCTACCCGGTCCGAGTCAAAATTTCGGCAAGCACCTCCCCGCTGCTCTCCCGATACACGTCTCGCCAAAAAGACAAGAGGATGTGCATCCGGAGAACAACGGTGAGGCGCTGCCGAAATCCCGACTCGGACCGGAGCAGCAGCATGGAGAACGTACCCAACTACGGATCCGCCGACTGTCCCGTAAATGCCGCAAGCGTTACGGTTGAAAATATGCCGACCACTAATGCATATTTATCCGCGTAACGCTTGAGGACGGGAAGTGACACCTAGGTTACGCAACTTGACTTGGAAAATGAATCTAGTGACATAAATAAAATGCGGAGAAGAAGTTCGAAATTTTGCTCACCCTCGGCTGTAGAGGAAGTAGTGGAACAATCGAGTGTCGATGTCGGCGGCCGTCGAGAAGCGCGTCAAGATCCGGGGTGCTCACGACGAGGCGGTCACGACATGGCCTATTACAAATCCATGTTATTAGAACAAATTCAAATTTGCATTTCTATTTCCATTATTAAACATATCATTTCAATTTCAACTACACCCATGAAAGAAACTCAGAACGCCCACACACACTAGCCAAAGGAAGAAGAAACAAGCTTCGCTGAGACTCTTCTTTGGCAGCCACAAGTGCTACATTTTCCCTCTTTCTCATTGCAAACCACTAATCCTACTTTTGTGCCACTCACGCACTAACTAAGCTGGCCACTTCTTCCTCCTAGAATCCCTCTATGATCCACACGACCAGGCCAACACTAACAACACACATGTGCACACACGCAGTAATTGATCACCTAGCCGTAACACCTTGCCGGCTACAAACTACTACGGAGAACACAACTACCTAGCTAAATGCACAACGAAATGAACAAAGCAGATGTATGAATCAAGATTAAAGCTAACAATTTCTATTTCTATTTCAAATCAATTCAATTTCTATTTACAAAAATTAAAGCAATACAAAAAAACTACACTAGCTACCATACCGTACTGGGAGCGGCGATGGGAGGAGGGCCGGGGCGAGGAGGGCCGGGCGAGGAGGAGGGCGCGGCGAGGAGGAGGGCGGCGACGGGAGGATGGGGACGGGCCGGAGGAGGAGGGGGAGGGGAGGAGCGGCGGCGCGAGCGGCAGGTGGCGGCGGCGGCATCAGCGGCGGGCAGGAGGCGGCGGCAGCGGCGTCGGGCGGGAGGCGGTGGCGGCGTCGGGCGGGAGGCGGCGGCGGCGGCGTCGGGCGGGAGGCGGCAGCGGCGGTGTCGGGCAGGAGGCGGCGGCGGCGGGATTGGGGGAGGGCGCGGGACTTGGGGAAAATGGGCGGGCTTTGGCGAGGAGGAGGCCGACCAGGGGATTTTTTCGGGCTCAGATCCCTAGCTACGCCGAGGGCCACCCATACGCCGAGGGCCACCCTCGGCTTAGCCAGGTGCATTTTTTTAATTTTTTTTGTTTTTTCTTTCATTTTTTCTTTCATTTTTTCTTTCATTGTTTCTTTCATGGTCTAAAGAAGAACCACAGAGTATATATACCAGACAAAGGGATATGGGATCACCTACATGGTATATATTTTTATGAGTTGTGCATGTTATCTTATTAAATTTGTTATTACGCCATGCGAAAATAGGTAAAATCTATTATTTTATGTCGTTTTAGTTTGATAGAGATTTATTCTTACAATGATGAACCCATGGTGTACCAATGTTGTTGAATACTATTTCATGTTCATCGTATGTCATAATAATATTTCGATGTCATGTACTCCCTCTCAGTTACCACTGACGTGCCAGTTCTCTATCTTTTTTTCGCTTTCCGCAAACTTTACCATCTTAGACCTTTATCTCTCTTACATAACCTAAGGCCCACGCACGTGCCAAATATGGCCTCGTTCCGACAAACTATGTGGTGAAACGGGCCGTTTCCTATTCATTTCCCCTAAAAGCCATAGAACTCCGGACGAGATAGCCCTGTTCGTGAAGGGTTCTCCAAGATAATTGCCGTATCCCAGTTCCGTCTTTTGCAGTGGTTACTAGGACACATAAAATGACGCCACGTGGCTCCGCTCGATTTTTTGGCTCCGTTTGCTTTGCCAACTGCGCAAAACGGGGCCGCCGGGACATGCGGTATGGCCGTACCGGGCGCGCGCGTGCACCCCTCCGCCAACGCGCGAAACGGAAAACATTTAGCACATAAAATGACGCGTCCTAGACCTAAAAACATTTTTCCCTCCATTTATTGAGCGAAGGAAAGTGTCGCCCCGGCTCAAATCCGGTCGGTTCCAGCGGATTCGGCGGGGCACCGCAGAAGCGGGTGGGATTCCCGGATGGCTTCCGCGCGCATATGGCATGTGATAGGTGGTGCGTAGGAGGTATCCTACCGCCGCGCGGAGGTCCCGCGCGATACTCGAAATGCGCACCATGTAGCCGCTTCACAAAAAAAGCCCTTCCGGCACCCCGAAAATGGAAAAACCGTCGCCCGTGGTTCGGATTGGAAATCCGCGACCGGGGCCTTGCTTCCCATCCTAAGGCCCACGCACGTGCCAAATATGTCCTCGTTCCGACAAACTATGTGGTGAAACGGGCCGTTTCCTACTCATTTCCCCTAAAAGCCATAGAACTCCGGACGAGATAGCCCTGTTCGTGAAGGGTTCTCCAAGATAATTGCCGTATCCCAGTTCCGTCTTTTGCAGTGGTTACTAGGACACATAAAATGACGCCACGAGGCTCCGCTCGATTTTTTGGCTCCGTTTGCTTTGCCAACTGCGCAAAACGGGGCCGCCGGGACATGCGGTATGGCCGTACCGGGCGCGCGCGTGCACCCCTCCGCCAACGCGCGAAACGGAAAACATTTAGCACATAAAATGACGCGTCCTAGACCTAAAAACATTTTTCCCTCCATTTATTGAGCGAAGGAAAGTGTCGCCCCAGTTCAAATCCGGTCGGCTTCCGGCGGATTCGGCGGGGCACCGCAGAAGCGGGTGGGATTCCCGGATGGCTTCCGCGCGCATATGGCATGTGATAGGTGGTGCGTAGGAGGTATCCTACCGCCGCGCGGAGGTCCCGCGCGATACCGAAATGCGCACCATGTAGCCGCTTCACAAAAAAAGCCCTTCCGGCACCCCGAAAATGGAAAAACCGTCGCCCGTGGTTCGGATTGGAAATCCGCGACCGGGGCCTTGCTTCCCATCCTAAGGCCCACGCACGTGCCAAATATGGCCTCGTTCCGACAAACTATGTGGTGAAACGGGCCGTTTCCTACTCATTTCCCCTAAAAGCCATAGAACTCCGGACGAGATAGCCCTGTTCGTGAAGGGTTCTCCAAGATAATTGCCGTATCCCAGTTCCGTCTTTTTCAGTGGTTACTAGGACACATAAAATGACGCCACGCGGCTCCGCTCGATTTTTTGGCTCCGTTTGCTTTGCCAACTGCGCAAAACGGGGCCGCCGGGACATGCGGTATGGCCGTACCGGGCGCGCGCGTGCACCCCTCCGCCAACGCGCGAAACGGAAAACATTTAGCACATAAAATGACGCATCCTAGACCTAAAAACATTTTTCCCTCCATTTATTGAGCGAAGGAAAGTGTCGCCCCAGTTCAAATCCGGTCAGTTTCCAGCGGATTCGGCGGGGCACCGCAGGAGCGGGTGGGATTCCCGGATGGCTTCCGCGCGCATATGGCATGTGATAGGTGGTGCGTAGGAGGTATCCTACCGCCGCGCGGAGGTCCCGCGCGATACTGAAATGCGCACCATGTAGCCGCTTCACAAAAAAAGCCCTTCCGGCACCCCGAAAATGGAAAAACCGTCGCCCGTGGTTCGGATTGGAAATCCGCGACCGGGGCCTTGCTTCCCATCCTAAGGCCCACGCACGTGCCAAATATGGCCTCGTTCCGACAAACTATGTGGTGAAACGGGCCGTTTCCTACTCATTTCCCCTAAAAGCCATAGAACTCCGGACGAGATAGCCCCGTTCGTGAAGGGTTCTCCAAGATAATTGCCGTATCCCAGTTCCGTCTTTTGCAGGTGGTTACTAGGACACATAAAATGACGCCACGTGGCTCCGCTCGATTTTTGGCTCCGTTTGCTTTGCCAACTGCGCAAAACGGGGCCGCCGGGACATGCGGTATGGCCGTACCGGGCGCGCGCGTGCACCCCTCCGCCAACGCGCGAAACGGAAAACATTTAGCACATAAAATGACGCGTCCTAGACCTAAAAACATTTTTCCCTCCATTTATTGAGCGAAGGAAAGTGTCGCCCGGTTCAAATCCGGTCGGTTTCCGGCGGATTCGGCGGGGCACCGCAGAAGCGGGTGGGATTCCCGGATGGCTTTCGCGCGCATATGGCATGTGATAGGTGGTGCGTAGGAGGTATCCTACCGCCGCGCGGAGGTCCCGCGCGATACTGAAATGCGCACCATGTAGCCGCTTCACAAAAAAAGCCCTTCCGGCACCCCGAAAATGGAAAAACCGTCGCCCGTGGTTCGGATTGGAAATCCGCGACCGGGGCCTTGCTTCCCATCCTAAGGCCCACGCACGTGCCAAATATGGCCTCGTTCCGACAAACTATGTGGTGAAACAGGCCGTTTCCTACTCATTTCCCCTAAAAGCCATAGAACTCCGGACGAATCGTCAACGCCGGGTACATGCAAGGTTAGACAAACCTTACATCACACTTGTACACATATGTTAGGGACAAATACAAGTTTTCAAGCGATTCCGACGCTCCGGTGATCTGTATCTTGGGAAACCCTAGGGCGGGGACCCCGCGGATCTACCCCTATAGCTTTCTCCGTGCGAGGGTTTACCAATGGATTTTTTTTATTTGCTTTGCTTTGTTTAGGACATATGCACATGGAAACCATAGGTTTGGAATGAAATAGGCCCCGGATGAGCCGTAGCAGGAGTTTCCACATACAAATCCTGGATTTTACCAAGTGTGGGCCCATGTATGCGGAAATCGTCAACGCCGGGTACATGCAAGGTTAGACAAACCTTACATCACACTTGTACACATATGTTAGGGACAAATGCAAGTTTTCAAGCGATTCCGACGCTCCGGTGATCTGTATCTTGGGAAACCCTAAGGCGGGGACCCCGCAGATCTACCCCTATAGCTTTCTCCGTGCGAGGGTTTACCAATGGATTTTTTTATTTGCTTTGCTTTGTTTAGGACATATGCACATGGAAACCATAGGTTTGGAATGAAATAGGCCCCGGATGAGCCGTAGCAGGAGTTTCCACATACAAATCCTGGATTTTACCAAGTGTGGGCCCATGTATGCGGAAATCGTCAACGCCGGGTACATGCAAGGTTAGACAAACCTTACATCACACTTGTACACATATGTTAGGGACAAATGCAAGTTTTCAAGCGATTCCGACGCTCCGGTGATCCGTATCTTGGGAAACCCTAGGGCGGGGACCCTGCAGATCTACCCCTATAGCTTTCTCCGTGCGAGGGTTTACCAATGGATTTTTTTTATTTGCTTTGCTTTGTTTAGGACATATGCACATGGAAACCATAGGTTTGGAATGAAATAGGCCCCGGATGAGCCGTACCAGGAGTTTCCACATACAAATCCTGGATTATACCAAGTGTGGGCCCATGTATGCGGAAATCGTCAACGCCGGGTACATGCAAGGTTAGACAAACCTTACATCACACTTGTACACATATGTTAGGGACAAATGCAAGTTTTCAAGCGATTCCGACGCTCCGGTGATCCGTATCTTGGGAAACCCTAGGGCGGGGACCCTGCAGATCTACCCCTATAGCTTTCTCCGTGCGAGGGTTTACCAATGGATTTTTTTATTTGCTTTGCTTTGTTTAGGACATATGCACATGGAAACCATAGGTTTGGAATGAAATAGGCCCCGGATGAGCCGTCGCAGGAGTTTCCACATACAAATCCTGGATTTTACCAAGTGTCGGCCCATGTATGCGGAAATCGTCAACGCGGGGTACATGCAAGGTTAGACAAACCTTACATCACACTTGTACACATATGTTAGGGACAAATGCAAGTTTTCAAGCGATTCCGACGCTCCGGTGATCCGTATCTTGGGAAACCCTAGGGCGGGGACCCCGCAGATCTACCCCTATAGCTTTCTCCGTGCGAGGGTTTACCAATGGATTTTTTTATTTGCTTTGCTTTGTTTAGGACATATGCACATGGAAACCATAGGTTTGGAATGAAATAGGCCCCGGATGAGCCGTAGCAGGAGTTTCCACATACAAATCCTGGATTTTACCAAGTGTCGGCCCATGTATGCGGAAATCGTCAACGCGGGGTACATGCAAGGTTAGACAAACCTTACATCACACTTGTACACATATGTTAGGGACAAATGCAAGTTTTCAAGCGATTCCGGCGCTCCGGTGATCTGTATCTTGGGAAACCCTAGGCCGGGGACCTTGCAGATCTACCCCTATAGCTTTTTTCGTGCGAGGGTTCACCAATGGATTTTTTTAATTTCTTTGCTTTGTTTAGGACATATGCACATGGAAACCATAGGTTTGGAATGAAATAGGCCCCGGATGAGCCGTAGCAGGAGTTTCCAGCGATTCGGACGCTCCGGTGGTTTGTATCTAGGGAAACCCTAGGGGCGGGGACCCCGCAAATCTACCCCTAGGGTTAGGGTTAGGGTTAGAGTTAGGGTTAGCAATGGACTTTTTTCCTTTGTTTTAGGACATATGTACATCGATAGCGAGATGTTGGGCCTCATCGGATCCCGTCGACCCGTCTACGAAGAGCGTCACTCGTGGGATCTACATAAGCCATCTACCATTTTTTTCTTTAAAAAAGTAACTATTTTTACATAATTCATACTAGTACATAAATAAAACAAACATAATATAAAGTTAATGACCAAAAAGAAAAAAAGAAAAAAAAATGTATGCCGAGGGTGGCCGTCGGCATAGGTGGGTGATGCCCTATGCCGAGGGTGGCCCTCGGCGCCTCGCTGACGCCGTGACCGGGCCATCACGGCCGGAGCGGGACCGGAGCACATGCCTTTAGTACGCCGACGGCCTTTATTACGCCGAGGGTGGCCGTCGGCGTATCCGTCTCTACGCCGAGGGTATGTCTACGCCGAGGGGCTCTTTGGGCCGCTGCCCTGGACCGGACGTACGCCGACGGCCCCGACATTTGGCCGTCGGCGCATCGCGCCATTCCCGTAGTGCCGCTCACCGTACGTAGTACTACCTGCAGCGACGGATAAGCCGAGTTGGTGGACTGTGGTCCGCCGGAGTGCCGGTGGAGATCACGGACACGCCGACCTGGCACGGCGAAATGTTGGAAACGAGAAGAGGAGGTGGAATCTTTGCCCCTAATCATATCCGGTCCGGCCGGCAAATTGTATTCATGGCGTGAAGGTGGTTTTTTGCTTTCATAAAAAACGAAGTCAGAGGTCGAACTCGACGTGGCCTCGCCATGAGTGCCATCGGCAGAGATTCCTCCCGTCTCGTAGCACCTGCACTCACTCGCCGCATGGAGGGAAGCAGTGAACCACCAGCTCGCTTTTGTGTTGTTTTTCCTCTAAACCGGAGACGATGATTCGACGAGATTCAGGGGGTTAGGTCACGGAAGAATGTCTTATATTCAGCTCAAGTTTTATAATGGAAGAACAGTGCATGCATGCCCGCATGCGTGGGACGGTGTGTAGAAAGGTTGCTAGGGTTTGGGGGAAGCCTCTCACGGTAATACGTGGGGTTCCAGGTGTTTATATAATGGGCCAAAGGCCAAGAGTTAGAGTACAATACAATTAGAGTACAAAAGCAAATAGAACTACTATACACGCTAATACATACGCTAACACCCCCGCAGTCACAGCGGGAGGTTCTCGAACGCGAGACCGGACCGAAAGTCAAGAAACAAGCTGAGTCGGCAACCCCTTTGTCATCACATCAGCAAACTGAAGCGCAGAGGGAACATGTAGAACACGAACTTCCCCAAGGGACACCTTCTCGCGAACGAAGTGAATGTCAATCTCAATGTGTTTGGTGCGGCGGTGTTGCACCGGATTAGAGGACATGTAGATAGCAGAGACGTTGTCACGTGAAAACAACGAGCCGCAGAACCGAGAGGTCGATGAAGCTCCCGCAAGAGCCGACGGAGCCAACGAGCACTCAAGCAACCACATGTGCCACGGCTCGGTACTCAGCTTCTGCACTAGAGCGAGAAACGGTGGTCTGCCTCTTGGATGACCAAGAGATCAGGCTATCACCATAGTATACGCAGTATCCCGATGTGGAGCGGCGTGTGTCAGGACACCCAGCCCAGTCAGCATCGGAGTAGGCGGTAAGAGCCGTAGAAGAGGACGCGGACGGATGAAGGCCAAGATCCAAAGTTCCACGAACGTAGCGTAGAACACGCTTCACAAGAGCAAGATGTGGCTGTCCGGGAGCATGCATATGAAGACATATCTCGCTGCATCGCGTATGAAAGGTCCGGACGCGTCGAGTAAGGTACTGGAGAGCACCTGCAAGACTCCGGTAGTCCGTAGCATCAGTGACGAGTTCACCTTCAATGTCAGAGAGCTTGGCCTGAGTATCGATCGGTGTGGTACAGGGATGACAGTCAGACATGCCAGCCCGTTGAAGGAGATCAACGGCGTACTGGCGCCGAGACGAAAACAGCCCAAGTAGAAGAGCGACGAACGAGCAATTCCCGGGAAGAAGTGTAGGTCGCCGAGATCAGTCATAGCAAACTCACTGTGTAATCTGTCTAGAAGATGCTGCAGAAACGCAGATGATGAAGCAGTGACTATGATGTCGTCAACATACAGCAGGAGATAGGCTGTGTCAGCATCAGACCGAAGAACAAACAGTGATGTATCCGTCACAGAAGCAACAAATCCAATGGTGGAGAGATAAGCAGCAAATCGTTGGTACCAGGCACGAGGAGCTTGCTTCAAACCGTAGAGGGACTTGTGCAGACGGCAAACATGATCGGGATGAGCAGGATCAACAAAGCCAGGTGGCTGCTGACGATGAGACAACCTCATCCAGGTAACCATTGAGAAAAGCGTTCTTCACATCAAGTCGGCGAATCGGCCATGAGCTGGAAACGGCAATCCGAAGAACCGGACGGATCGTGGCTGGTTTAACAACCGGACCGAAAGTCTCATCGTAGTCCAAACCGGGGCGTTGGGAGAACCCACGCAGAACCCAACGAGCCTTATAGCGAGCCAAGGTGCCATCAGAGTGAAACTTATGACGAAAAATCCACTTCCCGGAGACCACATTTGCCTGAGGTGGACGCGGAACGAGAGACCAAGTTTTGTTGTCCAGAAGAGCTTGGTGTTCGTCAGCCATTGCTTGACGCCAGAGAGGATCTTGCATTGCTTGTCGGAATGTCGTGGGCACGGGCGGGGCCACGGAGTCCACAACAGAAAGATTCAGGCGCTGGACAGGACGAGGAACACGGCCAGAGCGTGTCGTCTTGGGTGCAGAAGGCTCGGGCCGGGCAGCGGCTCGCGAGCGAGGCGAGACAGGTGCGGGAGCACTGTGTCCTGCCGTGGCAGACGAAGAGGCCGGGGCAGGCTGCCGGGGCTGCCGCGGGGCAGCGATAGGCGATCCCGCTGCCGTGGGTGGAGAATCAGCCGAGCGAGCGGGAGTGCGGGGTGGCACGGGCGGAGCGGGCTGCCGTATGTCGGTGAAGAGGAAGTCCAGCCGCCGTGGCGTGGGCGTGGCAGTAGACACGCCCGAAGTGGTCGCTGCAAGCTGAAACGGAAATACACCTTCGTCGAAAACAACATGTCGAGAGATTATTATTTTCCCGGAGGATGGATCAAAGCAGCGGTAGCCACGGTGTTGAGACGGATAGCCAAGAAACACGCACGGGACCGAGCGGGGGCGAAGTTTGTGTGCAGCCGTAGATGCAACATTGGGATAGCATAGACATCCGAAGACACGCAACGAGTCATATTTGGGAGAACGACCATAGAGACGTGTGTACGGAATCAGTGACCCAATAGCCGTGCAAGGACGGCGATTAAGGAGAAAGGTCGCGGCCGCAAGAGCTTCAGCCCAAAAACTCTCAGGCATGTGAGCATGAAACATGATTGTGCGCATTGTATCGTTGATGGTACGAATGGCACGCTCAGCCTTGCCATTTTGTTGAGAAGTGTAAGGACACGACATACGGAGAGTGGTGCCGTGTTGTGCAAGAAGATCATCAACGACGAGTTCGGGAACTCGGTGCCGTTGTCCGTTTGCATGGAACGGATGGTGGTACCAAACTGAGTGCGTACATAGGCGAAAAATTTAGCAAGAGTGCTGGAGACGCTAGATTTTTGGCGTAGCGGAAAAGACCAGTAAAAGTGAGAATAATCATCGATAATAACAAGGTAATATCGAAAACCAGAATTACTAATAATTGGTGATGTCCACAAATCACAATGTATCAACTCAAACTTGGTACTAGACGCAGAAGTAGACGAGCTAAACGGAAGGCTGATGACCCACAAGTATAGGGGGTGTATCGTAGTATCTTCGATAAGTAAGAATGTCGATCCCAACGAGGAGCAGAAGGTGTTGACAAGCAGTTTCGATGAAGGTTTCACTGTAAATGCTCACAGACAAGTATTCAGGGGGTTTTGATGTAACGAGATGAAATAAATACGAGTAAGTAAAATGCGAGAGAAATAATTGCAGCGAGTGGCCCAATCCTTTTTAGCACAAAGGACAAGCCGGTTTGTTTACTTATAATGACCAAACGTTCTCGAGGACACACGGGATTTTAGTCTAGTGCTTTCGCTACATACGGCTAAATAATCTTCATTGTTATGATAAGTGTTGTGTGGGTGAACCTATGCTAATGTACCGCCCTTCCTAGGACTAAATACATACTTGTGATTATACCCCTTGCAAGCATCCGCAACTACAAGAAAGTAATTAAGAATAAATCTAACCACAGACCTTAAACTCGAGATCCCGCAATCCCTCCCGCATCGATATACCAACGGGGTTTAGGTTTCGTCACTCCGGCAACCCCGCAATTAGCAAACGAATACAAGATGCATTCCCCTAGGCCCATAAATGGTGAAGTGTCATGTAGTCGACGTTCACATGACACCACTAGAAGAATAACACCACAACTTAAATATCACACCATTGAATATTACTCAACCATAGTTCACTACTAACATTTAGACTTCACCCATGTCCTCAAGAACTAAACGAACTACTCACGAGACATCATACGGAACATGATCAGAGGTGATATGATGATGAATAACAATCTGAACATGAACTTGGTTCAATGGTTTCACTCAATAGCATCAACAACAAGTATGAATAGATACCGGGAGAGTTTCCCCTATCAAACAATCAAGATCAAACCCAAATTGCTACGGCGGTGACGAGGTGCTGCGGAGGAGATGGCGGTGATGATGGTGGAGATGATGATGATGGTGATGGAGATGATGTCCAGCTCGATGATGGTGACGATGGCGTCGATTTCCCCTCCCGGAGGGAATTTCCCCGGCGGATTCCCGCCCGCCGGAGAGCTCTTTTCTCTCCGGTGTTCTCCGCCCCGCGAGGCGGCTGTAACTCTTCGCGAGGTACCCCTTCCGGCTTAGGTTTTCGGGACGAAGGTTTTCGCGAAGAAAAGGAGGCGAAAGGGGTCGTGGGCCCTCCACACCACGTGGCGGCGCGGCCGGGGCCCGGGCCGCGCCGCCCTAGGGTGTGGGCCCACCCCGGCTCCTCCTGGCTCCTCCTTCTGGCTTCCTTCGTCATCTTGAAAAATAGGATTTTTGGTATAATTTCCTTCCACAGTTGATCTTCCGAAATATTGCGTTCTGACGGTGCTTTTTCCAGCAGAATCCTGGCTCCGGTGTTCAATCCTCCAATAATGATGAAACATGCAAAATAGATGAAATAACATAAGTATTGTGTCCCAATATGAAATATATCAATGAATAACAGCAAATTATGATATAAAATAGTGATGCAAATTGGACGTATCAACTCCCCCCAAGCTTAGACTTCGCTTGTCCCCAAGCGAAACTGAACTCGATAGGCATGACCACATGTTTATGGAGTGAAGAGTCGATAAACAAAATACGGACAAGAAGTATCATATTCATTCTCACAAGACATTATAGTAAACAACTTCTTCATATAACTCAATCTTGAAACAAGTATAAGGTAATCACAAGTAAAGGTGCATAAGGAATCATAATTGGTGATGGCAAACTTTGTTCTTGGTCAGAGAACATTTAACAAATTATATTCATCTATTGAGCAGTGCTCTCATATTAACAGATGATGGTAATCTTGCATACTCAATCATAATGGTCTCTTCATAATCATTGATAGCTTGCAAAGCTATATTCATTCGAGATAAAACTTGTACTAAACAAGGAAGAATAAAAGACATGATGTAGCAAATCACAATATAATGGTTTGATCACAACTACTCAAATGCTTGCTTGAGATGGAGAGAAATAGGTTTACTGACTCAACATAAAGTAAAAGACAGGCCCTACGCAGAGGGAAGCAGGGATTAAATCATGTGCTAGAGCTTTTTGTGTTTTGTAATCATATAAAGATAATAAAAGTAACATTTTGAGAGGTGTTTGTTGTTGTCAACGACTGGTAGCGGGTACTCTAACCCCCTTGCCAAACAAACCTCCAAAGAGCGGCTCCCATGAAGGACGTTATCTCTACCAAGCAAGGTAGATCATCCCTCTTCTCTTTTGTTTACACATGTATTTTAGTTTATTTAAGGGTTGACACTCCTCCCAACCTTTGCTTACACAAGCCATGGCTAACCGAATCCTCGGGTGCCTTCCAACAATCTCATACCATGGAGGAGTGTCTATTGCAAAATTAAGTTGCTTACTGATGAATCAGGGCAAAATATGTGAAGAGAATTATTAATGAAAGTTTAATTAATTGGGGCTGGGAACCCCGTTGCCAGCTCTTATTGCAAAATTATAGGATAAGTGGATGAAGCCACTAGTCCATTAGTGGAGGCTGCCTAACAAGACTGAAAGATAAAACAC
Organism: Lolium rigidum; assembly: GCF_022539505.1. Classification (NCBI taxonomy): domain Eukaryota; kingdom Viridiplantae; phylum Streptophyta; class Magnoliopsida; order Poales; family Poaceae; genus Lolium; species Lolium rigidum. The sequence continues at coordinate 290,837,131 of NC_061509.1, read as the reverse complement.
CACATACTTCCTCATGAGCTATAAAACATTGACACAAATAAGAAGTAATAAGTTTTGAATTGTTTAAAGGTAGCACATGAAGTATTTACTTGGAATGGCAGAAAATACCATGTAATAGGTAGGTATGGTGGACACAAATGACATAGGTTTGGGTTAAAGTTTGGATGCACGAGAAGTATTCCCTCTCAGTGCAGGTCTTTGGCTAGCAAGGTTAATTAGCAAGCATAAGAGTCGAGGGAAACAAACAAATATACATATGATAGAAACAATCATGCATCTTCCTTGTGAGCACAAACAATTTTAACTTCGAATAATGAGCTATGAGCTAACAAGAAAGACAATGAAACATCTACATGTATTTCTCTTTTCTATTTAAACCTCAAAGCGTTGTTGCTATTGACCAATGCTAAGTTTGCCAAAACCAAATAGATTTATTCAATGCTCCCAAAGTGATACCTATACTAACAACAAGACGAATCATATGGCAGAAAGTGCAAACTAAAATAAGATGTGCAGTATGTAAATGATAAGACTTCTCATTGATATTCCATATCGATAACTCGCACCAGGGGATACATAGACAACTAAAGGAGAGATACTTCCAAACACAACCCATTTCATATGATAACTTCCCTACTCATGATATGACACTACTTGACAATAAAAGTAAAAGATAGTGATAATGTGATACCGCGGCACTCCCCCAAGCTTGGAACAAACCAAGGGGATGCCAATACCGATGATGAATTACTCCTTCGGCGATGGTGGTGATGAATCCCTCATGCGCTTCTTACAGATCTCCTTCAGCTTCAGCTTCTCAGCTTGGCAAATCTGCACTAAGTCTCGAAGAGATTCATTGTTATCCGAAGTCGGCGATGGCGAACCTGTGACGGGCATCAAGTAGTATCCCAACATTCTACGGAGTCGGTGATTCTCCTCCTTGAGTATCTCCACTTCTCTTCTCGTAGTCCGGTATTGACCACAAAACTCATCGGTAGTCCGTAGAACCTCTTCCATCTTGGGGAAGGAGTCGAGGCTAAGAGCTGGTGGTAAAGGTCCCTGCAGGTTATGAGAGAAAGAACGTCGAGTGTCAATAGATCCCACCAAGATTCGCTTGCTCCCTCCTTCTTGCTGCTCTTGTCTTGATGGCACCTCCTTCACTTCTTCCTCCGAAAGCCCCTTGCCCTTGTTGTTGGGTGCCATGGTGCTTCTAGGCTAAAAACAGATCCTGACAAAACAGCTCGAAACAAAACACGTCGAAAACACGATATACGGACCTCCAGGGGTCCGGGGATTATATAGCAAAAATTTTCTCGACAAAAGGAAAGTACCGGATCGAACCGGAGTCGGAAAGGGGCGACGGGCGGCCGGACCATAGGTCGGCGCGGGCCCAGGTCGGCCGCGCCGGCCTATGGTGCTACGCCCTCGTGCGTCCTTTCCACTCCGTTTCGAACTCGTAATTTCTCATATTTTCCGAAACAGACAAAAATATAGTTCGGAAAGTAAATTGCGTACTTTTCATTACCGATCTGTTACCTATTCAAAGTCGAGTTCGGCGGACTCGTCAATTTGTCCTTTGATGAAAGCTTCCGGTGTTTCCACTCGAATAATATCAACATCAACATTATAAGAATCACCCGAGATATAATGCTTGAGTCTTTGTCCATTCACCACTTGCGTAGCATTGCCTTGGAGAGAGCTAATCTTGATTGCTCCCGAGCGATACACCTCCTCGACAACATATGGTCCTTCCCATTTCGAGAGTAATTTCCCCGCAAAGAATCCGAGACGAGACCGATACAATAGGACTTTATCCCCAATATTAAACTCTCTTTTGATGATCCTCCTATCATGCCATTTTTTAACTTTTTCTTTAAAGAGTTTAGCATTTTCATAAGCTTCGCTTCTCCATTCATCTAGAGAACTTAATTGTAACAACCTCTTATCACCGGCAAGTTTAGGATCTTTATTTAATTCTCTAACAGACCCTATAAGCTTTGTGTTCTAACTCTAAAGGTAAATGACAAGCTTTTCCGTAAACCATTTTATAAGGTGACATTCCCATGGGGTTTTTATAAGCAGTTCTATAAGCCCATAGTGCATCTCTCAATTTACTAGTCCAATTCTTTCTAGATTTATTAACGAGTCTTTCCCAAAATAGATTTAATTTCTCTATTTGATAATTCTACTTGACCACTACTTTGAGGGTGATAAGCGAAGCAATTCTATGATTAATACCATACCTAGCAAGAGTCTTTCTAAAACCTCCATGAATAAAATGAGAACCTCCATCAGTCATAATATATCTAGGAACTCCAAATCTAGGAAAAATAATATCTAAAAGCATTCTTAAAGAGGTCTCACCATCAGCACTTTTTGTAGGTATAGCTTCCACCCATTTAGTAACATAATCAACAGCAACAAGTATATGAGTGTTACCTTCCGAAGAGGGAAAAGGTCCCATGAAGTCAAATCCCCAACAATCAAACGGTTCAATGACAAGAGTATAATTCATTGGCATTTCATTGCGTCTGGAGATATTACCAACCCTTTGACATTCATCACAAGATAAAATAAACTTCCTTGCATCTTTGAAGAGAGTTGGCCAATAAAAACCTGATTGTAGAACCTTTTGCGCGGTTCTTTCTCCGGCGTGATGTCCTCCATAAGCACTACCATGACATTTACTCAATATCTCTTGTTGTTCATATTCGGGGACACATCTTCGCATAATACCATCCACTCCTTCTTTATATAAGTGTGGGTCATCCCAGAAATAATGCCTCAAATCATAAAAGAATTTCCTCCTTTGCTGAGCTGAAAAGGTTGGAGGCAAGTACTTGGAAACAATAAAGTTAGCATAATCAGCATACCATGGACTGTCCCGCGAGCTCACCTTTATTGCAGCCAATTGTTCATTTGGAAAACTATCATTAACAGGAACAGGGTCATAAGCAATATTTTCCAATCTAGACAAATTATCAGCAACAGGATTATCAGCACCTTTCCTATCTACAATATGTAAATCAAATTCTTGCAACGAAGTACCCATCTAATAAGCCTCGGCTTAGCATCTTTCTTTGTCATAAGGTATCTAATTGCAGCATGATCAGTATGAATAGTAACTTTTGAATCAACAATATAAGGTCTGAATTTATCACAAGCAAAGACTACAGCCAACAATTCCTTTTCAGTTGTAGCATAATTTCTTTGAGCAAGCATCAAGGGTTTTACTAGCATAATGAATAACATTCAGTTTTTTATCTACTCGCTGTCCAAGAACAGCGCCTACAATAAAATCACTAGCATCACACATAATTTCAAATGGTAAATTCCAGTCGGGGGTTCAACTATAGGAGCGATTGTTAAGGCTTTCTTAAGAGTTTCAAAAGCTTCCTTACAATCATCATCAAAAACAAATGGTACATCTTTTTGAAGGAGATTAGTAAGAGGCTTTGAAATCTTGGAGAAATCTTTAATAAATCTCCTATAAAACCCAGCATGACCAAGAACACTACGAATACCTTTAACATCCCTCGGATAGGGCATTTTCTCAATTGCTTCAACTTTAGCTCTATCAACTTCAATACCTCTTTCAGAAATTTTATGTCCCAATACAATTCCTTCATTAACCATAAAGTGGCATTTCTCCCAATTAAGAACAAGATTAGTTTCTTCACATCTCTGCAAAACTTTATCAAGATTTCGCAAACAACTATCAAATGAATTCCCATAGACAGAAAAATCATCCATGAATACCTCTACAATACTCTCACAAAAACCATGAAAAATAGCAGACATGCATCTTTGAAAAGTAGCAGGAGCATTACATAAACCAAAAGGCATACGCCTATAAGCATAAGTTCCATAGGGACAAGTAAAAGTGGTTTTCTCTTGATCTTTAGCTTTAACGAGCAATTTGTGAAAACCCGGAATAACCATCAAGAAAACAAAAATGAGTATTTTTAGATAACCTTTCTAGCATTTGATCAATAAATGGTAAAGGGTAATGATCTTTCTTAGTAACTTTATTAACTTTTCGAAAATCAATGCACATTCTATACCCTACAACTACTCTTTGAGGAATGAGCTCATCATTATCATTAGGCACAACAGTCATACCTCCTTTCTTGGGAACGCAATGCACGGGACTAACCCATCTACTATCAGCAATAGGATATATAATACCAGCTTCAAGAAGTCGTAATACCTCATTCCTTACCACTTCCTTCATCTTCGGAATTAGACGACGCCGAGGTTCAACAACGAGGCTTTGCATCATCTTCCATATTAATAGCATGTTGGCAAATAGATGGAGAAATCCCCTTTAAATCATCAAGAGTGTAGCCAATAGCTCCTCGGTGTTTCTTCAATATTCCCAATAACCTTTCTTCTTCAAACTCGAAAGCTTAGAACTAATAATAACAGGATATATTTTCTTATCATCAATATGAGCATATTTAAGATTATCGGGTAAAGGCTTTAAATCAAAAACGGGATCTTCCTTTGGTGGCGGTGTTGTACCCAAATCTTCCACCGGTAAATCATGCTTGAGAATAGGTTGGCGAAGAAAAATCTCCTCAAGCTCCTCTCTTTCTTTCCTAAAAACTTCACTCTCGCTATCCTCCGGATGTTGCTTGCAAAGGATTATTAGGAACAAGAACAATAGATGCACACTTGCTCCATTTTAAAATCATTACTAGGCAAATCAGATTTATAAGGAGTTTTAGTAAATTTAGAGAAGTTAAACTCATAAGATTCACCAGCAAATTTAGTCAAAATTTTCTCTTTCTTGCAATCTATAATAGCTCCACAAGTATTTAGAAAAGGTCTACCAAAAATAATAGGACAATAATCACTAGCAGCAGAACCTAATACCAAAAAGTCAGCAGGATATTTAATCTTACCGCATAGGACTTCCACATCTCGAACAATACCAATTGGTGAAATAGTTTCTCTATTAGCCAGCTGAATAACCACATCAATTTCTTCAAGTTCACAAGAATCAATTTCATGCATAATCTCCGTGTAAAGCTCATACGGAATAGCACTAACACTTGCACCAATATCACATAATCCATAATAGCAATGATCACCAATTTTAACGGACATCATAGGAACACTAGCTTGTTTGGGTTTATTAGGATGTGAAACAATATTAGAAGCATCTTCACGGAAAATAATATGACCATCCTCCACATTTTCGAGTCACAAGATCTTTAACTATTGCAACAGCAGGTTCAACTTTTATTTGTTCTTCAGGTTCTACAGGTTTCTTTTCACTTTTATGAACCGCACTATTTATAACAGAGTACTCTTTCATTTTAGCAGGAAAAGGAGTTTTTTCAATATAAGCTTCGGGAATAACGCGATCAGCAGTTTCAATTACAACACACTTATTAATAGATGAATCAATTTTATCTTTATACGGTTCATGATACTTATCAAAATTCTTCTTTGGCAATTCATAATGAGAGGCAAAAGCTTTATAAAGATTTACAGCGACTTGAGAATCAAGACCATATGTAGCACTCATATTACGAAATTTATCGGTATCCATAAAAGCTTCAATGCATTTATAATCATAAATTATACCCGATTCTCTACCTTTGTCGTTCTCCCAACCTTCGGTATTTTCTTGGATTCGATCAAGAAGGTCCCTTTTAAACTCTTCTTTGTTGCGTGTAAATGATCCGGAACAAGAAGTATCCAGGCAAGGTCTTGTCTTGAAAAGAAAGTCTTGCATAGAAATTATCAATAATAACATTACCAGGAAGCTCATGAATGGGGCATTTGAGCATCAAAGACTTCAATCTCCCCCACGCTTGGGCAATACTCTCTCCATCATGAGGCCAAAAATTATATATGCGATTCCGATCCTTATGAATTTCACTTGGAGGATAGAACTTAGAATAAAACCGGGGCACAATATCATTCCATTCAAGAGAATCCCCATTATCCAGTAATTTATACCAATGCGCCGCCTTACCGGACAGCGATAAGGAGAATAATTTCTTCCTCACTTCATCCATAGCAATACCTGCACATTTGAATAACCCGCATAATTCATGCAAAAACAATAAATGATCACCGGGATGGACAGTTCCATCCCCTTCATAGCGGTTATCCATAACATGTTCAATAATTTTCGTAGGTATTTTATATGGTATTACTTCCTCACCTGGCGCCTCATCCACTACCGTTGCAGTAGTAGTAGATTTCCCAAATAGAAAATGAAGAGAAGATCTCTCCATAATGACTTATAATAACAGGCAGAAATAAAATCAGCACAACAGTAAAGGTTTTCCTTACCAATTCCGCTTACCAATAGCGCTTCACTCCCCGACAACGGCGCCGGAAAATAGTCTTGATGACCCACAAGTATAGGGGTGTATCGTAGTATCTTCGATAAGTAAGAATGTCGATCCCAACGAGGAGCAGAAGGTGTTGACAAGCAGTTTCGATGAAGGTTTCACTCGTAAATGCTCACGGACAAGTATTCGGGGGTTTTGATGTAACGAGATGAAATAAATACGAGTAAGTAAAATGCGAGAGAAATAATTGCAGCGAGTGGCCCAATCCTTTTTAGCACAAAGGACAAGCCGGTTTGTTTACTTATAATGACCAAACGTTCTCGAGGACACACGGGATTTTAGTCTAGTGCTTTCGCTACATACGGCTAAATAATCTTCATTGTTATGATAAGTGTTGTGTGGGTGAACCTATGCTAATGTACCGCCCTTCCTAGGACTAAATACATACTTGTGATTATACCCCTTGCAAGCATCCGCAACTACAAGAAAGTAATTAAGAATAAATCTAACCACGACCTTAAACTGCGAGATCCCGCAATCCCTCCTGCATCGATATACCAACGGGGGTTTAGGTTTCCGTCACTCCGGCAACCCCGCAATTAGCAAACGAATACAAGATGCATTCCCCTAGGCCCATAAATGGTGAAGTGTCATGTAGTCGACGTTCACATGACACCACTAGAAGAATAACACCACAACTTAAATATCACACCATTGAATATTACTCAACCATAGTTCACTACTAACATTTAGACTTCACCCATGTCCTCAAGAACTAAACGAACTACTCACGAGACATCATACGGAACATGATCAGAGGTGATATGATGATGAATAACAATCTGAACATGAACTTGGTTCAATGGTTTCACTCAATAGCATCAACAACAAGTATGAATAGATACCGGGAGAGTTTCCCCTATCAAACAATCAAGATCAAACCCAAATTGCTACGGCGGTGACGAGGTGCTGCGGAGGAGATGGCGGTGATGATGGTGGAGATGATGATGATGGTGATGGAGATGATGTCCAGCTCGATGATGGTGACGATGGCGTCGATTTCCCCCTCCCGGAGGGAATTTCCCCGGCGGATTCCTGCCCGCCGGAGAGCTCTTTTCTCTCCGGTGTTCTCCGCCCCGCGAGGCGGGCTGTAACTCTTCGCGAGGTACCCCTTCGGCTTAGGTTTTCGGGACGAAGGTTTTCGCGAAGAAAAGGAGGCGAAAGGGGTCGTGGGCCCTCCACACCACGTGGCGGCGCGGCCGGGGCCGGGCCGCGCCGCCCTAGGGTGTGGGCCCACCCCGGCTCCTCCCGGCTCCTCCTTCCGGCTTCCTTCGTCATCTTGAAAAATAGGATTTTTGGTATAATTTCCTTCCACGAGTTGATCTTCCGAAATATTGCGTTACGACGGTGCTTTTTCCAGCGAGAATCCCGGCTCCGGTGTTCAATCCTCCAATAATGATGAAACATGCAAAATAGATGAAATAACATAAGTATTGTGTCCCAATATGAAATATATCAATGAATAACAGCAAATTATGATATAAAATAGTGATGCAAATTGGACGTATCAAAGGCGCACATGTTTGCCGAGCTGACAAGCATGACAGACATGAGGCCGCCGCAGTTTATTACACTTGATAAAAGAAAGACTCTGGAGCGCCGACATAGCATCGCGACCAGGGTGACCAAGTCTTTGGTGCCAGAGATCGGCGTTGGTGGAGACCAGCATGGCGGTGGTGGGTGGTGCTCGACGAGGGGTGCCAGGAAACGTGTAGAGATCCCCTTCACTATTGCAGCGAAGGATCACACGACGAGTCTTCAGGTCCTTCACAGAGAAACCAAGAGAGTCAAACTCAACGGAACATGAATTGTCACGAGTAAATTTGCGAATAGATAGGAGATTGCGAATTAAACGTGGGACAAGGAGAACATGGTTGAGTTTAAACACATGACCGGAAGGAGAGCGAAAAGAGGTAGAGCCATAGGAGGAGATTGGCACGGAGGTACCGTTCCCAACGGTGACAAAGTGTGGAGAGGATAGAGGGGCGGAGAACTGGATGTTACCCTCGTCGTTCGTCATGTGAGACGTGGCGCCGAGTCCATGACCCGGCCACCCTGCCGGTACAGCCGAGTTGAGGGCAGCAATGAGGCCGGCATTGTCCCGGGCGGGCGATGGCGATGTCGAGGTCGAGGGCGCGGACCGGAACATGGGCGCGTTGATGGTGGTGTAGGCCCGAGGACGGGGGCCGAGGATGCCGGCGCCCGTAGGAGGGCGCCACCGTCCCGGCGCCGGGGGAGATGCGGAACCGGGGGCCCGTAGGCGCAGGGGTGGGCGCGCGGTTGGGCGCGACGGCTCGGGTGGTGGCGGTCTTCTTCTTGCCTTTGCGAGACCGGCCAGAGTTGGACGACCCGCCTTGACAGGCGGTGCCCGTACACGGTGGTGTAGAAGGCGCCGGTCGCATGGCCTGGGCGACGAGGGCAGTGGAGGCGGCGTTAGCAGCCGCGTTGGCCCGTTGCATCTCCTCCATGAGGAGCATGCTCCGAACACGGATGAAAGTGGGCAGCGGGTCCGTCATGGAGATCACAGTAGCCGCGGAGGAGAACCGAGGCCCGAGGCCGCGCGAGTGTTGAGGACGAGCGCGCGGGCCGAGACCGGGGAGTCGTTGTCGGCGAGGGCGTCGGAGAGTTGCTTCGGCGGCGGCGGTACTCGGTGATGGAGGACGTGCCCTGGACCGGCTGGCGAAAGTCGTTGTCGAGGTAGATCGCCTTGCCGGCCTTGTTGGCGGAGAAGAGCTCGTAGATGGCCAGCCCGGAGCCGGCGGGCGGTCCGGTTGCCGGCGAGGACCATGTCGGCGACGTCCTCGTCGATGGCCGCGTGCGGATGGTTGAGCACGGTGTAGTCCTCCGCCATCCATGCGCCGTCGGTAGGAGCGGCCTCGAGTGGTGCCGTCGATGTGGCCGATGAGGCCAGCACGGCCGAGCGAGGCGCGGAGGTAGATCGCCCACTTGGTGTAGTTCCCAGCGTCAAAGGAGAGGACGACGGGCGAGACAGAGCGGGCAGCACCGGCGGGAGACACAGCGCCCGCGGTGGTGGACACGATGGCGCCGGAGGTGGAGTTGAGGGCCATCGTGGGGTGCAGCGGAAGGTGAGGCCGGCGGCGGCTAGATGGACTAGGGCGGCGGCTAGGGTTTTGGATCGGAAGAGATCAATCCGATACCATGTAGAAAGGTTGCTAGGGTTTGGGGAAGCCTCTCACGGTAATACGTGGGGTTCCAGGTGTTTATATAATGGGCCAAAGGCCAAGAGTTAGAGTACAATACAATTAGAGTACAAAAGCAAATAGAACTACTATACACGCTAATACATACGCTAACACGGTGGAGAGCAACTTACAGGTAACCGTTGGGCGTGACGGGCCCCTGCGGCCCTGCTCTGCACAAGTTTATTAACCATAGCAATCGACTGTCTCGATTTGGTGAGCGTTTGTGTATGTATGATTGGGATAGGGATTCAGTGACTGGCTGCCGTAACTGGCCATGACATCCGCCAGACATTCTACATCCAACGGTGTCCAATCAATTGATCCGAAAATTTTATAAATTTGTCTTTTTTTGCTGTGTTCAAAATATACAGTATTTTTGATTGAAATTTTTTCATAGTTACAACACGATTCGTTGGTAATATGTACATTTTTTATTTTGAATTTTTTGACGATTTTGAATCCCCGTCCGTATGATTGGTGAGCGTTTGTGTTTGTACTATATTTTGCAAGCATATAAATCACACCATGTTTGTGGACGTATATGTCACTAGACAGCAATGCGCTGATGCTTACGATTCTCGCCTCAACAGTGTCGCCATTTCACACAGGACAGTACACCTCCGTGGGATTTGATTTTCCAGCCCGGTCCCGTGCTGACACATGTTTATTTTTCTCTTTAATTGGTGCTTTTGCTGCATTATATAAGTCTCCAGCTTTTACTTTATTGTAGCAAAAATGGCTCGCTTACGAAAAAAATTTGAGCTTGATGGAGATCTCACCGAGGACTTCGCTGGAGACTACGTAGTAAAAAGTGTGCTAATGTAGCAAAACCAACCTCACCGGAGACATTGCAGGAGAACTGTAGAAAAAAATATTATGCTATTATAGCAAAATTCCAGAAAAATTGTAGCAAAAAAACTATTTTTATGTTGCAAATCCACAGGACGAAGACTTCGTCGAAAACCTCGTAGCTAAAAACTTATGCATTTGAAGAAAAAAATATAATATGGTTGTACAAAATAATAATATGAACATGTACAAAAAGAAAAATGAATATGTAACAAAATCATCCTAGCTCCACCACCATGGTAGCACCCATAGCCTTTTGCAATACCACCCGACACCGGTGGAAGCATCTTCCCTAGCCGGTAGATACACCGCTGCCGCCGATGGGAAGCACTATCGAGGTTGACTCGCAACAACCCTCGTAGTGACTAGCATCAACGATGACCCGACCATGGCACACACGTCGGGCGAGCCCATTTGTCCCAAAGACCAGCCTAGAGCACGACACCACGACAGTTGCAATCTTCTTTGGGGGCGCGCTTGTTGGCGTCCTGCACATAGGCTGCAGGTGGATGTTTTTGGGGGATCCAGCGATCCTGCTCAGAGAAGACGAAGCCCGGCTTCGGCGTCAAAAAGGATGTGGCGGCTGCAGGAGGAGGAGGTCGGGGGAGGCCACCTCTAGAGCTTTGCTCATCGTGGCGATGGACTCCGGCGTTCCTCTGTCGCCCGCGCAAGAACTCATGATGCCGGATGGCGGATGGATGTCGGAGTTTACTAGATGCCTTATGACATATTTCGTCCGTTGCTGAATATAAGTCATATAGTTTTTCGAGAACTTTTTATAGAATATAGGCTTTAGTACGACACACCACTTGTATGTATTTTTTTGAGGAATTTAAATATATTTTCTTATCTTATGCAAAGTCCTCTATTTTCTCAAGTTAAAAGTATCGGGGTAATCCTGCTCAAACCTAGTGTAATTTTATCTCAATATGGGTTCTTTAATTTCCATGCAGAAGAGGGAGTATTGTTTTTCATGTTATCACTAAATGGTATCATCTCAATGGATTTTTGTATAAGCTTGGTCAAATTCAATGGATTTTTGTATAAGCTTGGTCAAATTCTACACTTATACTCCCCATCTTTACCACCATGGACGGCACTTGACAGTGTGATAAGGACTTGTTGTGCCCGGTCTAGCTAGTTCCGCGTCGTTGCCCTGTCTCTCTGCCAGGTCCGGCCGGCTGGATGCGTGCGCCCGTGAACCCGGGCCAAGTCGATCTCCGGCGAACCGGATCAAGATTCCCGCGCGCGCGAGATTTGTTCCGACTCGACCGCGTGCGCGCGCCTGCTCTGCCGTGGCGACGACGGCGCATCGCGTTTCCGGTCGACCGGTCGAATATATTCGGTGGTCCGGCGGGAACACGGAGGAACGACGATGCCTAGCCGTGCCATGCACGGGATAGGCGGCAGCTGCCTGATGACCGACCTGATCGTTTCCTGACACTCCATCACGGGCCAAACTCATCACGCGGCGTGGACCATTGTACCGGGCAGGCGCACAGCAGGTTTCGCGCGCCGTCTTGCTCGATCCTCCTGCGTCTTGTGTTTACCGGTGGTCCTCTCTGATCCTCGCTAGCTGAGGACAGGTCAATGGTCCTTCAGCTAAATATAAACGCTTCTCCGACAGAGAGTATCACCGGAACGTTAATTGCTTTGCCTTTCCCGGACGGCGATTTATCAGTTCAGGTCAAGTTAGCGCTAGCTGCCCCTGGTCCATGCATGGAGGACCAGCTGGCACCTGCCCTGGGGATGACACTGAAATGGTAGTACGTGTGAAGTGAAGCCGGCATGGTGGCCTGACCGACCATTCACGGACCAAGAGTGAGGCGGCGTGTAATCGCACGCTAGTACCACTGTCCCTCCAGAATTTACCACCGCAGCAAGGAACCGCGAAGAAGAACACGGTTCCCGCTTCACATTGCGCGCCGTACAGCGTACTGCACACAGCGCCATTTCTTCGGGGACAAGACAAGGCGTGATCAGCCAGTCATGAGAACGCCATGCATGTCCCATTTAATTACCACACGAGCTTTAGCCTTTCAGGTAAAGCTGACCTGCCACGGTCCACAGCCCACAGGCCCAAGCTTTAGCGATGACAACCACGCACATTGCTTACCAACAGTTTTCAGAGCAGAGCTGCAGAGCACTGATTTCTTTTTTCCTTTCCCAACTTGTGTTGCACACTGCAAAAACCTGGACTAGCATTATTATTTTTTTCAAAACAGAGGCAAAAGCCTCGTTATTAATTAAAAAGAAGAGAGTGTTCAGGTGAAAACGTACAACAAGAGGACCTAGTTCACACAAACAGCTAACATACACGAACCGTTTTCTCCCCTTGTCCGCTCCTGCGAGGCGGCGGCGCGATCCAATCTCCCAATCTCCGGCCAGGGCGCTGGGCCTAGTTTCCTCTCCCTCTGCTTGCCGCTCTGGCGGCGGCATGAGGGAGGGGAACCTCGTTCCTCCGTTCTGGTCTAGTAGTTAGGGTTAGTTTTTGTCTCCTATGGTGCGTCGTTGGGGTGGTGGGAGCGGCGTGCGGGCAAATAAATCTGCCACAACTCCACTCCCACACCGGCGGCGTCTCGGAGTTGTTGGCAAGGTGTGCTTGTCGATCTTTTAGGTCAACAGCTTGGTCTTCTCGCCGTTCTTCAGATCTGGCGAGATCTGTTTCTCGACATGTCACTGGCGTTTGTCGTTGTCCACGACGACGCTGGGGACCGGGGCGAGGTGGTTCTTCTGGAGCGAAGATATTGGTCCGGAGGTGGTGGTTATGCCGTTCTTCTCCGACTTCGTCGATGGGAGGCGGCGTATCTTGGTCCAAGACAGCACGGGGACGTCCCCCGGTCGACGTGCCACAACGACATGTGCCTCGTTGCTTACAGCAGGCCTGTTCATCGACTCACAAAGCCTTGTTGGCGATGGTGCTTTTTTGGATCTTGCAACGATGAAGGCTCGGCGTCTCTTCTTGCGTTCGTCTCGACGACGTTGGAATTGGACGGCGGCCGCTGGCTACGGTGGTTGCAGGAAATCCTAGGGATCGTTTTGTATTTCTCGATCTTTTAGGATTTTATCTGCAAATTCAGGATAATCATTTTATTCCGGTTTGTCTTTTAGTTTCCACATGTGTTGCTTCATGTAACTTGGTGTTTGATTAATGAAATGTGTGGTTGCTCTAAAAAAAAACAGCTAACCCACACATACTCAATTTGGTCTATCCAACAAGAGGCATCTACTGTACCGCACGAGCTTTAAGCCTTTAAGGTAAAGTTGACTCGCCACGACCACTAGCATTGGCAGTGACAACTACGCTTTGTTACTACCAAAGTTTCAGGGCAGAGCTGCAGAGCACTGATTTTCTTCGCAGCTTGTGGAGGGAGCCAAAGACTAGAGCAGAACTGTCGACTGGGTATAAACGTCGACCATGCGTTTCTGAAAGACAACCAGAGAAAACGAGCTTTAGCAAGCGAGATTCAAAACGGATGCTAAGCTACACTAACTTTTTATTTGCAAACACTCAGATTTTATATTTTAATTTTTTTTAAATCTGAAACAAAATTCTAAAGATAGCCAATAATGTATGCTATAATGATATAAAATTCGAATGCGAACTAATTTGTATTCTAGGCTACACGAAATTGATAAATTTTATAGTGAATAATGCACATTTGAAGATTTTATATGTCTACAATATACATCATTGGCTGCCTCTACAAAAAGAAATCAGTTTTTTAAAAAACTTTGAAATACAAATTTTAAGTGTTTAAAAATAAATAGCTACATGTAGCTCAGCCTCCACTTGTCCACTCTACTTTAGCAATGACAACTAGGCCACATTGTTACCAACAGTTTCACAGCAGATCTGCGGCGTACCTCATTTCTTCCCAACTTGTGTTGCTGAGCAGTAGTGGGAGCCAAAGACTAGGGCAGACTAGTGACCACCATCACGGTTCTTTTGCCCGCTTTATCTTTCCTTTTCTATTTGAAGAGTAGCTTTCGTCTTTCTGGAAAAAAAAAGAATGCTGTAGAACATTTTACACGTGGCAATGCCAAATGCAGAGAGAATTTCATTTCATGGGCTGCAGTCTGTACGCTTGTCATGTTTCGACTCATCAAGTGCACCATTGTAGTCAACTGATCATGATGGAGTACAAGCGTCTCCCTGCTTTTCCCTCGTATCTCTCTTTTCCTTCCACAGATGATGGATAACAGCATTGCATATTCAAGCAGGGGAGAGCGAGCTCTATATGGACTATTCATGAACAGCTTTTCCTATATGGTTTCAGAGGCAATGATACACATGCAAGAGCCAAAAAATAAAAATAAAAATGGAATCCTCAATTTGGTCTATCCAACAAGGGCATCTAATAAAATGGCATCCAAAAATGGCGCCTGGTGCAGCGAGCAGTCACCACCATCAGGGCTCAGGGCTCTCTTGTGCTTCAGATGTCCTGGATGAAAGCGTCTTCAGTCTTGCAGGATTTTCTTCTTTATTTTTCTTTCTTTCCTTTTCTCTTCAAAGAGTAGCTTTTGTCTTTCTGAAAAAAAAGACTAAATCGTTTTACACATGGCAATGCCACATGCAGAGACCATTTCATTTCATGGTGCAGTTTGTCTGCTTGTCATGAATCAGCTCATCAAGTGCACCATTGCAGTCAACTGGTCATGGAGGCATGGAGCACAAGCTGCCTCCCTTCTTGCCCTAGTTTCTTTCCTTTTTCTTCCACGAATGATTGCGAAAAGCATTGCGTAATCAAAATTGGCAGGGACAACTTCATATGGACTATTCACGGACAGCTTTTCATATGTGGTTGCAACGATACACATACAACAACCAACAAATGACATCCTCAATTTGGTCTATCCAACAATGGCATCTACTGTAAAGATCAAATGGGTCTATGCTATCCAAAAAAGAAAAGCAGGGGATAAACTTTTACAAGAATAGAATGATTATGTCGCCATCCTTTTCTGGTGCTGCTCAGGGCATCAGAGGAATCCGATGGCTTGCTTCTGTATGAAGGCATATTGGTTAAGAGGAGGAAGCTGCAGGTTTGGCTTTCTGATTCCTGACCAAATTCTCCACAAAGAGTTCCCCTGCACGGTATGATGACCGAACCTGACAATAATCACACAAGAAATAACAACAATGAGTTCATGCAAATCACTACAGTGCTGGGGAGTTCGTATGCAAAACATAGTCCAAGGCGTTTGATTGAGTGTTGCAGCCTCGGTTTGCTGCATGTCAGCGACTTTGTCCTGTGAGCTCAGTTTGAAGTGAGTTCGCACAAACATGCAATGCTGGGGGCTACATTTGTATGCTTGCAATATATAGTCCTAGGTGCTCGACCATTGTGTTGCACCGTTAGTCTACTGTCTGCTGGATGATGTAGCCCTTTGAGCTCAGTCTGAATGCTCTTTATTTCTTCATTCATACTTGCAAACCATGTAACGTATCTCTGTGGGTTTCAGTAGATGAGGCCAGGGGTTGTCAGTCCCTTTCGCTTAAAAAATTTCACTGTTGGGCAAGTGTTGAACAACCAGTAATGGGACCACAAACTGTATTTCTTGATTAATTTTATAGAACTTCAGTTATGCACTACTGGGGCAATCAATATATTATTTCCAGAACCTTCAGTTATGCACCACAGGACAAGTTCCTTCAACGCAGTAGTACAAGAGAGTAATCAGTGTCATGCAGCACTTACCAGAGGTCCACTCGCAACATAGCGAAAACCAGTCGATTCTCCATACTCCTTCCAAAACTGGAACTTCTCAGGAGTCACATACTCTCTTACCGTCAAATGCTTATCTGTTGGCTGTAACATCAAAATAGTTCGGTTTGTAAGAAGGAATGATTGAAAGACATGCTGCACCAAAGTCAAATGCTGGTACTGGGCTAACCTGCAAATACTGGCCCAATGTGAGAATATCAACACCAATGGCCCTTAAGTCAGTCATGGCCTGTCTCACCTCCTGATCAGTTTCTCCAAGACCAAGCATGATAGAAGACTTGGTTATCATGCCTTCTTTGCAATTTTTGGCGTGCTGCAGAACAGATAAGCTCTGTTCATATCTGTAAAAAAAGGAGGTGATAAGAGATGTGCTTCCATCGCAAGATGCCATGAAAAAAATAGATAAAGGGTTAACTGCACATTTCCATGATAAACTGTTTTGTGTTATCATTTATATCAATATGGGCACAAATTTTAGCAACACTCAAACAAAATACATCATACCATACTAAGTCAAGACATCTTCCATCCTAAGGAATTGGTAATTGGCCAGCTAAAAGAATCACATCCAAGACCTGACCAACATTACAACTATAGCAACTTAGTAATCAAATAGATAACAAGACTGCCCTGATACAAATTTAAGTCTTTCATATGTACATATAGATGTTTGCATATTCTAATGTAATATCTAACACTTTGATTATGGCTTTAGCAGCAACAGATTAGAACCTATAGAGAAGAACTGTACATTGATAAGGTTTGTGCAGCTAGATAAAAACGAGATTCATGGTTCTGCAGGGTATAAATGGGAGTTATATCAACCAGACTAGGTTTGATGATTTCAGCTAGAACTCAGCATATTATTATTCATGCAAACAGGAGAAGAGAAATAAAGGTTTAAGCGGTCAAATATCAATAAGACTATTTTGATCTTATGTAATGTTTCATACCTGCAGCCACTGTACTGAAGAGAATATCAGAGTATAAATATGTAAAAACTTGAACCAGCGATTCTTTGTATTTTAGCTATTTAAGAATAGTTGACGAGTAATAATTTAACAGTGTCAGTGAATTTGGGGGGTGATGTTATTACGCTTCAAACTAATATTTTTCAATAGTCTATCATGCAATGGTATGGCACTAAAATTTACTGGATCAAATTACCCTGCTCGAGGATCCCTCACAATTCTTTGCAGACTCCTCACAGTTTCAATGTTGTGAGCAAAGACATCTAGACCAGAATTTGCCAAAGAGGAAACAGCCTCCAGATCACCTCGGAAATCTGAGGTTAAGCATTCCACCAATATCCCAGGTTTGAGCTCCTGAATAGAAAGTCTATAAATCATTAGCACGCATTCGACCACAGTTAAGTTCAAATAAAAGACACACCAAAAGATCACAGGGTAGACCTTCAGAGCTCTCACTGTCTGAACAAAATGGTCACTTCCACCATCAGGTAAGTCATCTCTGTCAACACTTGTGAGCACAACGTAGTCTACTCTGGAAAGAACAGCGGTTTGTCAGATATTCCGTGTTTTAATCATGGAAGGTAGATAGGCTTATTTGCATCAATTCACAACCAAACTTCATAGCCATTAACTAATTTAGTTACTTATGTTCCTCGATTAACCAGTCGAAGTTTCAGATATATCATACCCCCAACTGACGACGGCGAGGGCAGTATTCAGAGGTTCCATGGGATCCGGCGGCGCAGGCTTGTTGCTAGTCTTCACGGCGCAGAACCGACAGCCGCGCGTGCAGGTATCACCGAGCACCATGATGGTGGCGGTGGCAATGCCGTCCCCTTCCCCGCCCGCCCCTCCTCCTCCGTTCCAGCACTACGCCCCCAAAGCAGAAAATTTTCGTTAGAGCAAGCACTTATCTTGCAGAAATTCCTAGCGCTGATCATGTTACGCTAGTCACGTATGTGCGAGCGAAGCATTGGTGCGCGAGCTGTGCTTGCGTGTGTGCATACCTCGCCGATGTTGGGGCACTGCGCCTCGACGCAGACGGTGTTGAGCTTGAGCTCGCTGAGCGACTCCCGCATCCGCGCGTACTTACCGCCCTGCGCCGCCCGCTGCCGCAGCCACGCCGGCTTCTTCACCTCCGGGTCCCTCCCGGTGTACGGTCCCGTCCTAGCGACAGACGCCGGCGGCGCGGCCTCGGCGCGGCACCGGAGCGAGCCGGATCGATCAAGGCGGCCGGGATCCGCGCAGCCGGGCCGGACAGGCAGAGCCAGCTGCCTGGCGAGGGAGCTATGCATCGTGGCCGGCGAATCGGACGGCGGACGGCGGACTGCGCAGCCTTGTGTAGCCGCGGCGCCGTGCAGGTGCAGGCGATGGGCTCGACGCGAGGGGTAGGATTTTTGCTTGTACTTCCAATTTTGTCCCTTTGAGTGAGCCACAGTCCACGGGATGTTTACAGAGGGTCAAGGGCAGAATAGATATTGTATGGAGTAACGTATTGCCGGCGATGATACCAAGGTTTTCGTCAGGGCTTGCTTTGGTTTGCCGCCGACTGTTGCGGCTCAGCGACTTCGGGGCCGCTGACCTGCCATCCTATTTGATCTTTTCCTCATGGCTTGCTTTGGTTTCCCGTCCGTCGCGGCGGTCAACGCGCGAGCGAATTGAAGGAAGGAGCGGAGTCGAGTCAGTAACCGAAAGTTGAATCGATCCGCTCCATCCATCGATCGATTCTTTTTTTACTTCTCCCGCTCCATTAATTAAATAAAGTCTAGGGACTCGAAGGGGGCCACAAATCGATGCTAACACATTCATTCATTCCTTGATTAATTATTATTCCCGCTCCATCCATCGATCCGTTCTTTTTTTTTTCACCTACTCCTCTTCCTCTAGCTACCTAGGCTACACCACGTACACGAGTAAAATCCAACAAC
Source organism: Lolium rigidum (assembly GCF_022539505.1). Taxonomy (NCBI): domain Eukaryota; kingdom Viridiplantae; phylum Streptophyta; class Magnoliopsida; order Poales; family Poaceae; genus Lolium; species Lolium rigidum. Next base: position 290,818,077 of record NC_061509.1, on the reverse strand, counting down.
AAGCTGTGCGTGTGCGAGAGAGGGGACGCGATACACGGGCAAGTGTAGTTGATCTCGTCTCGCCTCCACGCAAAGCCATGATTTTCGTTTCGACGATCCAACACATCTTTTTTTTTCCTTTCGTTTCCAAACCATCAATCCAGCCCCAGCGGCTAGGCAACCCCAAAATTTCGAGCCAAATAGACATGCATTGTTTTTGTTGGCCAAGTTTTCTTTCCGTCTGACAAAACTGGTTTTCTTTTGTCGCGTTACCAAACGGCTCAAATTTGTCTCGCATATCCTGGTGCCAAAGACATACACACGGTTTTGCTATGTCTCAGTTAACTGAGATTTGCTTAAATCTAAGTTACTTTTAAAAAAGAAAGTGTTTGAGTTGCATTTTTATGTTAAAAAAATGCAACTGCACTTTACAACTAGACCGAGTTGCACTTTTCTTTAAACTGCATTTGCACTTTTCTGAGGTGACCGAGACTTAAGAAAAAAAAATCTCAGTCAACCGAGACATAGACACACCCATTTTATGTATAAATACTTGAGAACTTAGACATATCTCCCACATCCTTTCATGAACCAAGGGAGTAATTTTGGATGGCTACTCAAATTGACTCCTATTTTTGTGTGTGTGTGGGTTTGTTTCGGTTCTCATCACTTGTTAAAAGGACAAGCAAAGAAAAAATCACATGATATCACCACTTTTCTAATGGTTGTACACGTCATGGGGCCAGGAACAGAGTTTCGCCTAAAAACGCTACCATCCTTCGAATCTAACGCCCTTCTTTTCCATTTCGACTCGCTTGTTTACAAGGAAAAAAAGCAAGAAAATTTCAAATAATCATTAAGAAATAAACTGCACTACGCTTTCAGGCCTTGTTTTACCAACACGTAAGTACTATTAAACAGCCATGGTAGCATTCCAAAGTGACGGATAGCTATATTCGAACGAGTTTAACAAGACCCTAACCCAGCTATAGTAGGAGTAGATAATAAGTGCAGCACCCTCAACCTTTCAATACTACCAAAACCTAAGTAAATCTCCAGCAATAAAACACCATAATATTAACATTGCTAACTCAGAGTTGACACAAGCTTCAAAGGCTTCATAGAGATTGTTCAACGACCAAAGCTCGCATATGAATATATGATGATGACATCTCTTCTCCCCCACAGGTCTTCCAGCTTTCCATCCAAGTAAGATGCACCAAGCTGCAGCAGCAGCTACATGTCACAGATGCTACCCTGGCCGTCGTTGTCCTTGCACAAGAACAAAATGATGATTGTCATCTATAAATCTTTGGTTACGCACAAGATATAGCATGTACAAATGCACGCGGACTTTCCGTTACTTGCACAACCTCGCAGTCTCAAGGGATAAAGGAACTGTTTCCCATATCTGTGGCAGGGCATGGACTGTAGGTCCATAGAACCCAACCTTGCGCCCTCACCACGCCACGACCACATGTCGTCAACAAACACATGGCCAACAATCATACCCTGAAACAAACAAGATTTGCCGGTTAAGAGATATGGTCATTTTTCAAGAAAAGAACATCTAGGACTTATATGATAATAAAGAATAAAAATGACAATCAACAAAATACGCAGACGAAATACTCATGAGAAGATGTGCTTCTTTTTGCCAATAAAAGCATGCAGATAACAGCCCTTTTATTTTTAGAGTTAACACTGAACAATCTGTAATGAAGTGACAGTAACACATGACTGGGAAAGGCTAGTCAGAGAAGACACAAAGCAAGCCATCACAATATCAGCCGTTCCACCTTCTTAGCAAAACAGGAAGCCACTACATCTACCAGAATCGACAGCCACACAAGGTCGGAAGCACAATTACCCAGAACAATACAAGTGCTATGTACCAAACTAGCCAGCTACAAGCTTAATTATAGACAACTGATGCAGCTTAAGATTACAGAGGTGGAGGTAAATACTGAATATAACAAGATTACTGCACAATTACAAGTTATAGAATCCAACTGAATATAACAAGACTTGCTCGATGAAACAGTAGTAATACTACATAACAACACTGCAGCAGCACCGCCACTGCCGCCGCAGAATCCAAGCAGCCAGAGATGACGGTGGAGTCGTGCAGAGCCGTGTGAGGCCAACATTAGCTACAACACAACAGGGCGTGTGTTGGTTGCAACGGGAAAAGCTACAGCCAACTACTTTATGGGCAAGCAGGCTAATGGTCAGCACTAAAATGTTCAAATATGTGGTAGCTTTCCGTGCCACGAAATTGCCATCCACAAATCTGTTACAACAAGTCCAATGGGCTAATCTGATGCATGGCATGCAACTCAACACTTCAAACATACAGTACTGTCCCGGTCATGAGCTTCATGGCCGGAACAAGAAACTTACCTAAACCGCTGGGAGTCGAACAAGAAGGCCACCGCTGCCATCGCACAGCAGTGAGGGTGGAGCTCAAGGAGGTAATCCAAGCCGAGGGCCAGCCAGTGCTACACAGTCCAGCTACCCCTGGTTGTCGTTTTGTCATCTTCGTAATCCTAATAAAAGGAGAACAAAACATGGTAAGCGGAGGTGAACGCTGATCTGTATCAAACAATCCAAATTGACACAAGCCTAACATACTATGCTGGGCACTTGTACAGTTGATGTGAAATCAAGAATGGCCGCACATACACAATTCAACTTGTAACAAATTACCCTGAGCTAAAGCTTATATAGGCAATTTAATGGTCGCTGTCAAGGCCTCTTAGTTTGGCAACAACAACAAAAAGGAGAGTTTCGACAGTAAACAAGGCAGCGCTCAGCAATCCAAACTATGTATGTCATTTCAGCAACTCGTGCAAACTCTCACATCCATCCATCTTCCACACAAAAGAAAAATTAAAAGCACTGCCATATTATCTAGCTGCACGCATCAGAACTGAATCATACCAGAAAATTACATGTCCCAAAAAAGACCACATCACCGACAAGATGCATCCTTTATAGGTTGAACTAAAAAAGACTGCGGCTGCTTGTGGCACCATACAGACACATTGAGCAGATTAGCAACGCAATTCCAACATTATATTCCTATATGCTGTAAATGTGCAAACATAGGCACGGCGATAACTAAATCAAGCACGACCGCTACACTAAAACTTCATATACAACACAGCATATCCACAATCATACATCGATGATTAGCGCAATACCAAGTCACCAATTAATGGTGATCACTTCCGAACACAACATATTTTCCATAGAATTAAATCATAGTAAATACTGGATGTACAGGTGCAGTTAGTGGAAGCTACCTACACTACACCACTCCAATATGTCGTTGGGCACTGGGCGGCAGCAGCTCCTGCAACCCAAACAAATCGCATCATGGCGTGCCCACATCAATGGACTATAACCGGATTGAATCGAACAGGAAATGACGAGGGGAGCTCACCTTGAAGAGTGCGTGGTACTCCTTCCCAAGGAGTTTCAGGTTGCCCTCCTTGCCATGGCAAAACCCATAGGCGGCCAAAGAACAAATTTTGTCCTCTGAACGGGGGCGGGCAGCTTGACGTCGACGCCCTGGTTGGGTACCGCAGACCGCCGCCCTTCATCCGAGGAGACCGTCCTTGCAGCACCTCACGAAGGCCCTCCGTCGCTCGAATCGCCGCTGTGGCGCTCCGGTGGCCGGAGCCGACACGCCGGCGTGCAGTACCCGAACCAGCAGCTCCCTCGGCCATGAGAGGCGACGCGGGCAGCGAGTTCGACGGGGCGCCGCGCAGCGTCCTTACAGTGCACGCGCGCGCCGGCGAACAAGCGGCCGCGAGGCCATGGCTCTTAGGCGGCGCATCGGCGAGGCTGGGGCGGGTGCGAGGGTTACCGTCGATCTGACGCGGGCGCTAGAACGGGAGGGGATGTGAGCGGAGGGAAGGGGAGGCCGTCGGAGGGGAGTAAGGCACGGTGCTGGGCGAGACGGGGCGGCAGCGGAGAGGAGTCCGCCGGCGAGGGGGAGAAGCTGCGGCATGGTCGATTTGATTTCGGGGTGAGTGAGGGAGAGGAACGGGGCGTGGGGCGTGACACACCAAACGTCTTCGGCCTAATAACTACTCCTAGTTGTCCACTACGGCTGGCCCAATCAATTCAACAATTAACAAATGTATTTTCCCTCCAAAACTTCAACACGCACCTAGATAAAATGGCTGCACTTCACCTATATACTGAGTGTGACCCACATAACTAGAAGCATTGAATCCTCCGAAATTACATTAAAAAAATCTTAGTTACGACTTAAATAAATTTAACCACGTAGTCTCGGATATCAGACAACGTAGAGCGACACATTCACGAAATCGCAGTTACAAATCCCAACTAGCAATTCTTGTTCTAGATCTCTGTTACGGGAGCGGCTCTCCCATTTGGTAAATGATCTCGCTCACTAACAAAGCCTAGATACAAGTTGACGATCATCGAGCTTGGGACGAGAGGCAGGCTAAATGCCTCCCTCGTAGTCATTTCTATTGTGTGATCATGTTGGTGTAATGTTTGACTCGGTATCGGTGTTCTGTTTTGGTAGCTCGTCACCCGTCGAAGGATATTGGTGCTGCCAACCTCCATCATGGTCTAGGCATACCGAGATATCAAATCCGGGAGCTTATCTAATAAACGCTACGATCACGACCCACAATACCTTACAAAATTGACTCGACTTGACCTACCAAACTTGTTAAAACAAAAGTGAAACTTATATGTTAGATAGCGACGACACATCGTCGATCATGTATCTGTGAAAAATTGTTATTTCATGCTTAAAAACTGAAAATACACATTTTAGGAGAAGATAATTACCCTAGTACCATGTGGCAACGAAACGCCACATCAAATTATAGATAATTCAAATATATGTATCGAATTTTATTCTTTACCATCACGCTTATATAGTCATATTAGTATTCCGTGCTAAAGAGCGATGGAGGTACGACTTCAAAGATAGTATCAACTATTTCTTGTGTGATTTCATCTATTCCCGTGCGCGCTATACGGTTCGTCAGATGAAAATACACCATCTTTTCATACAAAGTAGTAATTTCATAAAACTTCCCTCTTTTTCTAGTGATAGAATATGGTATAGGAATAAGGCCAACTGAAAAGGAGGCCAAGTTGTTTTGAAAGTTAGTTTAGTTGCTCCAAAGTGGGAGTTCTACACTCTAAGTTCATAAACTTCCTACGGTCTTTCGGACACACATAAGGTATCTCGTTCATCCGACCCCACATGATCTTCTCTCAATCATCTAGTCAAACATGAACCTCTCGATTTCATTTGAAACCCTATTTTGTGTGATTCGATGCAACTTTACTCTTTTATTTGCTTTGTGGTCCGATAGATCATAGGAACATGACAAAACAAAAATTAGGACAAGTCCTAAGAATAGTCCTATTTTGTGAAGCAAGTGAAAACTAAAAGTTTTTAATGCCTTTTCCTCTCCAACACCCTTACATGTTCATATTATAACCCCCATGCAGAGGGGAGGAATTTCCGACCCTTCCTCGCATGATTTCATGTGTGAAACCCTATTCCATGGGTCCACTATGTCTACCCCCTAGCTTTTCACCAAAAGTAGTGATTTCGTGTAAATTAACTTATTTATGGTATAATAGGTCATATGGACATGAAAATACCAAAAAAGTAGGCCAAGTTCTCAGAGTAGTTGGTTCAGTGGCCTTGATGTGGGAGTTTCGCCCTATAAGTCCAGCATCTTCCCATGTGAGAAAGTATTTTTTTTGTGAAAGAGGAACTTTTTAAAAATGTGTATTTCCTTTTCTATTTAGAACACCCATTATATGTCTTTGTTTGGACACCATGAGATAGGGAGGGGGGTTTACCCTTCCCCGCACCATTATAGGTGTCCTTTGTCCAGCAAATCCCAAGACCCGTTCCCTAGCTTTTCCATCAAATGTGGTGATTCCATGTGGCTTTACCACTTTAATGTCAAACAAAAAGGAAAAAATGTACAAGGCTTCGACCGGTGGTCTTGACGTGTGATTTTATTGAGAAGTGAGCCAAGCTCATTTGGTTAGGGAAGTGGATGTACAACCCAGCCACCCATGTTGAAGTCCTCATGAACGAATATTTGGATTCTTATTATTTCAAAATTAAAATCATTGTACAAGCTTCCCCTATCGCATTTCGTTATTTTTTTGCACTATAATTCCACAATTTCCCAGTGAGTTTGTCTTTTTGTGAAGTAAATGCCACTTCAAGGTTATGTATTGGATTTTCCATTTTACACCATCCTTTTATCCCCATGTTAAGAACCAATATAAATGGGACTATACTCATGTTTGTCCGGTGCATCTTGACATGGTCACGCATACACTCTGTATATTGGACATCTGGTTACATATACATATACATCTCCCTCGGCCACCTAGATCCACCTACACCTCTCTCGGTGGTCTGGTGCCACATAATATTTATATATATTTTGATTGTTCACACCCACATATGCCTCTTGTCCATCTAGTCCCACATACCCCTCTCTTAGTCGTTTGGAGCTACATGCATCTCTCTCGGTCATCCAAACCCAACATGTACTTCTCTCGATCACCTGATCATGCATGTACCTCTCTCGACCATCTACTCCCTCATACACCTCTCGCCGTTTTCCAAACCCGTAGACCTCACTTTATCTATTTGGTCCCACTTACACCTCTCTCAATCGATTCGGCCCCACATATACAGCTCTTGGTCATCCGACGCCATATGCATTTATCTAGGTGGTCCGGTCCTGCATACATTTCTCTCGGTCTTTCGGTCCCACATGCACTTCTCTAAGTCGTGCAAACTCTCTCGCTCATCTTAATTTTATACATGTATCTACGCTTGTAATCTTCACCGCTCATCCTTACCATATATATGTTGCTCTCTCTCTCTCTCTCTCTCTCTCTCTCTCTCTCTCTCTGTGTTGTTCGTCTAGAGATCTGAAGCTATCATGATCGGTGGTTGCATGCATCAACTCGTCGCCACCAAAGGCAAGACCATCAGGCTCATAAATTTGGAAATAAATAAATCATATACTCGTCGTGTACAAGATTACAATTAAGATAATGTGGTAGATTGAAATTTTGAAATATATATCACACTAGCAATTGTATGTATGAGTCAATAGGTGTGTAGGGTCCACTTGTACGCCGACGTGTAGTACATAGCCAAGGGCTCAATCATGGGCGAATGGCAGCCGAGATCTATTTACCTAGCCAAGTTTCATTCCTATGCTTTTTTTAAAGGCCTCCTATGAAAATGCTACTCCCTCCGTTTTATAACTCTTATCAAAATTTGAATTTATCTAGACATATATGTATTTTGTGAACTGGTAAATTGGAATATGCAACAAGAATCATGGAAAAGGAAGAGTATCTTGTTATACGTATGTGTACGAGGTTGCACCACCCTGCATGCATTCTGGTACATGCATTGGGCAAGAGAAGGTGCGAAGAAGAGAGGACATGGAACAACATGGTTGCACTAGGATAGAGGATTTTCTGAAGGAGCCGGTAACTACCTGCATCATCCAACCGGTAGTTGTCTCGCGATTCGTGCTAATTCATCTCCAATTTGTTGTCTCTTTTATTATGATATGATATATACTACCTCCGTCTCGATTTAACAGGCGCACACGTATTTTAAAAAATTGCTTTGACCATTATTTTTGTCAATAAAATAAGAAATATATGTCACAAAAATTATATCATTGAAAAGTTTTTTTTGCATACGAATCTAATGATATAGATTTTGTAGATATAAAATTTATATTTTATTGACCAAATCAATGATCAAAGTTGGTCTTAAACTGCGTGCGTGTTTGTTAAACCGAAGGGAGTATATGATATTTATTAGATATAAATAAAAGTTAGTTATTTCAACCATATTATGCATATATTTCGCATATATTTGAATTGTTGTAGTTATTTTCTATTTAAAGTATCACGAATCACGTCTTATATAAAAAAATACGAATTTTTACCAAAATTTCTTTTAAATTTTGCAGATTATATGGAGATGATACACCTAGATATATAAAAGGAATCTATGACGAATCACGAAGAGATGAGCGGTAGAAGTGTATTCGATAGTTACCGATTCCGTTAGAATGTACTTTTCGGGTTGCATTACTCCAGGAATCCATCTCATCAGTCCATGCCTTCACCAACCAGCTTCTAGCACACGGATTGTGTGTTTTCTCTCGTAACTTGGATGCCGTTCAATGAGCAAAGGCACAAGCCGATGCTCAGCAGCTACTACCATTCCCGTGTTGCAAAGTCAAAGAGCTCTTGAATTGCTCTTTCCCTAGATTACCGTTCCTAGCAAGTTACTATATTTTGTGTAATTAAAGCCTCGGTACTCTCTATCCATTGCATGAAGAGCGTATGTGTCTTTTACTGGAGGGGCGCTAGAAATTAGGAGGAGAGAGGGAATTAAATTGAAAAAACTACTCAACAATGCCGTTCAATCCGCAACGATTGTTCAAGCCACTCGCCGAGTCGATGCACATCCGATGTGTGTCCAGGCAAAGCGGAAAGGGCAGAGGCGTCAAGGGGAAGGTAACAAAGTCCATGCGAGAATTATCTTTCGAGGGCTCCGATAAACATCGATCTCCATGATGCATGAATCATTTTTTTTTTTTTTGAGAAGTGAAGTGGTGTACTATTAGAGTATGGATTAGGGTGACTTCGCGGAAGGCGCGATTTTCTACATCGCAATTACTAGTACTTCATTCGTCCTGTGAAATTTATCTAAAAATTCACTAAATTTGAATGTATGATAACTATTCACACGAGGGAGTAGCAGTAGTACTACATTAGACCATCCTATCCTAATTAACACGCACATCAACCGAGTGGCAAACATGGTTCGGTCCATATTCAAGCCAATTAAGATCAAAGGAAAGCGCGCAAGATCGCCTCGGAGAACCCAATCGATGGAGCCGTCCAGATCAACCGCCACTCTGTCTCTCTCAGTCCAGATCAACCGCCACTCTGTCTCTTTCACGATTCCTCTGTCTCTCTCCGATGCCCGCGCCACCGCACTCAACCGGCCGCTCCAGCCTCTCCGCTCGCCTGCGCAGCCATTTGATGGCACGCATCCACCGGGACGCTTCTCCGAGCCTTCGCCTGTGACTCCCCGAAATCCTAGGGCTCACCTGCCGGCTCGCCGTTGAGGACGACGCGGCTCCGGCGGAATGGGTCCGGTTGAGCCTCACGGGCCGACTAGGCACCGGAACCGGCCGTCGTATGCTCCTACGCGGCATCAATCGCCGCCCCTGGCCGTCCCCGGGCACCGGCAGCCACCAATCCTTGGAGGAAGGGCTTCACCGTCGACCCCGCCTCAACTTTTCCTCAGTTAGTCCCTCCTCCTCCCACCTACGTGTCTTCGTCTTCAATAGCTGCTCTGCTCACGCCCTTGCTATGGTTTGGAGCACAATTAAGGAGGACGGCCACGGGGTGGGTGGGGAGAACGGCCTGGGCATGAGGAGCTGCCGACGTCGCCGGCCGGAGTGTGGAGCTGGAGTGGACGACACGCAAGGGGAGGATGGGGACAGCCTCGCTACGAGTCATAGGCAGTCTAGTCCGGCCTCGAGTTCGAGGGAGAGGGAGACGTCGTTGGCGTCCTGCAAAAGGTACTTTCTTTTTTCCCTTTGCTTTGCTGTGTTGTCATAGCCTAGCTTCTCGCGATGGATGATCCACTTGCTAATTTGTTGTGCCCTATCGTAAGAATGTACCAGCGGAGGGATTAATCAGCTTGAGAGAAGAAGAAAAAAAGTACTACTTTGATTAACAATGTGTACCTGTTGGTTGCATCGAGCGAGCCAAGTCTCCTTGTTTTTCCTCTCCGATGGTGAAAAATTACTGGTTTGGTCTTTCCTAATCCAATCGATGTGAGTTCGTTTCGGCGAACCAATGCGAGCATTTTTTTCCTTTCCCTTAAATCGATCGGGCAGTTCAAAGCCTGATGATGCCATGGCCGTCGTCACCTTCATCTATGCCACACCTATTGGGTGACCAGCCTATGTTTTGTTTGCTGTAGTTTTGTGGTGCATTTTTTGGTAAATCTGGCCATGTTAGATATCTGAGCTCGTTTGTACTTAACATCTATGTTCCGGCTGAGAGAACCCGGGTAAACAAAAAATAGCCTGCAATCCACGACATTGTAAGTCCGTAGCTGCAAAACAAAATTTATTGGAGCAATTAACGTTCATGTTGCAGAAGAGATGTACTGATTACTCGATTCCAATGTTTAGTCTCTGATTGATTCAATGTATTGTAGTATTTGGGGCATTTAGCACCAGTTCTCTCTGTAGTAGGACCATTGTTCTGTAGCTTACAAATACAAATCATCAGCATTTTACTGGAAGTAGCTTGTCTGGGTTGCATAGTGAGATGAACTGGGTGAGTACATATATTAGTGTGTTTGACACTGCAGTAATATGACTTCAGCTATTTTCAAAATTGAACTGTATATATAGACAAGGCATGTTTTCTAAGTCAATACGCAATAAAGGTAACCACTAGCCAGAACACCTGTTTGTGCATACCTGGCAACAAACATTATTGGGACATTTGTAGAACGAACTAGTTTATGAGGTGCATTCTAAATGTTTATGCAACAAGATTTTGTAGAAAAAAAGCTCAACGGAAGTGGACTAATTTCCAAGAAAGACAAACCTTTTAAGATATCTGAATTTTCTGAACCCTGTTTGTTGCTGCTTCTCTTAAAACATTGTGATAGCACTTCGGGGGTAAACATAATCATTCCATTATTGTCTATAAATATAGTGTAACACTGAATTAATGATTGTGAAAACATCTCCTGGGCGTTTCTAATTTACAAATGATAGGGCCAGACTCTCTGTATTTTGGTTCACATTTTGGATGCTTGCATATCAAGTCCACAATGGCCGCTTGTATGTGTGCATAATGGATTCGATGACTGATAATGAGTTATCAGAGTTCTGAGTTTCTTTTCCAAAAAATTGCTTATATTTGAATCCTATGGCGCTTACTTGCAGAACATGTGCAGTTGCTTCTTTACTTTTGAATAATTAGTCTGCATGTTGCAATCTCACACTTCCGCGGATTGTAAAAAAGTCTTATTTGTTATTCCGTTGTGATTTAACGTGCTATTTATTTGTGAGTTTACTCTGATCCAATGAAATGCACTTCGCTTTTCATGTTTTAACAAGTACGAGTCACAAGAAAAGCTCCAGGCTCCTAGTATCTGAAATATATAGCTTTTCCAAGAACAACCTTTGTTGTGTTGGATTTACCTGTCCATGCCATCACGTTTTATGTTTGCTGCAGTAAAAAAAGTTGTGTAATCTTGTAATTAGAGGAGACAGAAGTACTACACTACTAGGTGTGTAAATAATTATGTAAGCATTTGGCAAGAAGGTTTGACACAGTAATAAGGGTGACAACATTGTCAAGTAATTGCTACTGATTAGTATATATGGGGTCCGTGGTTTTCCCTTGTGCAGCTTTCAGTGTCTTATCAGGTTGCTACACCACTTGTATAAGTATCTTGGTTTCAGAGTTAGGACCTGATAGCAAATTTTTGACTACTATTTTACAAAGGGAAAATGATATGGGTAAGGCAATTGGATGGTAGTAATACACCATTATTTTGCACTTCACTACTTATGTGGGATCTGTAGATAACAATTTGGTGTTGCTATTAGTCAGATAGAAAATTCTTATATAATTGGAGAACATGCCATGCATGAAAAGTTCACTTAAGGATTTGAAAATGATGTGTAAGTTCTCTATTTTTGATACTCTCAACCCAACCTTGTTTTATTAAAGCTAAATGGGATACAAACTGCAAACAGTTTACTACCCATACCCATATGTCCCGAAACTCCCCAAAGAATTTTTTGATGGATTTTGTACTGACATGCATTTTCAAGGCGAGAAGCAAGCCGAGTCAAATATCGCGGCGCCCAAGTACATGTGGGCGTTCAAGTGCTACAGTGGGTTTACGAGATCACTTCCAAGGTAGCGGGTTTACGAGATCACTTCCAAGGTAGTGGGTTTATTTCCCCCATACATGTGCTATTTTGGCCATATCTATGCTCATTTGGTCATGTGGTATGTATCCCGCATTTGAGATGGAAAATTTGTGGTGATTTCAGTGAAATATCCATGTTTTCGGTGTGTCGGTGTTGGCTGTCAAACCTAGGGAAAAACCTAAGATTTGTTGCGTTTTTGTGATGATTCAATGGATATCATAAAAGTGTGAAACATCACCAAAAATTATTTAAATATATCTTTAATTCAACTAAATTTATTTTTCAGCAAGCGTTTGACGAGTATATCACGTGTGTAGTTAGCTTAATAGAATCTCACTATGACATTGCATGCCAATTTTAGCGTAGTTCTTGTCCAAATGTGTGATGGGAAGCATTGAGACACGGTGATGACTCATATGTTCCTTTGTAGTAATCCCAAACGTTGGTTGTTCCCATAATTTGTAAACAATATAGTAATATGGTGTTTGTATGCTAAAATTTACGTTCATTTGTTTGCTGATATAAAAGATGGCTTGTTTTATGCACATCAACGCCCAATTCAATCACCATCTGCATATGACAAGTATATTTCTTACTGTACCGGGTTTTTAGCTTGATGAAATACTCCTAGTTGTTCCCCTTGAAGAACATGAAATGATCTGTTGGTTCTTTTTAGAAATTGTTTTAGACCGTTATATGTTCAGATGATAAAGTGTTGCATTTATAGGAACCAAAGGTGAGGGATTTTAGCTGGTTACTAGTCTGTTTGTTTTTGTTCCGTGCTTTTTTTTTTGAGAAAACGCAGAAGACTTTTGCGTTTCATTGCATTGAAAAGATAGAGAGTTTTACAATCCTCCTAGGAGGAGAAACAAAAAGGAAAATACATCAGTGCACGTCCCAGGTCGTCGGTAGCACTACCCTTATGCCCTTGGCCCCGGCCCTAGCCCACTGCGATGCCTCCTCCATGATGTCATCCACCAATCCAAAGATCGATGGCCGGCTCCTGTCGAAAACGCAAGCATTGCGGTGTTTCCATATGAGCCATGGCACGAGCAGGGTGATGGAGTCCAGGCCTTTGTGCAGGATCTTGGGGGTTTGCTGCCTTGCTCTGCGCCACCAATCGTCCAGGGTTGCGTCGGCGTCAGTTGGTGGTTGGCAAGTCATGCGCAAGCGTGCCAGCACCTCGTGCCAAACCTGCATGGAAAAGGGGCAGGCGAGGATGAGGTGATGCATCGTCTCCGGCAGCTGGTCGCACAGCTGATGTAAAAGAACTCACCATATTCCTTCAAGTGTTAATTACTGTGTTTTACTCATGTTTTCTTTATTTGCATATTTATAATGATATTACCTACCACTATTGATGTGTGTTAGAGCAGTGATCATCTGCCTATGTTTTATCTATATCTTCTGTTTATTAATACAAACTTCTACTAAGGTCTCTCACAGTAGAAGGCATTTTTTTCTTGCTTAAATGAGCATAGGGTGCGGCTGCTGCTCCCGAGGGAGGTCACGATGTGAGGCTATTCACGTTCCAGCTACATGCAAGATGGATCTCCAAGAGGTAAAGCTTCTTGCAGTCTAATTGAATTCCATGTGTGTTTTGTGTACCATGCCTTTATACTTGTCCAACAAATTTGTTGGATCATAACCTTGTCATTTCTGTGAATATGCGGATTGTGCTTTCGAGACGAGGTAGAAGCAGAGCTCAAATCCTATTTGTTAGACACCATTTATCGAAATGCATGCACTTGCTCATTAAATTGTTCGTTGAAGATAAAAACAGAGGCTTGCATATTATGGTATCATACTTCTGTATGCATCATTATTTAGGTGTATTCTTTCAGATCCTTGCCAAAGATCTTGGCTTTGAGCTGAATAATCACTATTTTATTATGTTTTCTTTTGCCCTGATTTCATTGGAAGTAGCCAGGATCTCTATTTACAGGTATTGAATGAAGTCATAATCCATGAACACATGCAATTCCAAAACAAGAGAAATGACAAGCCCCGATCTATCAAAAGAACTACCCCTCTACCCAGTTTTCCAATTGACATTCATCCCTGTCTTCATCTCTTAATTATTAATTTAATTCCTTTTTGGGTCCCAACAAACTGTCTTCTGTGTAATTGGCTTAATAATTTTAGTTCTTGTACTAATTGAACTCTTTGTACTTGCAGACTTAAATTTGGAGTTGAACAAATTGGAGCCAATGGATGAATTGAAGGAATACGTAGTAGTATGCCTGCTCTCCTCATATGGGGAAGGGCTTATGTTGATTGCCTCTGCCGCCACACGCTACATGTCAGCGAGTTTATCATACTGGACCCATCTGTTTCCCTTTTGCTGAAGCTGCGGCGCCTTTTTTGTGGTTCGAAAACCCGAGCCTAACTTATCTACTCTTGGCTCATGGCTAGGTGTGGTGGTAGAGCCCAAAAGGCGGTGTTGATGGCGCCGTATAACATGGGTGGTTGGTTCAGGAGGGCGCCCAGTAGGGCAGACAACTTCCTCCACTCGGATGCTGCTGGGGACAAGGACAACTAGGTTCCTCATGGTGCCTTTTATTGTACATTTTTGTGGATTTAGCTTGTTTCTGGATTATTCTCTTATTTTATCCTAACTATCTGAGCACTAGTTAGTACTTTACAATTCTAAGATACATTCCAAAAACAACGCATATCTATGTTGACTCAGCAATCATGTAAATGTGTGAAACTGTTGCTTAGTAGATGCGTTGTAGTAGTGCAATGGCTCGTGGCTATGCTAAATTAGGATACATTTTGTTCCTTCTAACACGCAAGTTTCATGACACAAGTGATGATATTAACTGTTTTTTTTTGGGAAAACTTTGGCAACACAAATAGCACTTTGCTGATGTCCTTGAATAAACTAACTAGTTATAAAGCAAATTTTCTGCGAAAGCCTTTGGTTGCAGCAGATAACTATGTTGTTTTACTGGAACAACCATAGCCACACAAGGGCAGGTTGCTGGAACAACCAGAGCCACACAATGGTTCACATAGCTGAAATGTTGCAGCAACCGTTCTTGCATATGGAGATAGGCTTCTGCATGGTGTCTAGAGCTAGAATAATAAACCTGACAGCTGCAAGTTTGAAGCTTGATGATGCTTCAAAAGTTTTTATTATTATTTGAAGTGTTCATTTGGAGAAATGCTTGGTCACTTGTTGATGTTCACTAGTAGCTGTTGGTACATTATTCAAATGTTAAGTCATTTGTCTTCGATGTTTTGCATCTTCAGCAACCTACACTTGTTTTACGAAGGGTTGGTAAGATTATGCATTCTGATATGTTGTTACTGATATTTTACATATAACCATGGAGGTTAATGGTCATCACATAAGAGTGCAATGGTGTAAAACCACTCAATTTATTTTGGGTGAAGTTGATCCATAGATGGCATGGCTGTAGAAACAATGGACGATCTCATTGTTATTGATGGCAACCTTCTTTTTAATGTGAGTTGGATATCTTTTAGCCGTGGAGTTGGATATATTTTAGCCGTGGAGTTATTTTTAGTTATCCAGATGTTAATGCCATTGCTGATGGTTCATTAATATGATATGCTCTCTCTTCGTATGAAGAATAGGTATGCGATGTTTTACAAATTCAGAAATTGATCAAGCTATCCTTTCTTGCTATGTTTTTTCATTGCTCCTGCTGGCACATCTCACCCCACTTGTTTTCCAAATTAGTGTCACCATGTTATCTCACAATGTTATTTCTCTGGTTTACAACACTTGCAAATTTTGGTCACGTCATACTAAAGGATCATGTTTGGTCTAGAAGGAAACAACTATTTTAGCTATTGGCTCCAGTAAAGTACGAAAGTTCTTTCTATTACTGTCCAACAGAAAGAGTTAATTATCACTGATAGAATCCGTTAGTGGTTTATGGGCTATAATTATGTGTTTCATGAGTTACTTTACTTCATCACGAAACCATTATTTGTGTTGAGTGTTGATCAGCCTGATGTAGTGAATTTCCATCTTCTTGCAGGCCAGCAAAGCTTGACAACTTGATGGTGCAATTCACTCTATTTTTGTACTAACTATTAAGGTTTGTTTGTTTATCAACCCGATGCTTTTCAATCTATAATACTCTTATGCATATGGGTATGCACACTCCTCATTATTGTGATCCAGGTTCGTGATTGTTCATAACCTATTTGTTTTGCGTTGTAGGGTTTGTATGAAAAGCTTTGATCTAAACTTCCCTTGGTCTAGTATTGATTTTTAAGCCCAACAAGTGCAAATCCATGCACATTTTAGTGAGTAAGTCATCTTTTTAGTTAGTTGCTTCTGTCTAACCATCTGGGCCACCATAATGGTTCTTTGTGGACTTATTTTTACTTTTTCTAAATCAGACCTGATATTGTGCTTGGTAATAGATACCGTTGGGCATATCAAGAAGATGGATGCCTCCTAGCACTACAAGTGTTTGTCTGGCAAGGTTAACACGTCAGTAATTTTATTACTTGTGGTGTTTTTAAAATGGTGAATGTATATTGGTTGGTTCAACTGGCGCATTTATGTTTTGTAACATAGCCTTTTTTTGTCATCTGGCTAATTTGAGATGAGCATATGATCTCCTCGTGAGTCAAAAAATTGTTGTTTGGGTATATTTTGGTAAATACCTTGTCTTGGTTGATGACAATATGAAGGACAACCTGAATATATTATCTTCACTCTCATATATCTTGGTGACTTCATTTCCACTTGAGAAATTATGAGAAGTGTGGATAGTCTTGTGAAGAACTTGTGAATGTCGTAGTCCCGCATGAATCAACAAAACCTTGTTATGATGCAATGGCTTAGAAGTGTCGCATGACACCTAACTTTGCAGGATTTTTCTTGTAGTTACGCCACTATGGTAGGCTGGCTAGGTGTATCTTGTTTGCTATGTTAGCTAGAGTACTTGCGATAATGTGTTTGATCTAGAAACTAATCCACTCCTATGTAGGTGTGCAACACTTGCAAAATCAGAAGTTAAGGAGCGATGGAAGGTTTTGGTTGGCATGGTCAGAGGATCATCGTGAAGCCTGTATAACAAATAGCTAGAGGTGTGCTATTGCAGAAGGGTGCTCTATGCCAAGAAGGACTACATCAGGTGATCAAGCTCATGCAGAGATAAGTCCAAGGAATATTTCAAGAAGACCTTCTCGTGGCATCACTACTAGTGGCACCTCACCAATGAAGTCATGGATCACTTGCACAACTTCCTCAATCTGCAGGTGATCAAGCTCAGGCAGAGCTTCAAGTCCAAGAAATATTTCAAGGAGACCTTCTCGTTTTAGAACTACTAATGGCACCTCACAAATAAATGCATAGATCACTTGCGCAGCTTCCTCAACCTGCCTATTCGGCTCCTTGACATGGATCGTGCCTAACATGCTCAAGAAGTCTGCCAAGTCTCATGGCCATCCATTCGGCTATGTCAGCAAAAGTATAGCTATCAGTTATCATATCTTGTTCGGTACTTAGAGCTCGGTACTTCAGCAATACTGATCTGTTGCATGCAAGGTGCCCAGCCAGAGGCTCGTTCACATGGAGAAGTATTTTGTTTGGCAGAGATCTCCTTAGATGTGGTCTGATCTGGAGAATCGGCGACGGGTCTCAGGTGGAGGTGTGGGAGAGTAATTGGATACCGAGAGGTGGAGCTCAACGACCACTAGGTCGTAAGTCGGATACAAGTGTTCAAAGAGTCAGCGAATTACTTAATGCTGATGGATCAGACTGGAACGAAGAGAAACTCCAGGAGGTGTTTTTTGATCAAGATGTTCAAGACATCAAGCACGTCACAATAGGAGGCACTGGTACTGAGGATTACCATGCTTGGAATCATACAAAGAACGGGGTTTTCTCTGTACGGTCGGCCTATCATTTGGTGATGAAGCAAAAGAAGATGAAGACGGGCATGACTGATTCTTCCTCCTCGTGCACATCTCACAAAGGCTGGTTGGCGCTCTGGAGTACAAATGTCCCAGGCAAGGTTAAAATCCATGTCTGGCGGCTTATGAAAAACGGACTAGCTGTGGGAGCCGAGCTAGCAAGGCGGCGGATCAAAGCAGGTATTGTCTGTGTGGCGTGCGGACGTGAAGAGACGGCTCTTCATCGCTTCTGGTACTGCCCTCATGCGCAACAAGTTTGGAACTATGTCAGAGACAAGGAGGTGCCTGTAGTTGGTGATCCACCGAAGGATGTGTGTTCTCAAAGAGACCTGATGCTATGGTTTCTAGATTGTTTGGGATCAAGGAGGGATGTGGAGATAGAGACTACCATGATGGTTATACACCAAATGTGGCACTCACGAAATGATGCCAGAGAGACAAGGAAGATCGATGATCCAGCTAACATTGCTAGCAGGGCACTAGGTCTGTTGGAAGAATGGCGCAATGTGCACAGCCTGCCAGCGTCAAGACCTGACAAGCCAAAGGAAAGTTGGGCTCCTCCAGCTAGACATTGGCATAAGGTGAACGTTGATGGCGCGATGGCAAAATCTTCAGGGAAAGGTGGCGGAGGAGTGGTCATTCGTGATCACGATGGCACCTATCTTGCAGGAGCATGCCATTTTTTTCCCTCCCTGTCAGACCCTGAAGAAGCTGAATTGAAAGCTTGTAAACGTGGCCTCTTGCTGGCTAAAGAACTGAACCTGGAGCGTCTCCTGCTGGAGACAGATAGCCTTGGTGTTGCTGTGAAACTGACTTGCAAGGAGAAGGACAGATCGGTGCATGGTCCGCTGGTTGAGGAGATCAAGGAGATGCTACGATCGCTGCAAGATCACTCGGTGAAGTGGGCAAGACGTTCGGCGAATGAAGCTGCTCACAAATTAGCAAAGGCAGGCTGCGTTTTAGAGTTAATTAAGTCTTGGTTTATTGTACCACCTAGTTGTATTGAGAACTCGTTGGCTACGGATCTTGCCGGGCTACTTGTGTGAATGAATAAACGCAGTATCTTCCTCTCAAAAAAAAAAGTTATCATATCTTGTTTGTCGAATATATGTAATTGCCTTTTGATACCAAGTTGAACTGGTGCTTAATTATCTACCTACATTGATTGAATCAAGCATCTGGAAGTGTTACTAATAGTGCTTGCATAGTGTATTCCTTTTTTATCGCCTATTATTTTGTTGTGTGATCAAAATATCCAAAAAAAAAATATTCCAAGGTAACTTCTAAATTTTTAACAAATTTACCTTTGCATGGTTAGCTTAACTAAACTAGCTCTAGTGGTGGTGTTGCATATGCGTACATGAAGAAAGGACATGCATGGTTAGCAAAAGAGTGCTTGTTGATTGATTCCACCAGGGGGAGTCTAGTTTGTACCGAGTTTTATCCTTTCCAATGCTAGGTAGTCCTTCACGAGTAGGACGTGCGAGTCAGGCCTATGCCAACAAGAACGGCTCTTGGGGTTCGTCGTCGACGACGCCACTCGTGTCCCAGTTGTTGCATGCCTGGTCAGGGAAGTCGTCGATATGTCCTCTATCTACACGTTCTGGCTAGCTAGTTGTGTCACTTCTACGAAAATCCATCCATCAAGCGCGGCTTTTAATTCAAGCTACCTCTCCATCTGCCCTTGATCAATGGATTTGACTGGGCCAACCCCCCATGCGCAATGAATTAGTCCTCTTTTGTTCCATCAATGCCTGTTTAGTTTCACGAGATGAAAGGGCCATGTCATCGATCCATGAGAAAATTCATCTGCACCGTTCGTCCCTTAGATCTCCTCCTCACAACAAGCATCACACTCCCTCTTCTTCAACCCCCATCAACTCTATATATACGAGGCTCTTGTCACAGTCCGCGTGCGGGGAGCGTGTGTGACTTAGACTTTGACTTTTACTTGTCGAGGAGAGGAGAGGAGAGGTGAGCATGGTGATTCTGTCCTCGTTGCTGGGCGTGGGTTGTGGACGTTGAACGAGCGGCCGGTTCCGCCATCAGGTGGTTCCATATGAACAAGTGGTTCTTGCCGTCAGTCCATATTGATCACGGCCGACCGGAGGTGAGGTAACCCATGGCTTGGTATATTTCTTTTTTCATGGTTTCATAGCCATCAGCATTCACGCTGGGTTGGTTCCGTCTGGATTTTTCCTTTTGTTTTTGTTTGATCTATTCGGCCTTCAATCGAAACCTGTTTGCATGTAGCTAGCTCTGTAATCCATCCATTTCTTCACTTGTCCACTCTACTTTAGACAACTAGGCCACATTGTTACCAACAGTTTGACAACAGATCTGCGGCGTACCTCATTTCTTCCCAACTTGTGTTGCTGAGCAGTGGAGGGAGCCAAAGACTAGGGCAGACTAGTGACCACCATCACGGTTCTTTTGCCCGCTTTATCTTTCCTTTTCTATTTGAAGAGTAGCTTTCGTCTTTCTGAAAAAAAAGAATACTGTAGAACATTTTACACGTGGCAATGCCAAATGCAGAGAGAATTTCATTTCATGGGCTGCAGTCTGTACGCTTGTCATGTTTCGACTCATCAAGTGCACCATTGTAGTCAACTGATCATGATGGAGTACGACTGTACAAGCGTCTCCCTTCTTTTCCCTCGTTTCTCTCTTTTGCTTCCACAGATGATGGATAACAGCATTGCTCAAACCAAGGGAGAGAGAGCTCTATATATGGACTATTCATGGACAGCTTTTCATATATATATGTAGTTTCAGAAGAACCAAAAGAAATGGAATCCTCAATTTGGTCTATCCGTAGCGCCCACATTATGTTCGATGAAATGACTCTGCTTTCTTTGGTTAGTTTGATCGGGCCATGGATTTGTACGCCAAGAACTCGGAAGGTCACAAGTCTTTCGTGCTCATGCATTGCTATGGCAAGCTCAAAATGAATGAGAAATGGCGGCTGACGCGCTTGTCGCTGTCCAAGGGGAAGGACGCCATTGATCTGGACGCGCCGCTGGCAACTT
The DNA here is from genome assembly GCF_022539505.1 of Lolium rigidum. Taxonomy (NCBI): domain Eukaryota; kingdom Viridiplantae; phylum Streptophyta; class Magnoliopsida; order Poales; family Poaceae; genus Lolium; species Lolium rigidum. The sequence continues at coordinate 290,797,106 of NC_061509.1, read as the reverse complement.
CGACAGGGCGTCCTACTGGCAACAAGGCTGCCAAGGCCGCCTTGGCCGACGCTGCGTCGTCTGAGAAGACGCAGGCGTCGATCACGAAATGCCTCGCCGACGTCTCCTCGACCTTTATCTCCCGCGACAAGAAGGCCGACCAAAGGGATGGGTCCACGCGTTGGGCCGCGTTTTTGTCCGGCTCGACCCATCCGGACGCGCGGGCGCGGTTTGGGTCGCCCGGTTGGCGATGCCCTAAGGTATGCAACAACTAAGGTGGCAAGCCTCTATTGCGACGACAGCCAACCCCATCATCAATAGAAACCACATGTCAGGGCCGATGCACTACGAGGTCATCATCCAGACGAACCATGTATAAATCCAGACGCTCCAAATTAGGGCAATTTGGCAGCATATGTTGCAAATCACTTGCAGACATGGGCACCAAGCGCAGGGAAAGACTCTTGAGGTTTGGAAAACCGATAGACTGTGTGGGGGGACGAACTTTGAGCGATACAGAGGAAAGGTGGATATGTTGGAGGTTGGATACGCGTCCTCCGGCGTCGAGCAATTGCAGGGGAAGCTCATACCGGTCATGACGATTCAATGCCAGAGGTGTTTCACTTTCAGACACGTGAACTCTCACGCTTTTCGCCCGCGACGTGACCGCGGAACGTATCCAGTCATCCAGACGGCTGGAGATTTGTGGAAGGTGGTGGTCGTCGAATCTGAGCTCCAGCTCGACCCCATCGCCGAGATGCTGGCGCAGTATAGTGTCGACGTTGTCGATGAACCTCTGCACGTAGCGTCCGATGTCGACGAACACACCGTAACGCTCCTCGCCGGGCTTGGAGGACTTGTATCCATCGCCGCATATCGCGGCGATGTCGAGGGTCAGTTTGGGAGATTGTTTAAAGGCGTGCCTCCACGCGCTCGACAGGAGGCTGGTCTGCGCGGCATGTTTCACGTCTAGATTTGACAGGATCGTCGGCAGCAGTTCCGCCGGAAGGTCTCCGAACGGGTCTCTTGCTGCTGCTGCTCTCCTTGATCTGCTGCGGGTTTGCTTCGGACGGCCGACGACGGCGCCGGAAGACGGATGGTCGATGCATATGGGTTGGGCTCCTCCCCGTTGGGTTTCCTCTTGGGAGCATGGCGTCTTGCCATGGCAGATCAGGCTGGGGTTGCAGCGGCAACTGATCAGAACGGTGGCTACTCCTTCTCGACGTGGTGCATCGTCCAAGATCCGGCCGGGATAACGTGGAAGATTGTTCCCCATCAATGTTTCCAGGATTTGATAGCCGAGGTTGAGATCCAGATCAGCATATATCACCTGTTGCCTGTTGGCCACGAAAGAAATCAAGCCTGAGGTCGATGGAAAGGGACGGAACCACGTTGGTGTTTAGTAGCGCATGTACAATTCAAAGGTGCTTAGGGAGGTGGTTAGAAAAATAAATCCGTTTTTTAAAGTTTTTTTTTAAACACCACATAATATTATACTCCGTATTATATTTAATTGTATATGATAGAGATATAAGAGCTATCTCGAGTGATTATAAAATGAAATCTAAAGAAAACAAATAAAATATCGAGGTCTTCAAACTCTCCCTACTTCAGAGATACAATCTCTTGTATTCTTTTGAAAATAGCCGCAGAAAAATAATATAGATGCCAACCAATAGACCTATAAATAGAATAAGGGATCTCCAATAATTTTGTTTTTCAGCCGCAAATGAAAAGCCTACACGTTGAATGCCAAAGGCAATATTTGAGGGAATAATAACCGAACTGCCTTGCTGATATTGTTGGGACACAATTGTACGAACTACCATTGTCGAAGACGTAGCATCCATGAAAAAATTGCAAGGACCATCCTCTTCTTGACAACATTGATAGAAATTTCAAAATAGATCTAGCAAAGCTGGATTAAAATAGCATGCCTATAAACATTAATCTTTCAACAGCACCATTAACATCGAGAAGGAGATCTCGTTGCCAAACGAAGGGCTAAAGATCACTTATTGTAAACCATATCGTTTTCATCGATAATACTCGGGGCTGCAAGATCTATTACGATTTTTCACCAAAAGCCTTAGGAAACATGCGAGTGCTGCAATTGGTGGAAGCAATAAAACATACGAAAGGCTCACGCCGGTGCACTCGCTTACAAAGCCAAAGAGGCGCGTAGTTCCTTCGTTTACTTGGGGGCTGTCGCTATTACATACAAACTTACAACGGCCTTGAAGATGTGTTTGCGATTACTATGGGGTCGTCGAACGAGCTAACTGACTTGATCCCTTAGTTGTCTTCGACAAACAAAAGATTCGAATGGGCTCATGGTCCATCGACTCCTTCTTCAACAAAAAAAAGATTCCAATGGGCTCGCGGTCCATCCACTCGTCTTCGACAAAACAAAAAGCTTCGGCTGGGCTCATGGTCCATCGACTCCTATTCGACAAAAAGCTTCGGCTGGGCTCACAGCCCATCAACTACTCTGGGCATCATCAAAATCATCGGCTCCTCCGGGACATCATCAAAATCATCGACTCCTCCGGGACATCATCAAAATCATCAACTTCTTCGAGACATCATCAAAATCATTGAATCCTTTGTGACATCATCCAAATCATCAACTCCTCTATGACATCATCAAAATCATCGACATCATCAAAAACATCCAAATGTTCTCGAAACTCGAAGAAATCTATGGTATTCGACTCAGCATTTTTACACCCTATATATGACTATTTCATATTCATCTACAGGCTCGGGGGCTACTCCCATCGGGAGCGCTGACCGCGCACCCGATAAAAAGATGGAAGCCTCGTCGATAAAGAAGAACCGACCCGAAGACGTCGACATCAACATCAAGCTCTTCGAATAGTACAACTTGAGTCTATGCACGGTTGCAAGCGCCCGTCCATAGACTCGGGAGCTACTCCCATCGGGAGCGCTGGCCGCGCGCCCAATAAAGAATAACTTCGACTCTACATCAGGCACAAGATTCAACATTCTTCGGATGATCAAGACCTTCAGACGATGACAACTTTAGTCCCTGCCCGAAGCTTCACTTTGGCTAGACACTCGGGGGCAACTGATGTGGGCATAACCTTTCGGGTAACCGACATTGCTATACCCGATACAGATTATGAAGATGGACCAGCACAAGGACTCAAAAAGCTGGACCCACAAGGAATATCAACTTGGATTACAAGAAAGAAGACTCCAATATGAATCCTACTAGGACTCTTGTAAACCCTAACTTGGTTGATATATAAAGCCATGCAGGGGCACCCCTTAGGGGAGATTTTTCAGAAACAGAAAAACATAGAGGCGATACGCCTAGACATCGCAACTCGCATATTAGAACTAGACTAGATACAACAACTTGGCCTATGACGGGCCCTGTACACATATATTCATATAGTGGATTGCTAGCAGGACGTAGCGATCCTCCACCGCGGGACGTGAACCTGGGTACGTCGTGCCTTCTCTCGCTCCCGGGACCTCCATCGTCGCCTTTCTCTAAACCCAAGCCCCTCATGGTGGGCATTGTCGAGGAACCACCTCGTCACGCGCCATCACCTGATTCGCCTGTGGTGGCTTCCTTGTCAGCGACACCGTCAGCTGCTGCGTCTATTCCAGCTACAGCGCCTTCCACAGCTCCACCTCGTCCTGTGAACCATCGGAGCAAAGGCATTATTCAGCTCAAGGTCAGAACTGATGGCAGTGTAGCCAGGAGCAGTACTGGCTACTCGTGAAGCATCTAAAGACACTACTCAACCTTCTGATTATCGTACTACACTTCGTATTCCTCACCGGCGTGATGCTATGGAAACAGAGTTCTCTGCACTGCAGGCAAATGGTACTTGGAATCTTGTGCCCCCTGTTACGGGAGTAAATTTGATTGATTCAAAGTGGGTATTCAAAGTGAAACTGCATGCTGATGGTTCGGTTGAACGCTACAAGGCCCGGTTAGTTGCTAAAGGGTTCAAACAACGGTATGGACTAGACTATGAGGAAACATTTAGTCCTGTGGTTAAGTCTACGACCATTAGATTGTTTCTCTCTATGGCTCTCTCTCGGCGGTGGCATCTCCGTCAGTTGGATGTTCAGAATGCTTTTCTCAATGGTTTTCTGGATGAGCAGGTATATATGCGACAGCCTCCTGGTTTTGCTGATCCTGATAAATCTGATCATTACTGTCATCTTGTTAAGTCGCTCTATGGCATGAAGCAAGCTCCTCGTGCTTGGCATGCTCGTCTCAGCTCTGTGCTTGGCTCAATGGGATTCTCACCGTCTGCCACTGATACCTCACTATTTATACTCCCAGGTTGATTTCTCAATTGCGCTCTGAGTTCTCTGTCAAAGATCTTGGAGTTCTACATTATTTTCTTGGCATTGAGGTGCACTCTCCTTCATCTGGCAGTCTTCATCTTCGACATCGTAAGTATGCTCTTGAACTTCTTGCGCGTGCTGGTATGCTGAAGTGTAGTCCTGTCACTACTCCTATGGCATCCTCTGAGCGGTTATGTGATAAGTCTCCGACGTATCGATAATTTCTTATGTTCCATGCCACATTATTGATGTTATCTACATGTTTTATGCACACTTTATGTCATATTCGTGCATTTTCTGGAACTAACCTATTAACAAGATGCCGAAGTGCCGATTCGTTGTTTTCTCGCTGTTTTTGGTTTCAGAAATCCTAGTAAGGAAATATTCTCGGAATTGGACGAAATCAAAGCCCGGGGGCCTATTTTTCCACGAAGCTTCCGGAAGTCCGAAGGAGAGACGAAGAGGGGCCACGAGGGGGCCACACCCTAGGGCGGCGCGGCCCCCCCCCCTTGGCCGCGCGGCCCTGTGGTGTGGGGCCCTCGTGCCGCCTCTTGACCTACCCTTCCGCCTACAAATAGCCTCCGTGACGAAACCCCCAGGACCGAGAGCCACGATACGGAAAACCTTACTGAGACGCCGTCGCCGCCGATCCCATCTCGGGGGATCCAGGAGATCGCCTCCGGCACCCTGCCGGAGAGGGGAATCATCCCCCGGAGGACTCTACGCCGCCATGGTCGCCTCCGGTGTGATGTGTGAGTAGTCTACCCCTGGACTATGGGTCCATAGCAGTAGCTAGATGGTTGTCTTCTCCCCATTGTGCTATCATTGTCGGATCTTGTGAGCTGCCTATCATGATCAAGATCATCTATCCGTAATTCTATATGTTGCGTTTGTTGGGATCCGATGAATAGAGAATACTTGTTATGTTGATTATCAAAGTTATGCTTATGTGTTGTTTATGATCTTGCATGCTCTCCGTTACTAGTAGATGCTCCGGCCAAGTAGATGCTTGTAACTCCAAGAGGGAGTACTTATGCTCGATAGTGGGTTCATGCTCGCATTGACACCGGGACGAGTGACGGAAAGTTCTAAGGTTGTGTTGTGCTTGTTGCCACTAGGGATAAAACATTGATGCTATGTCTAAGGATGTAGTTGTTGATTACATTACGCACCATACTTAATGCAATTGTCCGTTGCTTGCAACTTAATACTGGAGGGGGTTCGGATGATAACCCGAAGGTGGACTTTTTAGGCATAGATGCGGTTGGATGGCGGTCTATGTACTTTGTCGTAATGCCCAATTAAATCTCACTATACTCATCATGATATGTATGTGCATTGTCATGCTCTCTTTATTTGTCAATTGCCCAACCGTAATTTGTTCACCCAACATGCTCGTTCGTCTTATGGGAGAGACACCTCTAGTGAACTCGTGGACCCCGGTCCAATTCTCTTTACTCGAAATACAAATCTACTGCAATACTTGTTTTACTTGTTTTCTCTCGCAAACAATCATCTTCCACACAATACGGTTAATCCTTTGTTACAGCAAGCCGGTGAGATTGACAACCTCACCTGTTTCGTTGGGGCAAAGTACTTTGGTTGTGTTGTGCGGGTTCCACGTTGGCGCCGGAATCTCCGGTGTTGCGCCGCACTACATCCCGCCGCCATCAACCTTCAACGTGCTTCTTGGCTCCTCCTGGTTCGATAAACCTTGGTTTCTTTTCGAGGGAAAACTTGCTGCCTGTGCGCATCATACCTTCCTCTTGGGGTTGCCCAACGAACGTGTGAAATACACGCCATCAAGCTCTTTTTCCGGCGCCGTTGCCGGGGAGATCAAGACACGCTGCAAGGGGAGTCTCCACTTCCCAATCTCTTTACTTTGTTTTTGTCTTGCTTAGTTTTATTTACTACTTTGTTTGCTGCACTAAATCAAAATACAAAAAAATTAGTTGCTAGTTTTACTTTATTTGTTATCTTGTTTGCTATACCAAAAACACAAAAAAAATTAGTTACTAGCATTTACTTTACTTATTTCATCATGTTTCCTTTTAATTTTACCACAAAGAACATACCGGTAGGATGTGGGTCTATAGTTGGGAGAAATAATATAGAAGAATTCTTCAACCATGTTAGTACCATTGAAAATTTTGAAGATAGACACTTGGTAGACCTTGCGCCTACTTATGAAATTGCTGTTGCGCATTTAGTTCGCTTGTTGGAAACTAAATTTGTTAATCTTAATCCTATAATCCAACACATGTTTTTCACACTTGGTGATATGGAAGAAGGGGAAAAGAAAGATTTTGTTTTAGAAACCCTTCTTAGAGAATTTGGTGGTCTAGCAAGAGAAGCTAGAAAGGTCTTTGCTAAATTTAATATGCTTGGTTCTCCTACTAATTTTGTTAGTCTCCTTGAAAAGATGGATATGGATAGAATAAGATACACTAATAATATTGATGATGGTGGGGAGATCAAAGCACCAATACCATGTAAGCTCCTAGCTATGAATGATGCGCTAGAAAATAACTATGCTTGGCTTGTTCCCGAAAATTTGTTTGATGAGAGTAGCACGCCTAAAACTAATGAAAAGGGAGATGCTAAAACTTATGTATCTAATATATTATGCCTGGTTGAGAAAACTCCGCACCCCGCTGTAGAAGTACCACCCTTCGATAATACTTGATACACACTTTCTGCGCCTAGCTGAAAGGCGTTAAAGAAAAGCGCTTATGGGAGACAACCCATGTTTTTACCTACAGTACCTTGTTTTTATTTTGTGTCTTGGAAGTTGTTTACTACTGTAGCAACCTCTCCTTATCTTAGTTTTGTGTTTTGTTGTGCCAAGTTAAGCCGTTGATAGAAAAGTAAGTACTAGATTTGGATTACTGCGCAGAAACAGATTTCTTTGCTGTCACGAATCTGGGTCTAATTCTCTGTAGGTAACTCAGAAAATTATGCCAATTTACGTGAGTGATCCTCAGATATGTACGCAACTTTCATTAAATTTGAGCATTTTCATTTGAGCAAGTCTGGTGCCATTTTAAAATTCGTCAATACGAACTGTTCTGTTTTGACAGATTCTGCCTTTTATTTCGCATTGCCTCTTTCGCTATGTTGGATGAATTTCTTTGATCCACTAATATCCAGTAGCATTATGCAATGTCCAGAAGTGTTAAGAATGATTGTGTCACCTCTGAATATGTCAATTTATATTGTGCACTAACCCTCTAATGAGTTGTTTCGAGTTTGGTGTGGAGGAAGTTTTCAAGGATCAAGAGAGGAGTATGATGCAACATGATCAAGGAGAGTGAAAGCTCTAAGCTTGGGGATGCACCCGGTGGTTCACCCCTGCATATATCAAGAAGACTCAAGCGTCTAAGCTTGGGGATGCCCAAGGCATCCCCTTCTTCATCGACAACATTATCAGGTTCCTCCCCTGAAACTATATTTTTATTCCATCACATCTTATGTGCTTTTTCTTGGAGCGTCGGTTTGTTTTTGTTTTTGTTTTGTTTGAATAAAATGGATCCTAGCATTCACTTTATGAGAGAGATACACGCTCCGCTGTAGCATATGGACAAGTATGTCCTTGGTTTCTACTCATAGTATTCATGGCGAAGTTTCTCCTTCGTTAAATTGTTATATGGTTGGAATTGGAAAATGATACATGTAGTAATTGCTATAAATGTCTTGGGTAATGTGATACTTGGAAATTGTTGTGCTCATGTTTAAGCTCTTGCATCATATGCTTTGCACCCATTAATGAAGAAATACATAGAGCATGCTAAAATTTGGTTTGCATATTTGGTTTCTCTAAGGTCTAGATAATTTCTAGTATTGAGTTTGAACAACAAGGAAGACGGTGTAGAGTCTTATAATGTTTTCAATATGTCTTTTATGTGAGTTTTGCTGCACCGGTTCATCCTTGTGTTTTTTTCAAATAAGCCTTGCTAGCCTAAACCTTGTATCGAGAGGGAATACTTCTCATGCATCCAAAATACTTGAGCCAACCACTATGCCATTTGTGTCCACCATACCAACCTATACTACATGGTATTTTCCCGCCATTCCAAAGTAAATTGCTTGAGTGCTACCTTTAAAATTCCATCATTCACCTTTGCAATATATAGCTCATGGGACAAATAGCTTAAAAACTATTGTGGTATTGAATATGTAATTATGCACTTTATCTCTTATTAAGTTGCTTGTTGTGCGATAACCATGTTCACTCGGGGAACGCCATCAACTCATTGTTGAATTTCATGTGAGTTGCTATGCATGTTCGTCTTGTCCGAAGTAAGGGCGATCTACACCGAGTTGAATGGTTTGAGCATGCATATTGTGAGAGAAGAACATTGGGCCGCTAACTAAAGCCATGATTCATGGTGGAAGTTTCAGATTTTGGACAAATATCCTCAAGTCTCTAATGAGAAAAGAATTAATTGTTGTCAAATGCTTAAAGCATTAAAAGAGGAGTCCATTATCTCGTTGTCTATGTTGTCCCGGTATGGATGTCTAAGTTGAGAATAATCAAAAGCAAGAAATCCAAATGCGAGCTTTCTCCTTAGACCTTTGTACGAGGCGGCATAGAGGTACCCCTTTGTGAAACTTGGTTAAAGCATATGTATTGCGGTGATAATCCAGGTAGTCCAAGCTAATTAGGACAAGGTGCGGGCACTATTGGTACACTATGCATGAGGCTTGCAACTTATAAGATATAATTTACATGATGCATATGCTTTATTACTACCGTTGACAAAATTGTTTCATGTTTTCAAAATCAAAGCTCTAGCACAAATATAGCAATCGATGCTTTTTCTCTATGAGGACCATTCTTTTACTTTCAATGTTGAGTCGGTTCACCTATTTCTCTCCACCTCAAGAAGCAAACACTTGTGTGAACTGTGCATTGATTCCTACATACTTGCTTATTGCACTTATTATATTACTCTATGTTGACAATATCCATGAGATATACATGTTACAAGTTGAAAGCAACCGCTGAAACTTAATCTTCTTTTGTGTTGCTTCAATACCTTTACTTTGAATTATTGCTTTATGAGTTAACTCTTATGCAAGACTTATTGATGCTTGTCTTGAAGTGCTATTCATGAAAAGTCTTTGCTTTATGATTCACTTGTTTACTCATGTCATACATATTGTTTTGATCGCTGCATTCACTACATATGCTTTACAAATAGTATGATCAAGATTATGATGGCATGTCACTCCGAAATTATCCGTGTTATCGTTTTACCCGCTCGGGACGAGCGGAACTAAGCTTGGGGATGCTGATACGTCTCCGACGTATCGATAATTTCTTATGTTCCATGCCACATTATTGATGTTATCTACATGTTTTATGCACACTTTATGTCATATTCGTGCATTTTCCGGAACTAACCTATTAACAAGATGCCGAAGTGCCGATTCTTGTTTTCTGTCGTTTTTGGTTTCAGTAAATCCTAGTAAGGAAATATTCTCGGAATTGGACGAAATCAAAGCCCGGGGGCCTATTTTTCCACGAAGCTTCCGAAGTCCGAAGGAGAGACGAAGAGGGGCCACGAGGGGGCCACACCCTAGGGCGGCGCGGCCCCCGATGTCTACGGGAGCTTCTATTCTTGTAGACGGTGTTGGGCCTCCAAGAGCGAGAGGTTTGTAGAACAGCGAGCAAGTTTCCCTTAAGTGGATACCCAAGGTTTATCGAACTCGGGGAGGAAGAGGTCAAAGATATCCCTCTCATGCAACCCTGCAACCACAAAGCAAGAAGTCTCTTGTGTCCCCAACACACCCAATAGGTGCACTAGTTCGGCGAAGAGATAGTGAAATACAGGTGGTATGAATAAGTAGTAGCAACGGCAATGACACCAGAAAAGTGCTTTGCCCAGGACAGTAAACAAGCGGTAGTAATGTAGCAGTAGTAACGCAGCAGTAGTAACGCAGCAGTAGTAACGCAGTAAAACAGTAAACAAGCAGTAGTAACTCAGCAGTATTTAGGGACAAGGCCTAGGGATTACACTTTCACTAGTGGACACTCTCAACATTGATCGCATAACAGAATAGATAAATGCATACTCTACACTTTTGTTGGATGATGAACACATTGCGTAGGATTACACGAACCCTCAATGCCGGAGTTAACAAGCTCCACAATAATGCTCATGTTTAAGTAACCTTTAGTGTAAGATAGATCAACGCTACTAAACCAAGTACTAGCATAGCATGCACACTCGTCACCTTCATGCATATGTAGGAGGAATAGATCACATCAATATTATCATAGCAATAGTTAACTTCTCAATCTACAAGAGATCATGATCATAGCATAAACCAAGTACTAACACGGTGCACACATTGTCACCTTTGCACACGTGCAGGAGGAATAAAACTACTTTAATAACACATCACTAGAGTAGCACATAGATAGTAGTGATACAAACATGCTGCAATCATAAAGAGATATAAATAAGCACCTCACTATGCCATTCAATGAGTAAGTATTCTGTGAAATATGGCCTAAGAGACCCACACGGTGCACACACTGTCACCTTTACACACGTGGGACGAGGAGTCTCCGGAGATCACATAAGTAAAACCCACTTGACTAGCATAATGACATCTAGATTACAAGCATCATCATATGAATCTCAATCATGTAAGGCAGCTCATGAGACTATTGTATTGAAGCACATAGGAGAGAGATGAACCACATAGCTACCGGTACAGCCCCGAGCCTCGATGGAGAACTACTCCCTCCTCATGGGAGCAGCAGCGGTGATGAAGATGGCGGTGGAGATGGCAGCGGTGTCGATGGAGAAGCCTTCCGGGGGCACTTCCCCGCTCCGGCAGGGTGCCGGAACAGAGATCCTGTCCCCCAGATCTTGGCTTCGCGATGGCGGCGGCTCTGGAAGGTTTTCGTGGGTTTCGTCAATCGTCATAGGATTTTCTGATCCAGGGGCTTTTTATAGGCGGAGAGGCGGCGCAGGAGGGCTGACAGGGGGGCCACACCATAGGGCGGCGCGGCCCCCCTCTGGCCGCGCCAGCCTAGGGTTTGGTGGCCCTGTGGCCCCCCTCTGACCTCTCTGGTGTGTTCCGGATGCTTCCGGGGATTCTAAGATCTTTGGCGTTGATTTCGTCCGATTCCGAGAATATTTCGTTACTAAGATTTCGAAACCAAAAACAGCGAGAAAACGAGAACCGGCACTTCGGCATCTTGTTAATAGGTTAGTTCCGGAAAATGCACGAATATGACATAAAGTGTGCATAAAACATGTAGATAACATCAATAATGTGGCATGGAACACAAGAAATTATCGATACGTTGGAGACGTATCGGCATCCCCAAGCTTAGTTACGCTCGTCCCGAGCAGGTAAAACGATAACAAAGATAATTTCTGCAGTGACATGCCATCATAAACTTGATCATACTATTTGTAAAGCATATGTAGTGAATGCAGCGATCAAAACAATGTATATGACATGGGTAAACAACTGAATCATAAAGCAAAAACTTTTCATGAATAGCACTTCAAGACAAGCATCAATAAGTCTTGCATAAGAGTTAACTCATAAAGCAATAATTCAAAGTAAAAGCATTGAAGCAACACAAAAGAAGATTAAGTTTCAGCGGTTGCTTTCAACTTGTAACATGTATATCTCATGGATAATTGTCAATGCAAAGCAATATAACAAATGCAATATGCAAATATGTAAGAATCAATGCACAGTTCACACAAGTGTTTGCTTCTTGAGGTGGAGAGAAATAGGTGAACTGACTCAACAATAAAAGTAAAAGAATGGTCCTTCAAAGAGGAAAGCATCGATTGCTATATTTGTGCTAGAGCTTTGATTTTGAAAACATAAAGAGAGCATAAAAATAAAGTTTTGAGAGGTGTATGTTGTTGTCAACGAATGGTAGCGGGTACTCTAACCCCCTTGCCAGACAAACCTTCAAAGAGCGGCTCCCATTTTATTTTATTTTTGGATGGCACTCCTTCCAACCTTTCTTTCACAAACCATGGCTAACCGAATCCTCGGGTGCCTGCCAAAAATCTCATACCATGAAGGAGTGCCCTTTTATTTTAGTTTTATTATGATGACACTCCTCCCAACCTTTGCTTACACAAGCCATGGCTAACCGAATCCTTCGGGTGCCGTCCAACAATCACATACCATGGAGGAGTGTCTATTTTTGGTTAATTGATTTGGGACTGGGAATCCCATTGCCAGCTCTTTTTGCAAAATTATTGGATAAGCGGATGGAGCCACTAGTCCATTGGTGAAAGTTGCCCAACAAGATTGAAAGATAAACACCACATACTTCCTCATGAGCTATAAAACATTGACACAAATAAGAGGTAATAAATTTTGAATTGTTTAAAGGTAGCACTCAAGCAATTTACTTTGGAATGGCGGAGAAATACCATGTAGTAGGTAGGTATGGTGGACATAAATGGCATAGTGTTGGCTCAAGTATTTGGATGCATGAGAAGTATTCCCTCTCGATACAAGGTTTAGGCTAGCAAGGTTGTTTGAGGCAAACACAAGGATGAACTAGTACAGCAAAACTCACATAAAAGACATATTACAAGTATTATAAGACTATACATCGTCTTCCTTGTTGTTCAAACACCTTACTAGAAATTATCTAGACCTTAGAGAGACCAATTATGCAAACCAAATTTTAGCATGCTCTATGTATTTCTTCACTAATGGGTGCAAAGTATATGATGCAAGAGCTTAAACATGAGCACAACAATTGCCAAGTATCACATTACCCAAAAAATTTTAGCAATTACTACATGTATCATTTTCCAATTCCAACCATATACAATTTAACGAAGAGGAAACTTCGCCATGAATATTATGAGCTAAGAACACATGTGTTCATATGAACCAGCGGAGCGTGTCTCTCTCCCACACAAGCATGATGTAATCCAATTTATTCAAACAAAAACAAAAACAAAAACAAAAGCACACAGACGCTCCAAGCAAAGTACATAAGATGTGGCCGAATAAAAATATAGTTTCAGGGGAGGAACCTGATAATGTTGTCGATGAAGAAGGGGATGCCTTGGGCATCCCCAAGCTTAGACGCTTGAGTCTTCTTGATATATGCAGGGATGAACCACCGGGGCATCCCCAAGCTTAGACTTTTCACTCTTCTTGATCGTAGTATATCATCCTCCTCTCTTGACCCTTGAAAACTTCCTCCACACCAAACTCGAAACAACTCATTAGAGGGTTAGTGGACAATAAAAATTAACATGTTCAGAGGTGACACAATCATTCTTAACACTTCTGGACATTGCATAAAGCTACTGGACATTAATGGATCAAAGAAATTCATCCAACATAGCAAAAGAGGCAATGCGAAATAAAAGGCAGAATCTGTCAAAACAGAACAGTCCGTAAAGATGAATTTTATTAGGCCACCAGACTTGCTCAAATGAAAATGCTCAAATTGAATGAAAGTTGCGTACATATCTGAGGATCACTCACGTAAATTGGCATAATTTTCTGAGTTACCTACAGAGAATTAGACCCAGATTCGTGACAGCAAAGAAATCTGTTTCTGCGCAGTAATCCGAATCTAGTACTTACTTTACTATCAAAGACTTTACTTGGCACAACAAAACACAAAACTAAGATAAGGAGAGGTTGCTACAGTAGTAAACAACTTCCAAGACACAAATATAAAACAAAGTACTGTAGCAAAATAACACATGGGTTATCTCCCAAGAAGTTCTTTCTTTATAGCCGTTAAGATGGGCTCAGCAGTTTTAATGATGCACTCGCAAGAAATAGTATTTGAAGCAAAAGAGAGCATCAAGAGGCAAATTCAAAACACATTTAAGCCTAACATGCTTCCTATGCATAGGAATCTTGTAAATAAACAAGTTCATGAAGAGCAAAGTAACAAGCATAGGAAGATAAAACAAGTGTAGCATCAAAAATTTCAGCACATAGAGAGGCATTTTAGTAACATGAAAATTTCTACAACCATATTTTCCTCTCTCATAATAACTTTCAGTAGCAACATGAGCAAACTCAACAATATAACCATCACATAAAGCACTCTTATCATGAGTCTCATGCATAAAATAATTACTCTCCACATAAGCATAGTCAATTTCATTAGTTGTAGTGGGAGCAAATTCAACAAAGTAGCTATCATTATTATTCTCATCAAGTGTAGGAGGCATAGTATAATCACAACAAAATTTACTCTCCATAGTAGGTGGCGCCAAAAGACCACTATTATAATCATCACAAATAGGAGGCAAAGTATCATCAAAGAAAATTTTCTCCTCAATGCTTGGGGGACTAAAAATATCATGCAAACCGGCTTCCCCAAGCTTAGAACTTTCTATATCATTATCAACAATGGTGTTCAAAGCGTTCATACTAATATTACTACCAGCATGCAAAGAAGATTTCATAGGTTTTTTAATTTTCGCATCAAACAATCCATGTTTTAAATCAGGAAATAGAATAAGAAGCTCACTCTTGTACATTATGCCAAACTAGTGTAAACAAGAAACAACAAGATGCAATTGCAGGATCTAAAGGAAATAGCTTCGAGCACACACACGACGGCGCCAGAAAAATACTTTACCTGAGACCGTAGTATGAGTGCCTTTTACCTTTCCTCCCGGCAACGGCGCCGGAAAAGTGCTTGATGTCTACGTGGAGCTTCTATTCTTGTAGACAGGTGTTGGGCCTCCAAGAGCGAGAGGTTTGTAGAACAGCGAGCAAGTTTCCCTTAAGTGGATACCCAAGGTTTATCGAACTCGGGGAGGAAGAGGTCAAAGATATCCCTCTCATGCAACCCTGCAACCACAAAGCAAGAAGTCTCTTGTGTCCCCAACACACCCAATAGGTGCACTAGTTCGGCGAAGAGATAGTGAAATACAGGTGGTATGAATAAGTAGTGAGCAACGGCAATGACACCGAGAAAAGTGCTTTGCCCGAGGACGAGTAAACAAGCGAGTAGTAATGTAGCAGATAGTAACGCAAGCGGTAGTAACGCAGTAGAAAGCAGTAGTAAACAAGCGGTAGTAACTCAGCAGTATTTAGGGACAAGGCCTAGGGATTACACTTTCACTAGTGGACACTCTCAACATTGATCACATAACAGAATAGATAAATGCATACTCTACACTTTTGTTGGATGATGAACACATTGCGTAGGATTACACGAACCCTCAATGCCGGAGTTAACAAGCTCCACAATAATGCTCATGTTTAAGTAACCTTTAGTGTAAGATATATCAACGCTACTAAACCAAGTACTAGCATAGCATGCACACTTGTCACCTTCATGCATATGTAGGAGGAATAGATCACATCAATATTATCATAGCAATAGTTAACTTCATCAATCTACAAGAGATCATGATCATAGCATAAACCAAGTACTAACACGGTGCACACACTCGTCACCTTTGCACACGTGCGGGAGGAATAAAACTACTTTAATAACACATCACTAGAGTAGCACATAGATAAGTAGTGATACAAACATGCTGCAATCATAAAGAGATATAAATAAGCACCTCACTATGCCATTCAATGAGTAAGTATTCTGTGAAATATGGCCTAAGAGACCCACACGGTGCACACACTCGTCACCTTTACACACGTGGGACGAGGAGTCTCCGGAGATCACATAAGTAAAACCCACTTGACTAGCATAATGACATCTAGATTACAAGCATCATCATATGAATCTCAATCATGTAAGGCAGCTCATGAGACTATTGTATTGAAGCACATAGGAGAGAGATGAACCACATAGCTACCGGTACAGCCCCGAGCCTCGATGGAGAACTACTCCCTCCTCATGGGAGCAGCAGCGGTGATGAAGATGGCGGTGGAGATGGCAGCGGTGTCGATGGAGAAGCCTTCCGGGGGCACTTCCCCGCTCCGGCAGGGTGCCGGAACAGAGATCCTGTCCCCAGATCTTGGCTTCGCGATGGCGGCGGCTCTGGAAGGTTTTCGTGGGTTTCGTCAATTGGTATCGGGTTTTCTGATCCAGGGGCTTTTTATAGGCGGAGAGGCGGCGCAGGAAGGTCGAAGGGGGGCCCACACCCTAGGGGGGCGCGCCCAGGGGCGGAGCCAGGATTTGACCATAGGGGGGGCGAAAAAAAATTATCGCACTATATATCATAAAATTAAATTTCATGAGATGGTTAGTGATTTATCAAATAAGTTTACAATTGTTGTAGCTATTGTACTCTTTATCGTTAAAATAATTTAATATAGATATACATTACATTTTTTGCGGGGAATAGATACAATACATCGAATTAGTAAAGAAAACTATTGCTGTTACGGCGTGTCCTTTTCATCCTTAGACAGAAAATGAAAAACATATTACATTCATTTAGTAAAGCATCTAGGCTAGCTTGTTGTAATCCAAACACTCGTTGTGATCGATCAGAAAAAGGAAGCTGACAGTGACACTACACACTAACAGCGGTAAAAACATGTATACTGCAATAGCTTTAAAACTAAGTGCTTAATCAAGTAAGAAGATATACATACGGATGGGGATGAGGGGATCTCCGATGGCAAGATGTTCTCAACGAAGCAACCGCACAACCGCGTGGCGCCGGCGACAGCAGCGAGAAGGTTTCATCAACGAATCACTAGCAGAAGTCGCCGGACGCGTGCGGATGCCGAGCGCCGGCAGATGCCTACCAGCGAGATGCAAAATTGGATCGATGATCTGACCAACATACTTGTCGGCGGCCAGACTCACGCTTGGTATAGGAAAAAGAAGGGACAAGCCCCAGGCAGCCACGGTGGCCCAGTCTTTAGTAAATGGGCCATTTGTCTAGCAGGGCTTCCTAGTCGTGGTACACATGAGCAAATCAACAGAACTAGCTGTTGTTAAAACTAATCGCACGATTATCCGCTGCCATTAGAAGGAAACTGGCGCTGATACCTGCAGAGATTTGTTGAGGGGGGCGAACCATTGGGGGGGGTCTGACCCCTGCTCGCCCCCTGCCTCCGCCCCTGGGCGCCCCCCCCTTGGCCGCGCCGGGGTAGGGTTTGGTGGCCCTGTGGCCCTTCTCTGGCGGTTCTCGTGTGTTCTGGATGCTTCCGGGTAAAATAGGAACCTGGGCGTTGATTTCGTCCGATTCCGAGAATATTTCGTTACTAGGATTTCTGAAACCAAAACAGCGAGAAAACGAGAAGCGGCACTTCGGCATCTTGTTAATAGGTTAGTTCCAGAAAATGCACGAATATGACATAAAGTGTGCATATAACATGTAGATAACATCAATAATGTGGCATGGAACACAAGAAATTATCGATACGTTGGAGACGTATCAAGCGGCACTCGGAGAACACGGATCAGAGGAGGCTGGCACCCAATCTGACCCCCAGCCATCCCATCAGGGATCTCCAATGTCGCGGGAGCGACCCCGCAGGGATTCTTCCTCGGAGGACCTCCTGTCGCCGGAAGAGATGGTCGCACAAGCAGGCATGGATGCGGTTTATCGCTCGGATATTCTTAACAAACCAATCACTCCCGAAGACGTAGAAGCACTAGAAGCTAAGAGAGTGGAGCTACTGGCCACAGCCAAGAAGTTTAAGGACACCGCAGCCGCCATGCTGGAGGAAAGGAAGCACGCCGCAGTCTTTGTGGAAGACTTCATCCAGCGTGAGCAGGAGGTGGACGAAGGACTGGCGAAGGTCAAGGAACTCCGAAAGCATTGGGAGGACAAGATCGTTGAAGCTCATCAGGAGGTAGAAAAGGTCCGGCGTGAGTTGATAGCTCCCCGCAGGATCACGTTCGCAACTCCAACGGAGCAGCAGCCGTTCGCAACCCCAAAGGACAATATGACGAAGGCCGCGGAGATCTTGAAGAAAAACAACGAGGAGATTGACATCGACTATGTTCGCACGCTCGTTGCTTCAGCAGTAAGGCAGCAGAGCAAGGCAGACACTTCGCGCAAGTTAGAATCCAACCCGGAGCATTGCGTCTCCACCGCGCAGAAGGACGCTCACGCCAATCACCACCGAGATGACGAATCGCGAACCGGATCTTCGGAACGCAGAAGGAAAGCCAGAGAACATCCAAATCCGATCCCCGTACCATCAAAGACGCCACCGTCAGATCCAAGAAAGGGAAAGGATGCAATGTACTCTGGACGGGACAAGTACCGCGACCCCTCTCCTCCACCCAATGGTTACCCGCGTCCCCCTCGACGCCGTAGTCCAGTCGGAAACACTAGGCCCCACGGACATGGTGGAATTGTTATCCGCGACAACGTGCTGCCTTCAAGAAACAGAAACAGGGAGCGCACGCCGGAACCTCGCCGGAGCCAGAACAACGATCGTGAGCCCGAGCCCAGGAGGAGTCGGAACGAGGAGCGCGACCCGGAACCTCGCCGGAGCCGGAACGACCAGGGCAGCCAGCGCCACGGCGAAGGCAGCCACAGGAGCCGGAGCCAGCGCCGGGATGGCCGGGGAGAATCTGAAGGTGGAAGCAAGAAGTCGGATCGACCCCCTCGCAGGTCTCCCTCACCACCACCTAGCGGCAGCGGCGGAGGTGGAGGCGGAGGCCGGAGATCTCGCTCTCGCTCACAGTCCCCCCGCCACGGTTCGCGCGACGCACGGGAACGCCTCAACGAATACAGAACCGACTACATCGGCCCAAAGTGCTTTGGCAGGATGATTCAAGGGGAACCAAAGCCAAGGATGAACCTCAAGCTACCCGGAAACCTGAAGCATTATGATGGCACCGAAAGACCGGATACCTGGATTGAGGATTACTATAACGCAGTAACCTTCACCGGAGGAACCCCTAATATCGCCTGCCGCATGCTCCAGTTGTACCTTGTAGGTCCATCCTGGATCTGGCTCGGCGACCTCGAGAAGAATTCCATCTTTTGCTGGTTTGACCTGAAGACCGCTTTCGAGAAACACTTCAGAGGCACCTACAAAAGACCTGCCACGGCAAGCGACTTACAAGCTTGTATCGAAAAGAAGGGAGAATCCTCTAGAAACTTCCTCACACGATGGTTGGCATGCAGGAATGAGTGCGAAAACGTCGACCACACCACTGCCATGTACGCCTTCATTGGTGGACTGCAGAGAGGAGGATTACTGAGGCATAAGCTCACCTGTTTTGCTAACGCAAATAAACTGACTTTGGATGAAATGATCTCCATTGCCAGTGACCATACTGCCGCCGATGATGACGCAGGCGGTGATATCGCAGCTACTGAGCAATCCCCCTACATCAACAAAAGAAGAACCGTGATAACGGCAATAGCGAGCAACCATAAACGCAAAAACCCCGATGACCAAAAGAGTGGCGGATCCGACATGGTCGCCATGGCGTTCCAACGCGGAGGTTCAGGAGGCGGAAGAGGACGCGGCCGTGGAGGCGGAGCCGGCAGGGGTCAGCAGCATGGCACTAAGGTCACAGCTGGCGGATCCCGCGCCCCGCAAAACCTACGAGGAGTATAGAGACATGCCCTGCCTGGCCCACCTGGATCCGGTTATAGGGAAGTCCACTCACACCAACCGCAACTGCAAGTGGGTCAATGATCTAAAGAACGACCCGGAAGCAGGATACAAACGAGCCCGGAAGCACCGCCCTCGTGGCAAAGGAGGCAAGGGCAAGAACAAAGACAAGGAGGAGGACAGTTCCGAGGCGATGGACGAGGATGATAACTCGCCGGATCCCAAAGCAGGATCCGCAGGTAAATCCAACCCCTTCGAGAAAAAGAGCGTGGGGGCTTACCACACCTTCCTCGGAACCCCAACAGTCCGCGCTACAAAGTCAGCTACTCGGATCCTGAACGCCACAGTTCCTGCTGTACCGCAGTACGTCAGGTGGTCGGAAGTCCCGTGCACATTTGACAGGGAGGATCATCCCGCCATTGTGCCAAAAGAATACTACGCCTTGGTTGTAAGTCCCCGCATAGACGGGTATGACTTCTCCAAGTGCCTCATGGATGGTGGAGCCAGCTTGAACATCATGTACCTGGAGACTCGGAGCGGATGAACCTCACCAGGGAACAGCTCAAACACAGCAACACTGAGTTTCACGGCGTGGTTCCGGGTAAGAAGGCAAACTCCCTCGGCAGCATCACACTTCCCGTGGCCTTCGGCGATGTTCACAATTTCCGCGAAGAGAAAATCACGTTTGAAGTTGTGCCCTTTAAGAGCTCCTACCACGTCATCTTCGGCAGGCCCACCTACCACAAGTTCCACGCAAGAGCATGCTACATCTACAACAAGCTCAAGATTCCGGGTCCTAACGGTATGATCACCATATCCGGAGACTACAAAAAGGCTCATGAGTGCGAGTTGGGCGAAGCCGCCTTCGCAGAGTCTGTGATATCTGGAGAAGAGCTGAAAGGCTACAGAGCCGCGGTGGATCCGACTGAGATGCAGACCACCAAGAAGCAGATCTCCGAGCAGAAAAACTCCTTCAGGGCCGCGATAGAGACCAAGAAGTTAACTTCAAGGAAGATGACGCTACCAAGCAAGTCTCGATCGGGGCCAACATGGATCCCAAATAGGAAGACGCGCTCGTCGAGTTTCTCCGCGCTAACATGGATATCTTCGCATGGCAACCTTCTGACATGTCCGGAGTACCAAGGGAACTCGCCGAGCACTACCTCAACATAAACCCGGGGGCTAAACCGGTCAAGCAAGCTATGCGACGCTTTGGTGATAAGAAGCGCCGCACCATAGGAATGAAATTAGCAAAGTTACTAGAGGCAGGTTTTGTAATAGAAGTAATCCACACTGATTGGGTCGCAAATCCCGTCCTTGTACCCAAAAAGAACACTGAAATACTAAGAATGTGCATCGATTACTCCGGCTTGAACAAACATTGCCCGAAAGATCCGTTTCCCCGCCGCGCATTGACCAAGTCATTGATTCGACGGCAGGGCGGAACTTTGTGTTTTCTTGATGCGTATTCCGGTATCACCGGATCCGGATGAAGGAGTCTCGACCAAAAGGCGACCTCATTCATCACCCCATTTGGCACTTACTGCTATGTTACTATGCCCTTTGGCTTGAAAAATGCAGGTGCCACCTACCAACGTACGATGCAGCGGTGCTTGAAGGACCAGATTGGCCGGAACGTACACGCCTACGTCGACGACATCGCGGTCATGACTCGGAAAGGATCCGACTTGATTAGCGATCTCACAGAAACCTTTGAGAATCTTCGTTGGTACAAGATGATGTTGAATCCGCTAAAGTGCGTCTTCGGCGTACCAGCTGGAAAACTCCTTGGCTTCATTGTCTCTAACAGGGGCATTGAAGTAAACCCGGAAAAAATCAAGGCAATTTTGTGCATAAAAAGGCCAACTTGTCTCAAAGATGTGCAACGGCTCACCGGTTGTGTCGCAGCAATCAGCAGGTTTGTTAGCCGTCTTGGCGAGAAGGCACTTCCCCTGTACAAGCTATTGAAGAAAACAGACAAGTTTGTCTGGGACGAGGCAGCAGATGCAGCACTACAGGGGTTGAAGGACATACTCACCTCCCCACCTATCCTAGCAGATCCAGGAGAGTCAGAGCCTATGCTCCTTTACCTGGCAGCCACCAACAGGGTCATCAGCCTCGTCATCGTAGTGTAACGACAGGAAGAAGGTCACGAATATGGAGTCCAAAGGCCAGTCTACTATATTAGCGAGGTCCTTACGGAATCCAAACAGCGATACCCTCACTTTCAGAAGTTAGCTTACGGAGTATTCCTAGGCAGCAGGAAGCTGAGACATTACTTCCAAGAACACCCGAGAATGAGTCGTGAGCAAGGCTCCGCTGTCAACGATTCTCAACAACGCCGACGCTACGAGACGCACGACAAAATGGGGCATTGAATTATCCGCCTTCGACATCGGCTACAAAGCCGGGACCGCGATCAAATCACAGTGTCTTGGCAGATTTCGTTGCGGATTGGACAGAAGCTCCGGATGCAAACCCGGAGCCGGAACCGGAGACATGGGTTATGCACTTCGATGGATCCAAGCAGCATCAAGGCTCGGGAGCCGGAGTCACCCCCGAAGTCCCCTACCGGAGAAGAACTGCAATGACGTTTTGCAGATCCACTTCGAAGCTACAAACAACATGGCGGAGTACGAGGCTCTACTACACGGACTGCGCATCGCTAAGGAAATAGGGATCAAGCACATTATCTGCTGCGGAGATTCCGACCTCGTGGCGCAGCAAGTAGCTGGAACTTGGAACGCCAGAAATTCCGTCATGGCGGCTTACAGAGACGAAGTTGACGAGATCGCCAAGTGCTTTCTAGGATACGAAGTCAAGTATGTCCGGAGAGACGACAACGTAGCTGCGAGACATGCTATCCAAGCTCGGATCCGGCAGGAAACCAATTCCGCCTGGTATTTTTCTGGAGCATCTACGGATACCCTCGGTGAAGGGCGCTAACCCGGAAAACCCAGACGTGGCAGTATCTCCGGCTAGAGAAGTGATGGCTATCATTCCGGCTTGGACACAGCCTTTCCTGGACTACCTCATCGATAAGAAGTTGCCAGAGGATGAGGTCCTCGCGCGACAGATCATCAGACGAGCAAGATCCTACACAATTGTTGATGGACAGCTCTACAAACGAAGCGCAACAGGGGTATTTCTCAAATGCGTCTCTAATCAAGATGGCATTGAAATCCTCAGAGAGATCCACGCAGGGGATTGCGGGCATCATGCCGCTCCCTGGTCACTCGTTGCAAAAGCTTTTCGGCTAGGCTTTTACTGGCTCACGACTAAAGAAGATGCCGACAAGATAGTCAAAACCTGCCGAGGTTGTCGGTATTACGCTACTCAACCAAACGCTCCAGCCCAAGAGCCGAAGACTATACCTATCACCCGGCCGTTTGCGGTCCGGGGGCTCGATATGGTTGGTAAGTTAAAAAGATCATCTCCCGGTGGTTTTGAATACCTCTTGGTCGCCGTTGACAAGTTCAGCAAATGGATCGAGGCAAAGCCAGTGAGAAAATCCGACGGTGCTACGGCACTAAAATTTGTCTGCAGCCTCGTGATGAGATTCGGCATCCCACACAGCATAATCACGGATAATGGCACAAACTTCGCTCAGGGAGAATTGAAGGATTATTGTGAGACAATGGGGATTCGATTGGACCTTGCATCTGTGGCTCACCCACAATCCAATGGTCAAGTTGAAAGGGCTAACGGTTTAATATTATCAGGAATCAAGCTACGCCTTGAAGAACCGCTGCGACGAGCAGCTGGAGCTTGGGCTGACGAATTGGACGCTGTCTTATGGAGTTTGCGAACTACCCCTAACAGGTCAACAGGGTTTACCCCATTTTTCTGGTATACGGATCCGAAGCCGTGATTCCCTCCGACATCATCCACGATTCACCGCGAGTTTCCACCTACAATGAAGAAACATCTGACGAGGCCAGACAGCTATCTGTGGACCTGATCGAAGAAGCTCGGAATTTAGCTGACCAGCGCTCCGCCATCTATCAGCAGAAGCTCCGACGTTATCACAGTCGTCGAGTTCGGAATCGCTCTTTCGTGACAGGAGACCTGGTCCTCCGCCTTCGGCAAGTGAAAGACCATAAGCTGCAGTCCCCATGGGAAGGACCCTTTGTCGTTAGCAAAGTACTCCATAACGGATCGTACTACCTTGTCGATTTCCGAGAGCTGAGGGACAGACCCGCTAATTGGCACCGGAAACGCAAGCGTGCGGATCCGGATGACATCTACGACGAGACAGATCGCCCTTGGAACATCGCACAACTACGTCCTTTCCACACTTAGCGTATTCTTTCCGAGTTATAAACTCTGTAATAGTTATACATGATCAATGAAATAAAGCTTATGGTTCACTCTTCGAGTCTTTTACCTCCTTTACTTGTTCATTTTTAGATCATGTGTGTTTTCCGACTAAAACCGCAGAGCTGGATATTTCCGCCTAGGCGTGTATACAAAGTTGTGATTTTTCAAAAACCGTCCTTCAGGACGTAAGCTTAAGTTTTCTGATTAAGTTGTTATCTGTTGCGAGCTCGTGGATTCCTAGTAGCGATTTCCGGCACCTATGCTTGGGGGCTTGTTTCCGCGGTTATTGACGGATTACCATTGGGTTTCGTCGCCGCTGGCGAGCATTTCCGGCTAAGGTCTTCCGGCTCGCGGAAGGTCAAGCGGGCAAGCCGGAAAACAACGAAGTCAGCACTTGCTTTCTGACACAAACGAAACATGCACATAATATTAAAGGATAGCAGGATAAGTGTTTCCGCCCCATGCATAAGTGTTTCGTCCCTAGCTGCTTAAGAATTTAAGTTATTTATTACAAACCCACTCCGGGGTCAAAAGTGATGCATCAGTTCTCGTGTGTTTCACAGGTTCTCGGAGGACTGCTCTTCATCAGAAGCTATGTAGGCGGAGCCGTCGTCCGAGCCATCGCCTGAGCCGTCGCCGTTGAAGTCGGAGCTTCCCTCGTCATGGTCAGCACTTGACCCGGAGCCTTCCTCGTCGCCTTCCTCGGCAGCCTCTTCTTCCTCCGGGTCGGAAAAGCCTTCGGGAAGATCATACTTGTTGTACCAGAACGAGTGGTTAACTCGTCCAGCAAAAAGGCGATCAAATCCCATGGCTTCCGAGAGGAGATGTCTCATGGTGGTACCCTTAGGGACTCCGCGTGCGACATCTGCAAATTTCATGGTGGGA
Organism: Lolium rigidum; assembly: GCF_022539505.1. Lineage (NCBI taxonomy): Eukaryota > Viridiplantae > Streptophyta > Magnoliopsida > Poales > Poaceae > Lolium > Lolium rigidum. The sequence continues at coordinate 290,772,098 of NC_061509.1, read as the reverse complement.
AAGTGCGCCTTGCAGGTGGCTAGCACGAGGGCAGCGACTCCGCGAGACGAAGACTCCTGCCAATCTTTGACGAGTTCCGGCACGTTCCTCATGAGCTTCGTCATTCGGTCAATCACCGTTGTCTTGGCTCTCTTCAGGTTCAGGGATTTGGCAATTCCGCGACATGCTTCGACAAGGTCCTCGATTGAGGTCCGCGCTTCTTCATATGCCTCAGTCCTTTTAAGGGTTGATTCTTTGGTCCATTCAAAACCAAGGCTTGCTGCAAAGTAAAAAGGATCAGTTTCTTCCGCGGACAGAGTCATTTTTGAGGAAGCCGGAGTTAAAACAATAACAAAAAGGGTCCTTACGGAAGATCATCTTGTCAATGGCCTCCGCCTCCGCCTCCTGGCTCTTGTTTTTGGCCGCCAGGGTGGTCACCCTGTGATGGCTCTTCTTGAGTTTTTCAGCCAGTTCCGCCATTTCGCGGGAATGTTTCTCCGAGAGCTCCTTCCTTTCTTTGGTTTCCTTCTCGGAGGATTCTTTCAAGAAGTTCTTCAGAGTTTCATTCTCCACCTCCAATACCTGGATCTTGGCGGACAAGGCGTCGATGGTGGGGCGCTTGTCAGTTTCTTCTGCAGACAGAAAATCCCAAAAGTTATACATCATGGTTGTTCATACATTACAAATTTAAGCAGCCCGGATTTCTCACCTTTCAAACGGGTCTCCAGGCGGAGCACAGCTTGTCGACTATTCTCAGCAGCCTGGCGCAGCCCTTCTATTTCCGTCATCTCGCTCCAGAGACATGAACGCGCAGGTCTTCGTGCAGCTTCCGCGTGCTCTGAGACGCAAAGAGGATTTAGCCGGAAATTCAAAATTCTGGGGGCTGGCGAGGAGTTCAAAGTTTTGGATCGAGAAAATTTTAAAATTACGTCTAAGACAATTGTTGAGAGAAGCATTGGCTAATACATGTTACACGGAAAAAATGTCTGAACCACTGCTTGGGGGCTAGTGTTACCTGGCGCACCTCCTTATGCTTAGAGAAGAAGATCTTGAGATCACTCTCAAGGTCGGAGAGCTCCTTCATTTCTGTGTCTGCAGGCCCCCACACCTTCTCCATCATTTCGGAAACTTTCGCATGCATGGTGTTGGGAAAGGGTAAGCTTTTGCAGAGACGGAGTAGGTTGAGGGTCAGCTTGGAGCGTGCGGGTAGCATGAATCAGCTGCACTTTCTGCTCATACTGCTCAGGTGTGGGTTCGGCGGAGGTGGCAGTTGGTTGCTCAGGCGGAGGCGAAGATGAAGATGTGCCTTTCCCGGAACCACCGTGACCAATCGGATCTTCAGGAAGGTCGTCAATATTAATAACGTCCTTGGGATCCGGCTTGGTGGCAGAGGAAGCCTTGGGCGGGACTTCGACTTCTGGTGTGACTGGTATGGAAGCCGGAGACGGCTTCGTCCTCTTCTTGGGGGCCTTAGGGGCTTTGGGGGGCTAGCTTCTGGAACTTCTGTCACGGAAATAAAGGAGTGCTACGATTTAGTATATGCTGATTCACGATGGTGGAATGATTTTCCTTCGGAAATTTGACACTTACCCGGAAGGTCTGAAAAACTGGTGGATTTCTGGCTGGGCTCGGTTGCTCGTGTCGATGAGTTTGAGGCGCTTTTTCTCCGCCTCCGCCTTGCGAGTTGCCGCGGTGCTGAGCACGTCGCGGGCACGTTTGGCTGAAGGACTGGAGGGGGCAGCTCTTTTCCTCTTAGATGGGCGCGATGCTTCAGGGGCTTCCGCCTCCGATGCGGCCTCCGGGTCAGTAGTGCCCGTGTGAGGAACCCGGAGGAGAGTTCCGAGATCGCCTTCCTCAAGGGCTTCGAGCTTTGTTGCAGAGCCAGTATTCAGTTAAGTTGCAGGATACAAATAAAGTAACAAGTTAAGACGCGATAACATACCGCGGTGCCGGAGCCGTTGGTGTGGATGTCCTTGTTGCACACGTGAACGTGGAGATCACGCTGGATCTTGATCAACAGTCGGATCCGCTTGTCGATGGCATCGGCGGAGAGGTTGTCCTTGGACGCGCGCATAGGATCGTCGCGTCCCGTGTACTGGAACATCAGGCGGTCCCTGTGTTGCAGAGGTTGGATCCGCTTGGTAAACCAGGACATGGTAAGGTCCTTCCCCGTCAAACCCTCCTCTGTCAGCTTGCAGATCCGCCTAACCATTCGAGTCGGCCGAGGCGACTCGGAGAGATGAGGACATTGTGTCCGAGCTGGATTCTCGCTGGCAGGGCTGTTCTTGAAAGGTGGCAGCACCTTCTCGCTCGGCGGGTCGGAGACGTCCTTCAGATAGAAGAAACCCCCTGACCAGTATCGCGCGGATTCGTGGCGATCGGTTGGAGGGTAGACGCGGCCGGGGCGGAGCATAAAAGTGATTGATCCGCAGGTAGCAAGCTCGGAGGCTTTAGGGATCTTCTCCTTTTTCACGGAAAAGTAGTACTGAAATAGAGGAAGGTCAGGAGCTACCCGGAGATGGCCCTCGCAGAGTGTCACGTGGTTGCTGATTGCTAAGACAGAGTTTGGGGAAATATTGTGGGGCTGGAGCCCATAAGTCTTCAAGATTTCAGAAAAGAAATCAGATGGCGGAAAGGAGAATCCGCGCTCCACTAGTGCCTTTGTTATCACCATTTCTCCGTCTTCGGGAGCTGGAGTAGGGGCGCCCGGCAGTGTCCTCCAGGATCCGGGTTTAATAAAGCCCTCCGCCTCGAGGTTGGAGAGCTCCGCGTCGGTGGTAGTGCAGGGCCACCACTTTCCTTTAGACTCGTTGTCTCGTTGACGAGCCTTAGATTTCTTGGCTGCCTCTTCCGCTTTCTTTTCCATTCGTTCTGCGCCCGCGATGTCTTTCGGGTTAGCAGAGGTGCCCTCGATATTCTTGCCGGAACTCTTTGTGGACTCCAGCTGAACTGGGATGAGTGGAGGTGGGGCGGAGGAGATAGGCGTCGCCATGATTGGCTCGGAGGATGGAGGCGGAGTCGCAGAAGACATCTGAAGAAAAGAAGAGCGGTGGCGGAAAACATAATGTTAGCCGGATCCATGTCATCTTCCTAAGCGTCATCTCTATCAACTACGGCGAAAGACTAAAGCTCGAGAACTCACCGTAATGGATTCCGCGGTGGTCGGAGTCGCTGGCGGCGAGGATTTCGTGCGGTGGCTCGTCAAAGTTAAGAACTCGATGAACTGCGCGGTGGTGAGATCGCTCCGGCGAAACTCCGGCGAGTTTTCCGGCAGACTCCGGCACGGCGGCGGAAGAGCTCGTGGGCGGCGCTTTGCTGAGAGGTGAAAGAGGGGGTGAATGAGGAGTTAGGGTTGACGGTGGATATTTATAGGCCGGAGGGACGAGATTCGTGCTCCGCATCCTGTGGTCGGAACGCAAGCGTCGCGCCGTTGGATGTGTGACACGTGTCCAAAACCCTAAACGGTAAAAAATGGCTAAGGATAAGTTACCGCGCAAATCGCGCGAAAATGGCACCAGAATTGGCGGAACCGTTTGAGTCTCTTAAGATTCCGGGTAAGCAGCGCGAAGATAAGAAGTTCTTATTCAAAGCAGGGGGAACCCGGAAACGTATTCAAATCGTCGATGGATGAAATCCCGCAGAATGGGAGCATTTTCCGACTAGAGGTTGGGAAAAGAAGAAAATGTGAAGTTGGAGTTTTTCAAGTTTCTCCGCGTTACTGACATTGCCGGAGACCATGATGGACTAGCAAGGCGGAAGCGACGAGGTGAAACTCGGAGAACTGCGGGGGCTACTCGTTGTGGGTATACTTCATGGGTGTATCATCGACGGTGCCTAGATCCGGCAAGCCCGGGTGGCCCACGAGACGGTGATGAGGCATGTGGCCCATCGGGCGGCCCGATTCTTGTTGATCATGAAGGAAGAAGTCCGGCCCCGGGATCGATAGCCGGATCCGTACCGACATTAGGAGGAACCCGGATCCATGGAGGTCCATGAGGAACCCGGATCCAGTACGACATATATGGAAGGCGGATCCGTGACGTGCACGGCAAGATATTGTACCATAGTTAGGCTATCTGTAATCCGGCTAGGACTCTCCGTGTAAACCCTAGATCCGTGCGTCTTTATAAGCCGGATCCTGGGAGCCTTAGAGGCACAACCACAACTCATTGTAACATCGCGAAAGCGCCCAGATAATTCCAGACAAGCAGCAGTAGGCCCTGTCATCGTGCATGTGTTTCAAAGCTGGGTAACTCGCGTACCACCGTCCCGTGTGCACTCCGCCCTATGGCCCCTACTTCTTCTTCCCCTCGTGAGGATCCCTCCTCCGAGGTACCGTCAATTAGGCAACGACAGCGGCCGCTTCTCCTTGTGTCGAACCAAGTCCGAGAGGTTCGCCTACCAGAAACGCGCCGAGAAAGACGAGGCTCCGGCAGTGCGGTTGAGGCTGGGATGGGGACGAACCTCTTTTTGACGACTTGGTGCGACCTGGGCGACGGGCGGCTTACACCCCAGCGAGGATGGCCCCTCCTCCCCGTCGCCGACAGCCATGGTGGCCGATGGTGAGAGAAAAGAGGACCAGAGATGCATAGGTTGTTTCCGCTTAGTTTTTTTAGGGGATTTTTTTAGATAGGTCAAATAGCCCCGATCTATGTTGTTTGGGTCTTCTTCGTCATCTGTTCTTGTCCATAGATGTTGTGGAAGCAGCGCTGGTCGCCTGACTTTTGGAGTGGTTTTCTGTCCTCTCTGTGGTGTTACTGTGGTAGGAGACTCGTGACGGCCTGCCACACTATGTCCCGTCGCGCGTCGGCAGCACCAGTCCGGCTTGCCGTCCTGGACCCGCAGGCTTCACGGACGGCCACAGAGCCGCTCCCCATTCCGCTGCTCGACTCGGCTGTCGCGCTGCTGCTGGTGGACCGCCCTTCTGCCATGGCCGCTCCATTCCCGCCGGCCGCCGATTGAGATGAAGCTCAGCTGCACGAGCTGCCGGCCGCCGCTCGATTCGGTGGCAAGCCGCCACCAACGTTGGCCGCGTCGCTCGAGTGTGCTGCCACTTTCCACCAACGCCGCTGTTATGCATCTCCACCTCTGGCCGCCACTGTTCTGCATCTCCTGGACGGCTTCACTTGGATAGAGGTATGCTCCTTGATCATCAATATAGATCCCCACTTCAGATTTCGATTCCTCCCTCGGTTCTTCCTGTGCATCTAATTTCTATGCAATTTTATTGGCTATGGTGGTCATCATAGTTGTCAAAATGTCAGAGAGACAGGTAGTGATTAGAAAATCAGATTGCTATATTTTGATGTTACTTGTATGTGCTACGAAATATATGCAGTACTGCAGTGGCAAATGGATTCATATGAGAAACGGATTACTCACGGCACATCGACATTGCTAGAGGATCAATCATCGCAGGCACATCAGTCAAGATCTAGAAGGAAAACTGGTCGAGAATGGCCGCATGGTTAGTGGCTTGATTCATGATTGTGTTATGCAATTTTTCTTGATGCTAGCCTGCTGGTGTCTGCATTCATGCGTGTGTTTATACAGTTTTTCCTGTTCTTGGCAAGGAGTCGTGCTGGTGTCCTACTCGATCGACATGTGCAGGTGAGCTCTGTCTGCCTCCATGCCGCCGCTAACGCCTCTAAGTCCTGCGCCGTGGCGCCGCAGGAGGCCACCAGTGGTGGCATCGTTGGCGGTCCGGCCTTGATGCTCCCGGTAGTCATCGCTGTTCAGCCGACCAGAGCAGCGGCCTCTCCATGATCTCCCCGCACCAACTATTCATGGCGGCGCGCCCGCTGCAGCACGCCGCCGAGATAGCCATGTTGTTCGATGAGGCCGGCATCATATGTGGCAAGGAGGTACGGTGGCGTCCTCCTACTTCTTCCGAATCAGTGACACTCCTGGTCTTCTTATACGCGCGTTGTTTGCTGCTAATTCAACTATTCTTTTGGTATGTACAACTCACATCTCTGCATTTTTTTCCCTTTACTTCAACACACCCTGGAATCTGCTCACGTTCACCATTCGTTGGTAATTTTTAGTTGTAGATTTTTTCATTTACATCTCAGTCCGGCCTTAGTCGCATGAATGAAATCATTGTTATTACCTTTTTTTTCTTACTAAACACAGCCTGGGGTCTGCTCAAAGATATTGGTCAGTAGTATATGAATAAAAATAGTATATTGCTTTACCAGTACAGTATCCTGCAGATGAGCTCTTGATTATTCTGCCAAATCTCTCGGGAGTCAGGAGTATGTGTATAGATGATTGAATGCGTCGACTACTATGAAACAATGCAGCTAAATCTGGTACATCTCTTTGCATCTAACAAAAATTTGGGAGTTCCTATTGGCTTGAGTTAATACATGCATCTGAAACTGCGCACTTGCTTGACTAAGTTAACACATGCATCTACAGATCTGAATTCTGACTGGCATGACTGAACACATGCAATTCCTCCAGATTTAGACATGAGGTACCCATTTTTTTCTGATTATTCATCTATTGGTTCCTTTTGTGATACAGTCCTTCATGTTTTTTTTCGTTCAGATCTAATTGCTGCAACTTCACTGGCACATAAACATTTGATGGATTACTGAAAGATGCACGAGTTTTGGTTTCGATTTTTCAGGGTCCTGCAGTGATCATGCACATCAAGTATTTTTCAAAATGGCAAACTTCGAAATGCACGCAACACAGATTATCAACTTAAGGCGTTCGAGATAGTGAATAGATTTATGTACTATTAAATTAAGAAATAATCTTATAATGTTTTCAATTCGTTACAAAACTCAACAGATTTTGTGTATTGGTTGTTACTTCTATGGATGTCAATTGCTAGCTACATCAAAGGTACGGCTAATTATAAAAAGTTACAGGTATTATCTAAGCAATTTTAAAAGGTTTATCAGTGAGTGGAGGTCTCTCTCTAATAGAAAATGTCTCCCTGTCTGAACTGTCAGTTGGTGATTGGAAACGAAACTCAAATATGTAGAGCTGCATAAATATTGTTCTTCTATAGCTACGGTAGGTTTAGTACTTCTGTCGGATCATGATATCAGCTGTGGTGCATACATTTTTGTGTAGTCACATTTTTGGCTATGTTTTCTTAAGATTCAGGGCTTTTTTCATTGACGCATTTCTTACTTGCATGTCTACTATGTTGCTTTTTAGATGGTACAAGTGTGAGATTGAACTGTAATTTGTCCATTCACAATGACTCTAATGTGCTTCTATACATAGAGAAAATGATGTAACATCATTTTTTCGCTGGGGTTTGAGATTCGTGTTGCATGCCCAACTGGTATCATTCAAGGCTAAAATGTAATGTAATAATCAAGAACTATTAGGTTCAGTTTTCTAACTAAAGTAGTTACACACAATGTATATTTTGCAGGTGTCTCCAACAGTCGGTGGAGCAATTTAAGGAAACCCTGTTTGAAAGGCTTTGTTGCCATCATTGTTTAAATAGCTAATTACTGAGTACTTCCTCGGCAAAGGGATGATCTCAAATGAATATTTAAGTTTATTGGATCAAGATGCTGTAAATTCATATGAGAGAACATTTTTATTTTCCTTCATATTACTTTTAAGAGATTGCTGATCCATGTTTTTCTGAATGAGAAGTTTCATAGTTTGCTTTAATATGTAGTGAGGTTACTCTTATGTGAAATGACGCTGTCAGTTAAAAGTCTATATGTTATTCTTATCTTTCCTTGATATTTTGTTTGAATGATATTAGTAATAAATCTAAATTCCATGGTACAAATCCCTCAGTACTACTGTAGTAATCGTGTGTGTTCTATCTATGTAAGAGCATGTCTAACAGGTCCCGTATAACCCGCCTACCCCGTAAAATTCCGGCGGGATACGGGGCAGGCGCGATTTGGGGCGTCTAGCAGGCCCCGTATTCGGGCCGGCCCGTTTCGGCGGAATACGGGGCCCAGGAAATCGGCCCCGTCGCCCCGTACTTATAGTGGGCGCAGGTGCGAGTGAGGGGTTAACCCCTCACTCGCAACCCTAGCTCCGCCGTGCGCCACCGCCTCCTCCTCCTGCTCCGGCGAGCAATTAGTCGCTCCCCCGCGTCGCATTCCACCCGCCGCCACCTGCATGGACTCCCGCCGCTGTAGTAGCGCCTCGCCGGCGAGCGGATCGAAGCGATCCCGCTCGCCGGACACCGTGGAGGAGGCGTGGCGCTTGAAATGCAAGCGCTCCACCGCGGGGAGCCGCCGCGCGGCCTGCAAGTACGGCGGCGCGTATTACATGTCGGACTCGCTCCGGGAGTTCGCCGCTGGTGGGCGGTGGTACCACCAAGATCCGCCGCTCAAGCCGATGAGCGGCGCCGCCTTCGAGAAGTGGCGCGCTGAGTGGGAGCGTGAGTGCGCGGCGAAGGCGGCATGGGCGGCGCGCATCGGCAGCACCAGCGGTGGAGGAGGCGGAGGCGAGGAGGAAGCGGAGGCCGGCGAGGAGGAAGCGGAGGAGGCAGAGGAGGACGCGGCATACTTGCAGGCGGTGGCCGAATCCGAGGCGGAGGCCGCCGAGAAGGCGCGGGCGGAGGCAGACGAACAGGCGGCGGCCATCGCCGCCGTGGCGGAATTCCAGGCGAAGGAGGCTGCCGCCAGGGCGGAGGAGGAGGCTGCCGCCAGGGGGCCTTTCGTGCCATTCATCATCCTCGAGTAGCTAGGATCGCAGTAGATCGCTATGTATATGTATGATCCAGTGTATGATCAATGAAGATGAACTATGGTTTAATTTTCCCGGAGTTTTAATTTTTAAAAATACAGGGCGAAATACGGGGTCTGCTAGACGGAATGGTTCAACAAGACACACTTTTGGGATACGGGGCGAAAAACTCGCGTTATACGAGGCAGAGAAATAAGGGACCTGTTAGACATGCTCTAATAAACCTCTAAGTAGCAGTAAGACCGTATTGCTTGCTGATCTACCATTTGAACACACAAGGCGTGTCTATTGCAAATCGTATTATATGTACCAGCATGCATTGCCTGCTTACATTTCTGTTCCATGCTTTGTTTACATATGCTCAGGCTGGTCATTTGTTGCCATAATAATACATAGCAACATAGATGGCCACGTTTTTAGGAGAGAGAACAAAAATTCTTGAGACCATGTATTTTCTTTCACATCTTAACCCCCACCTGTGAATGCAGAGTGTGCAAGTTACTGTGATCACGTGAATATCATCGAGGAGCGTGCACTGTAATTCCGTTTTACTGAAATTTGTTCAATACATATGAAATTTTCTCAATGCTACATCCTGGAAACACTTTAAAGATCCTGCTAGAAGCGCAGGTTCGGAAAAAGTCAGCACCTGCACCTGCTTTTCGAGTTTTTGCTATGTCGTTGCCACAACTGTTACCAGGTGGTGGCAACCATTGTTGTTAGGTTGTCATCTGCCACTATTGTTGGGTTTGACGCAGTGGTGGAGCGGGAAATTCATATTGCCTATGCGAAGTCGCATGTTATTTTTAGATCTACAAATAATTAACCACTGCCCTCTAATCGTAGTTAGGCGAAATAGGGAAAAGGATATTTCTTCGAAGAAGGTTGAACCTTGGGCTCTAGACCAAAGAAAAAGATAAATAATACTGCATCACTCTTGAATGCAGATTATGCAGTAACGGGTTAGAACTCTGAAGTTTGGACTCATAATTTTGTAGTGATTGGTTTGCACCATGTGTTCTTTGCTGGTTCATTAATAATTCTATTTTTCTATGACCCACAGGTTACTAAGACACTCAGCACCACCGTTACAAACCAGCAACAATCTATATAGCTGCCATACAAAAATAAAACGACACAACAGCTGAGCCTTAAAAAATTAGAACATGCACAATTTTAAAAGGACAAAAAATCAACTAGAACACACTACATTACTACATTACCACCGCCAGAGAATACCATCAACTAGCCACTATATGGCGCGGCGTGCCGCCGCGCCTTTCATTGCTAGTTATACTAAACATGTACCAACTTCATCCTCACCTGTGCATAATTCTTGACACATGAAGCATGAACAAACAATACATTGAAGCATAAAAATACTAATCTTACCCTGTAAAGATCTATAAAATAGCAGGTGCAATGTATGACACAAATGGGTTATATGATTCGTCTGGACAAATTGATTTCCCAATTCCAACCGGTAGAGAACTACAAGGAGACTTGAAGTTCATAAATTTTAGAAAATAGACATACATGGAGAACTAGGTCTATCAATTACCTTCTCCCCGGATCGAGTTGTTGTCCAAAGGAGATACTCCCTCCATCCACAAATAAGTGGATATGCGGGATTTTCAAGGTAAATTAGAAGAATGAGAGAAAATTGAATTGGGAAGATGCAACCAACATCTCTCTCCTCTTTAATTATCTCACCTCCAATAGGCTACGTGCATGTACAAAATTAAGATAACATGTGCTGAATATTATTGGGTTTGATTTCCGTACAATGAGAGAGAAACACCTTTTACTAATTTAAAGTACATTGAAAACATAGAAGTACACTCTTTCATAGACAAGTTTGAGGCTAGATGTCCACTAATTTAAAAACGGAGGGAGTAGCCGGTAAGTATGTGCTGTGGAAGCAGGGACCGGATTGAGCCACCTAGCACAAACCATGCTGGTCAGTAATGCCGGCAGAATGACATGAGCTACGCATGTGCACGAATCAACTCCCATCGAGCTCCGTTGTACAGAATTTACCTAGATATAACTGTCATCTCACCATAATTCATCTACTGGTGAAGCATACAAAATTGAAATTCGGCATCCTCTTCCTCGAAATCTTCATGTAGATACCGAAGCAGAATATTCGAATCACGAACCGCTTGCGTGCGCTAATGCCGTCCTTCTCCGTCCTGAGCTCCGCCTTCTTCTGTGCGTAGAAGGCTCGTTCGTCGAGGACATCCTGCGGAATGGCGGCAGCCCACGCCTCAATGGCACGTTCATCTGCCTGCGCAATGGCAAGGCGGCGCTAAACCTGCTTTTGGCGGCAGCGCTGCTCGGCGGTGACGAGGCCGTCGAAGCCGGCCAAAAACTCCGCCTCCGTGAGCGACGCGCAGTCTTTGAAGTTGAGCTGCTATCGGGGGCGCCCGAGGCGCCATGCCGCCGGGACGTAGGCCGTGCCGCCTGCTCGACGGTGTCGAACGTCCCGAGGGTGAGGCGCATGCCTCCGATGCGGATCTCCACGTAGAACGCGCGGCTCAGACAGGCGCGCACGCCGATGAAACCCGAGGAGTTGCGCCGGAGGGCATGGCGGCGGAGGTGCACGTGGGCAGGCGAGAGGGCGCGTGACGGGAGAGAAATTTCAGTGCGGTTGCCGGCATGTCGCGCACGCCGTTATATACCGCGCGTGGAAAAGCGCGCCAAATTCCCCGCGCGCGATTAAAAAAAATTTGGCGCGTCTGTTGCAGCGCATTTTTTCGGCGCCAACGCGCTAAACTGGTGTTACCACCAGAATTTAACCAAGTCTGGAGATGGGCCGTGATTAAATGGGCTTAGAGGATATGCACGGAAAATATTCCCGAACCGGCCTTGTACAAGAAGTTTGGGCAAGATTGCCCGTGTATCTATAAATTATAGTAGGTTACGTGTCGGTTATAATTAAGAGATAGAGTTTAGCTCGTACGCGGTTAGGTTTATTCCCAAGTTAGAAAGTCTACGGACTATAAATATGTATCTAGGGTTATTGAGAAAGGAGGACGATCACGTTCACAACAAATCAATCTAGGCGCATCGCCACCCCTTGTTTCGAGGGTTTCTCCCGGGTAAGCAACATGCTGCCTAGATCGCATATCAGTTTATTCGTTGTTGGTGTTGCTCGTTCTGAAGCCTTTTTTATGGCGAGCAACATCCTTATCTTGCGTGTTTTGGGGTTGACGTCGATGCTTTCACGATGTACTTGTTTAGCTACGTTGCCCCTTGATATCTAGCTGCCCTTACACCTATTTTAGGTGTAAGGGCAGCATCTTGCTTGTTCTTTATTTAGTAGATCTAATCCGTTATAGTTGTTCCTTGTTCTTCAAGGATTGGTTTGATATCCGTATGGTTAGGCCTTATAAACGGGTTGAACGATCCGGTAGTGCGTAAGGTGTGGTTTATTAAGCTCTAAAGGGATTGTTCCGGAGATCAACTTCACGTTGGTTTTTAGGCCTCTTTAGGGTTGGTTTCCGTCATCTTACGTATCTGCTAGGCTCAATTACGCATAGGATGTTCCGATTATACGGTGAAAACCCTAGACTATCGTAGATTAGTTTAGCTTGATATTGATAAAGCATGATCCCCATGTCCCTATAAATCTAACATGAACCATGGGGCAATCGGCTCTTTGAGCCGATCCACAGAACAACTTAAGAGCCGATCGGGGCTCGTATTTAATGTTTACGTGTTTGCCATGCAGGAAACTAGTCGAAGCAATCCATCACCTTCCTGACCAGGTATAGGTCAGGTGGAACGCCCTCGTAAGCACCAGGACGTGTGCCAGAAGGCATTGCGGGCCGTCGCCCGAGGGACCAGGGTCCACCGCAATCCTGGGAGCCTCCCGGCTCTACGGTGTTGCCCGTCGCTGCTCGCCGGTGGGTTTTTGACAGCAACAACTGGCAGGTTTTTACCTCGTGGGCGCCTTTTAGCGCGTCTGTTGGAAATGCTCTAATAAAAGAATCGTGTCTTCCCTACCATTGTGTATGACTTTATTACTCCCTCTGTTTTGTAAAAGTTTCCTTAAAATTTGTCTAAAGTTGGTGTTTAGATTCATCCAAATTTGCACAAATCTAATACTCACTCGGATTAATAGTAAGTGTGGTGGCTTTAGTTTAAATTTAAGCGAAGTTGCTCTAAAACCACGGTAGTAGGGACTAGGGAGTACGTCCTTTGTGACACAAATGGAATATAAGTTGACAAACGAGTAATCAGTCACGTGTCTAGACTCTTTCTCTCCCTAGACCTTCCATTCTATCTCTCTCGGCTACTTCCTTCTCCGGTCTAACTTTCCTTTAACTTGCATGCCTTGATGCCGAAGAAAGATTTGAAATAAGATTTGTTTCCACGAAAAACTCTCTCTTAACCGTGGTGTCAACAGTAATGTCCGCTTAGTTTCCCTGTTTCCCATTTAAACCGCGCGCGCGAATCTTCAACCATATAACAGAAGCGGGCTCCCTCCCGCCACCGATCTATCCATCCGTCCGTTCGATTCGATCGTCCGTCCACCGCAAGCATCCGCCGCGCGCGCCACGAAAGCAACCGATTAAACCCTAGCTATCTCTCTGCGTGGCCCGATCTCTTCCCGAGTCCAACTCCACCTTGCCGCCGCCGATCGGATCGATCTACCACCGACTCGAGCACTTCTCAGTACGCCCATATAAGCCAGATCAGCCCTTCTCCACCCACAAGCAAAGCGAATCCAAGCCACAACACACCTCGAGCGCAGCGAGACCAAACCCTAGTTTCTCGCTCGTGCTCTCTCTCTCTCTCTCTCTCTCTCTCGCCCACCTTCTGATCGATCGCGACCTGGCTTGATTCCATGGCTGATGATGAACAGCCGCCGCGCCGGGGACGCGAGATCGAGGAGGGCGAGGTTGTGTCCGGGTACCACGCGTCGGCGGGGTCCGACACGGACACCGACGACGAGGACGCCAGGTACTACCTTCAGTCCAGCCACGACAACAACCACTGTGTGAACGTTGGCTCTGGCTCGGCGCGGAGGGTCTCGCCCGCTTCCTCGTTCGGCTCGGACTGGACCGTCAGCGACGTCGAAGCCGGCGACATCGGCGATGCCCTGGCGAAGGCGAAAAAACAGTTCCCGTGCGATGTTTGCGGGAGGGAGTTCGGAAGCAGGAAGGCCGTGCGCGGCCACATGAAGGTGCACGCGCAGGCGGCCAAGGTGGATAAGAAGGTGGCTGCGGTGGTCAGTGGGGGCGGTGTGTCGGCAGTGGAGGAGGTGGGCGACCCCGTGTCGACGGCCGTTGTCGTCACGGCGATGCTCAGCCTCTTCGACGACACCGTCACGCCCGTGCAGTCGGCGTGCACCAATAACCCGGCCGTGAACGGCGGCAGCAGCGCCACGAGCAGCATGGAGCCGATGCAGAGTGGTCAGTCCACGGTTATCACAGTGGCAGCTCATGCTCCACCTGCTGCTGCACAGGAACAAGTACCCGTCGCCCCATCGCCTGCCACACAACAGCAACCCACCTTCAAACCCCTGATGGTTCCCGCAGTGCCGCAGCAAGACCCCGTCGGCCTACACATGGCCGTGGGTATGGCGCCCGCGGGGAAAAGCCAGCGCTGGTTCCCGTGCAGGGAGTGCGACCGGTGGTTCCCGACGTACCAGGGGCTGGGCGGCCACGCCGCGGGCCACAAGAACAAGAGGATGGCCGCGGAGGCTGCAGCCACCGCCGCGGCGGGCATCGACCCGCAGGATCACGTCGGCGGCGCCAGGCCGGCGAAGTCGCACGCGTGCGAGATCTGCGGCGCCGAGTACGAGAGAGGCGTCTCCCTCGGCGGCCACAAGAGGAAGCACTACAAGGGCAAGCGCATCGTGCCGAGAAAGCGGCTACGTCCTTCCAGCGAGCTCTACCTACCGGAGCTAACTCTGGCGCTGGAGCCGGGAGTTCCCATTGTGGCGCCGCCACTGGCAGCTGCTGAGCCGGCAGCGGCAACGCAGCCTGCGCAACTGGCGCCTGCGGTTCGGGCAAGCGTGAGGATCTTCGGCGTGGACTTCGTGCAGCAGGCGAATAGTGAGTAGGAGGAGCTGCCCGACGAGGCCATGAACGAGCAATAGAAATCGATAGTGTTTTTTCTAGGAGTGCTTGATTAGGATGCTTCGAGACTTCGAGTTAGTTACACATACATATATAAATTTTAGGGGATTTGGAACTTTTACAACACACTGATTAGGATCATGATGGATGCGCCCCATATAATTGCTTAAGTTTGAATATGTGCATCTTGGTTACTCTTTAGTACAGTACTATCTTGTTACAACAAAAACGCTCTTTGCAAGGGAATACCTCGCACATTCATCATATTCATCAGATCAACGGAATAAATGGCGCGTTGGTGGAAATTCTCCGGGAAAATATCCTAAAACAGAGCTCATGCGCATTCAAACCGAAAGTGTTTGCATGCACAACCATAAGGACTGTCTAATCAACAGCAACCTTTTTTCGATAAAGAATCAACAGCAACCTACTATAGCAGACAGATTTTCTGACCAGTAACACTGCACCATGGCATCTGCTTAACCGCTCTCCCCGAGCAAACTACTCCCTCTGGATCTCTCCCCAATCAAAGTCCTCCGTTCGGATCAGTTTAACAGCCGTGCACGTATTTCAAGAAATGCTTTGAACATTATTTCCGTTAATAAAATATATAATATATGTCACAACTATATCACTTGAAACATTTTTTGAATATGAATCTAATGTTATAGATTTTGTAGACATACAATTTATATTTTGTTGATAAAATTAATGGTCAAAGTTTGACTTAAACTGCGTGCATGACTGTTAAAGTAATCCAGATAGAGTACTTGTCGCCGGTTGCCGGGCCTTTCTAATTCTTGGGCCTTATCCATATCACTTCCCTTTCTGGTATTCTTTTTAGTTCCATTGTGGTTGTTCCCTGGGCCTTTTACTCTTTTTCTGCATACCACCAGCTAATGATGCTTAATCTCACTCTTCCTTTTGTTGCGCCTTCGTGGAAACTGGAGCTTTCATTAGAAGAAATAGAGCAAAACTTTCGAGTGTTGTACATTGGGGGACTTGCATGTGCTCCATGTTGCAAAGCATGACTCGCACGGGTCCTAAACAAGGCTGCTACCTAAGTACCTAGACACAAGAAGGCAACATTGAAACTAACAAAACAAAAACAAAAGGTAAAAAACTCATATGTGCACCTATAGATTACATTCATGATGATAGTCTTGATATATTTGATACTACACCAAAAAACACATAAGAATCACCACTAGAAATCTATGGAAAGTAGAACACATTGGACTAGGGAAGTTTGTTTATCCAAACAAAATTTACACTTCGTCATCGAATAGAACTTCATTGTTCACCATTGCATCAAAAACTGTAATTGGTAAAATGAAACATGACATCTATAACATTCTCAGGGTCAATCCAAAGGACTTCTTCCATTATGCCTGCGAATAGAGACAAATGTCTACTACCGTGTTGTAATTTTATTTTGTGTAGTTTCCTCCGCCCGTCGTAAGTGTGACCAACCAGCTATTGGGGGTTTTAGTTGGGAACCATTTTTTGGGGATTTCCCTCAACATGTGACAATAGATGCACGGAAATGAAAGAAAGTGTGTAACACAAAAAAAAACTTCTTGACCATAAATTGAGAAAAATGAGGCGAAAACCATAATGACAAGTGTATAACCATGGAGGAAAAATCTATGTTTGTTCTAGATAAGAAATGCACAAAATGGAAACCCCATGCTCTCACAACCGAGCATGCCGATTGTCATAAAGGCACGAAGACTTAGTTTTGTCTAGAGCAATGGCGGATCAGAAAGCTATGCTACCCCTTCACATGGAGAAAATAACAAACAAATATGTGCTATAAATATTGGTTGAAGAATGAATGCAAAGCCGGGGCTCAAGATTGAAGTAATTAAATAAAGAAAGAAAAAAAGGCTACCACATGAGCCAGACAGAAAAGAAATTATTTATTTAAGTTAAATTAACTAGATAGAGACTATGGATATACAAAATAAGAGAATTGAAGAAGTATACATGACTCAACAGAATGAAGAATGAACATATGAATGAACATGCATATGAATTGGAAAAGTCAAAACTAAGAAGTAAAGAGATTAATAACTACATGAAAAAAGGTGGGAAAACTGAGTGACTGATTGAAAGAATAGTAAGACTGAAGACTGAGGGATCCACTAACATAAATTAAAGACTCAAAAGTTAAAAATAAGGCAAGGTCATAAGAAGATAATGAGGAACTAGAATAAGTATTACTCCCTCCAACTCCAATAATTAAGGCATACATATTTTTTTAGAAAAATGAGGCCAATTAAGATTTGATCAATGATGAAAATAATCTATCAACAAATATGATATTATAGAGATATCATATAAAATATATTTCATGATGTATCTAATGAAAATGATTTTTTATTTTGCATATTAGTAGTTCTCTGTAAAAACTTGGTCAAACTTTATAGTTTTTGAATTTTCAAAAATAATACAACTTTTAGTCATTGGAACAGAGGTAGTAAGAAATAATAATATTAAACACTCTAGAAAGATGAATGTCTCAACCATAGAATGAATGGAAGACTGAAAATATATAAGTCAAAAATGAATTCCAAGAGAAGAAAATGAGCAAACTAATAGATACTTATTTTTCGTGAGGACTGAGTATACCAAAGGGAAAAAGTTGAAGAGTGAGTAACTTTCTCCCACAAGAGTGACTCTGGATTATTATCAAACTATCGACGAAATGCTAGTTCCCCCTCTCTATTCTCTTCTAGCAATCTTCAAAATAAAGATAAATGCCTTGCGCCCCCAAATCAACCGTGGTGGTTGTCAATCAACATAGAGAGTGAATGAGATTAAAACAATTAGCAAGTAAATAAAATAGATAATGCAAATGTAGTAAATGTTTTGTATTTTCAGAATATATAATTGTGCAGAATATAAATGGAAGTAATTTAATCTAAATTGTTCTTCTTATGCTAAAAATGACTGGGGTTCATGGTTCACTTGTACTCTCACATAAAGATGGTGCCCTTATCAGGGACCATACAGGTTCATGCTTAGCTGCTTGCAGCGAGTACCTTGTTGAGGTAACAAGGTTGGAACTTGCTGAAGCTCTTGCACTTCATCGGGCTATCCACTTTGCCAAATATGAAGGCTTTGATATGGTGGAAATGGCCTCAGATTGTTTATCTGTCATCCAACGTGTTACCAGCGTGACTGATCGATCCATCCTGGGCACGGTGACTGAAGATATCAAGCTACTAGCTCCTTTGTTTTCTTCTTACGTTTTCCAACACGTTTTTAGAGGTGCAAATACACCAGCACACTCTCTAGCTAGGCTTCGCGAGGACTCTAGTTTTGCGTCGCGTGGTGCTGCTCGGCTGTGTATCCAGGAGCATATTTGTAATAACATTATGGTTATGTGATCAATAAAACCCACTTGTTTCCTCAAAAAAGAAAAGATGGTGCACTTATAGATTTTGTAGACAATAATGATATTGATGCATCTTTGGTGTAGTTTTGATTCACATTTGTATGGGCATGCATCAGATCCTCTTATACAGATGATGCAAGACATTCCTAAAATACTCTCATAGTAAGAGAAAACTCCGCATACTAGAAACTAAGTGGTTGCACTCTCGTGGTGGGGCAGGGTATATTTTATGTTACTAGACGGACATAGGAAATTGTATCTCATTCTCCTTAGTGATGTAAACAATGCAAAATTAAAAACCATAGTAGTTCCCAAATTTTATGTCACTGTCTATTTCTACTACTAGTTTACTACATCTAACACGCACATTCCCCATCATGTGTTATAACATACTAGTTTTATCAGAATTCATAAACTAATAGAGGGATAGATCAAGCTGCTGCCACAAATCCATATTTCGGGTGTACTACTCCCTCTTCATCATGGAGACGATGGAGATAATGTTGGAGGAATTGATGGAGCAACCAAGGTGGCTCCACTGGTGTCTCCTGCTCCAATATTTGATGGAGACGGAATTTGTGTATCTATTTTGGTATTTTGGTGATGGCGGCTGCCTCCTCGTGAATTCGCAAAAGCGAACGTATTCACAAGTGGTTTTAGGTCAAAACATATCCGTGGGTGAAAGAGTGGGGTATGAGAGAGAAGGTCCCCCATGGCGTGTCTGGGCTCTCTGGCCGCACCATGGGGTGGTTCTAGGCTTCTAGCCCTCAAAACCACCCCCTGGCCCATCAAAGTTCCCAAGTCTTTCTTCCAGTTGAAAATTTACTGGAAAATTTTCAGGACTTTTTGAGCTCAGGAAGGTTTCTGAAAGTCCAAAATACGCAAAAGCAGGAAATCCTGCTCTTATAACCCAATTAAAGGGATTCTGTGGGAAATCCCATAAAACATTAAATATATGTTGGAATATAATTAACATAATAAACTACAAAGTTTGTGGATACATTTCCAACGTATCATAGCCCTCGAGGGTTTCACATTTTTCGCAAGCTTGGACCTTTGTCCAAAAATGCATCAAATTGAAACCGTTATTCTTGTTAGAACGTTGGTACATCCTTAGAGCATCTTCCACTTAAGAAAAACAAGTCACATGTCGACATATTAGAATCTGAGAGTGTGCCAAATTGAACGTAGTTCAGAGTATTACATCATTATTGTGAATCTTGCCACTCTCATTCCTTTTGACAATTTTCTCATAGCACCCATGGTATTTGATGCATGTCTCTTTTATGTGGCTCCACCTATGTGACATAGACTTCTTGTTGCGATTCATCACAATTTTGTTGAATGGTGGTAGCATTCCCATTCATCAAATTCAACATGTATCCTCCCTAATAAGTTCCACATTATTTTGTTCACTTGTAATGGGTTCTAGGCTTATTTCCATCCAAAAATGACATAAAACCTCCGTCTTCAAAATCATTCCATGGCGGTAATCTCTTCCTAATCCTCTTTCCTTTTTTCTGGTGTCAACATGGGACATTGTTTGTTGCTCTTATTAATCCTTATTTTCTTCCTCGGTTCATCTTGTGTGGCCTTAGCATCCTCAAAATAGTCATTATGGATAATGGACATGACTGCTGCAACGACGAGACTCTATGCACCATATACACATTTTTTTGCATAAAACATATGTTGATATCCAAATTATAATAAGTTGACAAATATGCACCTCGGTAATTTTAGGGATAGTGTGAGGCATTTTGTGGAACACGTTGCCGGCGTCCACAAAGTCGATACCATCATGAGGCGTTGGATTAGCACCAAGCAGGTTGCAGCCGCCCGTGGTGGCACCTTCATCGAACATGAGTGGCGCCTATCAGAGAAACAACAAGTTTATGTATGCATCTTCCTTGAGGTTGAAATCTTGTGTACCACGCCAAGCAAGGACCATGCCAATTGGGGCTAAGATAGTGTTGAAATCGACGGGCTCACTGCCAATCTCGACGAAGGAGAAACATGTTTGCAGTCGGCGAGCCGATCTATATGGAAGTCGGATGGGAAAGACAACAAGGATCTCCTTGAACGGCATGCGGTGGTGATCCCTTGGCTGAAATCAGCAATCGAGCCATCGTCGCAGCCTGTAGACTCCGCAGGGCAGATGGTGCTTTAGGCCCTTCAACTGCAGCGCCACCTTCTGAATATCACCCTGGTTGCAAGGTCATTGATTTCGGGAGTCGGTCTCCACCTTCCTCCGGGCCTACTCTCACGCCTACCACAACCTTTGTAGCTCCTTTGTCCTCTCGTAGGATGATATACGGGGAGGCACGTGATAAGTGGCATCGTCAGTGTCAAACGAAGCATGTCGGTATCAGTTGGGCGGGAACAGGAGCAGTAAGCAGAAGTGTGGAAGGAAAGGGGGAAAGTGAGGTTGGGTTTGGCCTACTTGCGCTGCATGGCAATCATACCCGAGCAGCCCTAGCCGGCACCCAAGGTTAGGGGTGGACAAGGGGGTTGCCACACAGTTATTTGGGCCACCACGACAAATGGGGTCGTCGCTTGGGCTTATTTTGAGTCTGGGCCCCCAATTGGCTAATAATGGGTGGGGATGCTGCTTTGTGTATGACACTTACAAGTATGTACATACTATTGATAAACCGAACGAGAAAATGAAAAACATTTTTGCTATGCCACACGTAGCATTT
The DNA here is from genome assembly GCF_022539505.1 of Lolium rigidum. NCBI lineage: Eukaryota > Viridiplantae > Streptophyta > Magnoliopsida > Poales > Poaceae > Lolium > Lolium rigidum. The sequence continues at coordinate 290,751,234 of NC_061509.1, read as the reverse complement.
TTAGTGCATGATGTTCTTTTTCTATGCCGTCGGTGGCATGTTCAAATGAATTTTAAACGTCGAAATTGGGAAAATGTACGTCACACACGGCCATCTTCATAATCTATATGCATGTCAAGCTATTTCAAGAAGAACCAATTTTGCGTGTGACATGTGTAAAATACCAAAATTCAGTGCTAAAATAAGGGTTTGCACGAGGTTTTTTTTTTTCCTTTTACCTAGAGCATAAAAATTGTCGGTTTTCACGAAACTTTTGTGTAAGCACATAGAATGTGGATATGGATGTGTCAACTAATTTTTCAGAACTTCTGTCACATTTCAAAAAATATTGTTGGATAAAAGGAACATATAGCTGGGATCAGATGTGAATTTCCGGTGTACAGTTAGTTAGTTACGCCTGTACTCTGTTTCTATCAAGACCTTCCACTATATTACGTATCCTCTTGTCCTGTTTAACTTTCCTTTCACTTACTTGTCTTGATGTCGAAGAAATTAAGATAGAAACAAGATTTGTTTACATGTTATCTTCGGAGATATCTCACTCTTAACCTTTGCTGTCAACAGCAAGTCAAGCCCGCTTAAACTCAGGGATCGTTCATGCTGTTCCTAAAAGGTGCAAATAATAAATGAATAATAGCATCCTGACGACAAGTTCTTGCAGCCAGTGTAGCATCATGCAGAGCACCTCCTTGGCCGGCACAGCTGAAAAACATCGATGCCAGTTCAGTTCAGCGACAATGTCATCCTTTCTTGGACAGAGCTGTCATGTACTCGTGTAGTACAATTACTTTTCTAAATTATAATTCTAATCAAGGGAAAGATCTCTTCTGCAGTGTCTCCAATGAGCTCTTGATAACAGAAAAAGTACAAATGATAAACAAGCAGTACGTGGAGAGCAGCACATGGACGGTTATAGGAACCACCAAAAGCGCGAACACAGAACATGCACGCACGGTATTCAGCTACCAACGACGACCAGTCCAGCTCTTTGTGCCTGCCACTCATCACAGCTCTCACGATATTATCTTCCTAAGAAAAGGCTCTCGGGTATTCAACCGCTAACGATTCAAACAAAATCTTCGCCACATTCAAAAAGTAATCGCACTGCAATAATTTCATTGCTCGCCCAAAAATGTACACAAACACATGGTTATTTACAAACCGATGTAGGAGTAATTGCGCGCCGCCACTGATACCAAATAACAGCAGGAAAAACAGGACACCCTTCAAAGAAGGCCGCGAAAAATGAGGACGTGATGTTTATTACTCACTCCTATTAGCTACTGGTAGCAACAATGGGGCTGAACGTCAGAGGCCACGCACCTCTCCGGTTGCCCTCCCCATGGGACGCAGAACGGCTCAGGCTGGACCCGAACCTGGAGCATCTTATCAGGCACGGATTCGTGTCCATGGCACCCATGCAGAACGATGGATTGAGCTTCATTGCCTGGCAGCTCAGGGAGCGGAAGGAGGATGAGCCCATCGGTGGCATGCGTGCGCCACAGTGGAGCTCTCCCCGGTACAGGTGGCTGGCCGCCGACGATGCGGCAGAGTCGGAGTTCACTGCTGGGCAGGTCGTGCAGAACGACAGCGACAGGCTGTTCCTTGGGAGCTCTCTTATTGGGCTCGTGCCAGGGAGCGCGACAAAGGAGATGATCGGGTGCCGGCAGAGAGGGCATGGTATGGCGCCTGCGGGGTTCGCTGACGTGTAGCTGGTTGAGCAAAGGTAGAGCGCGCATCTCGTGCAGAATTCATGTTTGCATCCTGCATAGGTGAGAAGGTTCAGTATTCTAAGGCTAGAAGTTATTGGCCGAAAGCAAGACAGCTTGCTTACTTTTGTACTTTGTGCAGTTGTTGAGTTACCAAGTGCATATGAACCCAGTTTTTAAAAGTGGATACAAAGCAGAACATAAAGTGTGAGCAAATTGATGAACTTCATATGACACTCATGCTAGCAATTACTGGCCAAAAGCAAGACAGCGTGCTTACTGTCAGCTTGCTCCAGCTACAATATCATGTAAGCAAAAGGTATGTTTCCCTGCGTACCTTCTGCAGCAACAGAGCAGCTCCCATCTAAGCAGACAGCACATGGGTCAATACATACAGGTGACTGGTTTAGGTACCTCCAACCACACTCCCTACAAAACAAACAGCCACCTAACTATCAGATGTTACTATGGTTACCAATATAAGCACTGGTGAAAATAGTTTAATATAACAGCCCGTTCCAAAATAAAGGTCACAATCTTCATATTGCGGGGTTGGGGACAACATAGTGGTCTAATCATACTATAGGAAACCAATAATTAAGCAAGTCAATAATACACATGCGACAACAAAAGAGGACGGCCTATAAGAAACAATGCAGGGTTATTTTGTACATTTTATCATATGGGGACTGAAGAACCAGAAAAGGGAATACAATCTATTTAGCAGCAGAATTTTGGGTTTTAGATAATAGACATGATCCTAGAAACCTCTGCGTCCGAAGATGGAAAGGGCCTCAAAACTTATTTGCACATGAGCAACCAAATTGACAGGAAAAGGTTCAGTTTCACAAGATTTAGTATACTAACCTAGCAATGCTCATGATACTCATAAGTGGGAGGCACAGGTATGGAGAAGGAAGTGTGCGTATTCGCTCCCCTGGTTCATTACTTAGAACTTCCTCAAGAGAGTTTCGATGCCATGACTGAGCTACCATTAATGGGGTTGAGCTGCACAAGACAAATGAACAAAAACAAATTAACCACATCATAATGATGACAACAATAATGATAGTTCTTTGCATTACTCCCTCCGATATATATTAAGTACCGTTGATTTAGTACAAAGTATCAGAAATTCAAAATCATACCCACTAGCATTTTTTGCAGACAGGTTGGCTCCTCTAGCAATAAGAAGCTGTATTGAACAGTGCATGGTTATCAGATGTTGCGAAAATCACCCCAACATTTAAACAACAAAATTGCCATCAGACTACCAGAACATACTTGACAACATGCAGCATTTCCACCACAGGCAGCATAATGAAGTGGGGTGCTACCTGATCCTGTCAGATGAAAGTAATAAGACTTATAAATTACAACCATCATCTCTGCATCAAAGTGCAAAAGTTGAAATACAGTAATAGAGGGAGTATATTAAAGTTCTCATGGAAGAAAATACTAGTAAAACATTTCGAGACAAAGAATCACTTAAGTTAATTCGCGGACTATATGCAAATGTATGAATCTCTATAATGTTAAGAACTTAGAACAACAGCATACTATATAGAACAGTGAAGTCAACAAGTAACAAGTACCTGAAGGAAAATTCCTAGTGAGGTAAAAAAAAAGACAGTTGCAAAATACCTATCAAGTCAATAGTTGTTCCATCTTCAATTGTGACCTCAGAAACACATGCTCCCAGGTCTAGTAACAATTGTACACACTCCACATGGCCATTCAACGCCGCCATATGAAGAGGAGTTAGGCCTCCATCTGCCTTCCAGTTTACCATCTTGACCAAACCACTGCTAATACAGGTATATCACTACAAGATTCGTATAAGAAAAAAAAGGAGAAACAGGCAAGGGACCCAGACATACTCATCATCGAAATCAGCATCTGAAACTTCTTCAGATGATCTGTGATTCGTCTGGTTTAAGAAGTTTGGTATGCTTGGCACATAATCTGCAAGCACAAGGCGAAGGCACCGGGCATGACCGTGCAGTGCAGAAAAATGGATAGCAGTCCCTCCATTCAGATAATCTGACCTGTGGATCTGAAAAGACATTTCGCCGCCTCAGGACTACATATCCAAGCAGTAAAAAGAAACAGAGTGAGCAGCAAGCAAAACGCTCACATTTGCATTGAAGAGCATCAGCGTTTGAACAACCTCCCAGTGGCCATATTGGCAGGCTTGCATCAAAGCAGTCTACACATAACCGGAAACTTAGATATAACAGTTCATCTCTGAATGTGGAACTGAAAATAAGCAAATGCACCTAAATTTGAGTTTACCTGCCCCCTATAGTTCCTGAGGTTGATCTCTACACCGGATTCGAGTAAGAGAGAAACAATCTAAAACATGGCACCAGCAGCAGGACAAATGTTAGTGCCGCTCCTTTGCCCAATCAGCACAAACATCAAAATTCCAGCTGGTTTAGCAGACAGATGGCATTACCTCATGGTGACCCTGTGCGGCGGCGTAGTGCAGAGGCGAGTTGCGGCCGCCGAATGTGGAGTACCGGGCCAGCCGAGGGTTGTACTCGAGGAGCGCACGCGCCTCCTGCAGGTCGCCGTCCCGGGCAGCTGAGACGAGGCGCTCGCCGGAGGCCGAGCACCCAAAGGAGTTGCCCACGAGGCTGAGGAACCCCATGGATGCCCAAAGACGAGGCCTTTTCCAGCACACGGAAAGACCTCGTCTCAAATCTAATGCTCCCTAAATTTCTGAAATTTAGGGAGCACTGTTGGGGAAAGATTGCAAGAACCCACCTCAAGAACTGCCCGGGATCGCCGGTCCCGAACGAGGGACAAACGGGGCCAAGGCCGGCGATTTGCCTGCAAATCGGGCCCAATCCTCGCGAGAGAGACAAGAGACCGGAGGGGGGGTCACAGGCGGCCGCCGCCTCGAATCCTCGACCCCGCCGGCGATTCCAGCGAGGGAGGAGCGGATGGGGAATCTGGGGGAGGCAGAGCCGAGGCGATTAGCACGAACGCAAGGTTGCAATTCGGAGAGGGCAAGGCAGGTGAACGGAATAAATGATCTGAGGGAGACGGCGACGGGGAGATGCAGCAGGGTGGTGGTGGCAGAGAAATCTCCGCAGCACGTCCCTCTCCGGTGTGTTCGTACAGTGTTGGTCCAAATCTTTATTTTGTTCAGAACAGTAACTAATCAACGAGCGATGATGACGAGTATTCAAATTTACTAGGGCAGGGGAGGTGTTGATGGTTGCTCTACTTTTTCCAACCTGCAAAAGAATTTTATGGATATCAATTTTTTATTTTGTTGACTTCTTCCATATTACTACTTGTGTTATTTATGCATTCGATAGTGGCAGTCGCCTCTTGTCTTTTAAAAATATATATGATGAAATTGCACAAACTTAGTGTGAGTGTTTTTTGTTTAATTCTTAAATCTCAAACCGTTTATTCTCCTTCGGAAACTTTGCTGTCTAGTTTTAGTTTTGACGAAAGATTATCCCAAAATCCGTTGCGCCGATGATTGTGTAGATAATTACATGGTCATAACTTTTCCAATCCGCAATACAAAATGGTGTATAACAAATGTCAATTTAGGTGTTCTACTTGTACTTATTTATCATTTGTCATTACCAATGGTATCTTGTCCTTTAAAATGTTGTCAACATCAGCCTCACACATTAATGATTCGCCAGATGAAAACACCGTCGACGTGAAGGCTAGTGCACAGTTGAGAGAGAATATATAGTTGGCGTGGTTAGGACTGCAAGGCGGAGGCGGCAACGACACATGAGCAAAGCCAAGGGACTTCTCAAAAGGTTAAGGATTTGGGTGTTAGGGTTGGGAGTGTTCACTAGACTACTATGGATATAAATAAAGATGTTCCATTAGCCAAAGCTATCGAGATGGTGACAAAGACCTTAATGGAGGTAAGCTTAGATTTATGTGATGGTGTACGTTGTATGATGTTGTGCTTGTGTTTCGTCGATTTTTCTATAAGCTAATGAATTATTATAGTTAATGAAAGTCACCTTTGTTGGTTGCTCGCAAAACCGTTTGTCGGATCCACTAGGCCAAATTTAGTGCATTTGGTTTCTTGCGTCGTTTCTAAATCTTTGTGCGCATGCTTTTTAAAGCACATTTTGGACTGCACGTGGAGGCAAGCTCAATTACACCGTTCTTCGCTGCGAAAAAGGGAAAAGCTACACGCCGCCCGTGCAAGATCACGCATCCCCACATTCGAGCTCTCCTTCCTGACGAGGAGCTTCACCAACGAGCAGGTCAACGACTACATCTACTACGGTAGCCGTTGGACTTCCGCATCGACTCCAAGTTCGTCGACAACTTCTTCTCCGATGGTAATGAGTTGTTCAGACCCAACTAGCTAAGATCTTTGAGCATGTTCTTTATCTGAGTTTAGGAATCAGCAGATCTATTCCCGCTTGCTGGTACTATTGATATGCATGGTTTAACTTATAGTTGCTCAATATAGTTGAACCGTGCTCAATATTGCCCAAATCTTTCTTAAAACTTGCTCAATCTAGATTATCGATGTCGATGGTGTAGTCATGTGTAGTGTGGTTGGTTATACTTCGTTTAGATCTCGTGCATTACAATGTCATAGTTCTAAGTGACATTTACGTAGGCGTATACCTTGATGAGTTTGCGTAGGCCCTCATTGATACACATGAGATTCCATTTCTTTGTACTTGAGACCCAGGAAAATGCATTAAAATTGATCACATACCCGTAGCAAGTAGAGATCCTATCGCCGCATGGCCTTCACTCAGTAGTTGTGGACCATGATGACACGATTGTTGCAAACATGCTTGCTAGGAAGAGGAGGACCAAGGCAGGTAAAGCCACAACACTAGTGGGTTGAAGGCGGTGAAAGACACTATGAAGTGGCATCCATTTGTGTCGATTTTCATCCAAAGCAAGATGTGTGAACTCATTAAGAATGGTGTGAGGGCAGAAAAGGGGTTCAAGGAGGTGCACTTGACCAGTGTTACCAAGAAAGGCTTACACTACCAACAGGTGTCCTCACGGCAGGTGTACACCCACCTGCGTAAGTGGAGATGAAGGTGGATTAAGATCTCGAAGTTTAGAGACCTTAGCAGTATCGGATGGGATGATGACACTCACACCATTCTCCTAGAGGAAAAGCACTACATAGGCCTTGTCTTGGTACTACCCGGATCTAGATCATAACTTGTGAAATTACCTTCTCTTCTAACTTGTCACAATATACTATCTTTGTATATACCATATCTTAGGCTCACCCAATGACGTCGAGTACCTGAACAAGCCAATTAGCAAGTACACCCATATGCGACAGATCTTCTCATATGGCCTTGCCACCGGCAAATTTGCCATGGGCACCAGTGAGCCTCTGGGTGCACCTTCGCTGAGTACTTTGAGACGCATGAGTCTAATACCATCGTCGTTGATAACGACTATCAGCAGACTATGTCTCCTAGTGTACTAGTGTTGCTCCTAGTTGTGGTGGTACTGCTATAGGTTTTGCTGATTGTGCCAAGAAGGGGAAGAAGTCGGTCTTGGTAGAGGAGGATGTTGTACACATGTCCTTCATGAATGAGGCTGTGAAAGCTTGGCGGTAGCCATCACCAATGATTCACCTCCATATGTGCAATATGCCCTATACTCTGTTGGCATGGATGCTCGTGGGTTCATCCAAGAGGCTCTTATGGTGGCTCTGAGCCACCTCTTCTATAAAAAATCTCGCGGCAACAACTTCGTTCATATGGCAGAAGACCACATGCAGATATAGCTGAGGACATTCCTCTACAGGCACTACTACGTGGTGGTGATGATGATGATGATGATGATGAATAATGTTGGTTGTATATTTTAAAGTAGCTAGGACTTTATGAAAACATTTTCCAATGATTCTATATTATGTGAGGATGTATATACTAACCTCTCACATTACGCTGAACATGTTGTGGTAGGATTACGCCCTCTTTTGATATGGTGGTAGGATGACACGCCATAATAGTTGTTGGGATCGTTATTACGATCTCATCAGCTGGTAGATTGAACTTGCGATGCTTTTACCTACATGATCATGCATGCTTCTATTCTTAGCAAAGTATGTATCTTACGTTTCATATGCTCTGTGTCAGTAGAAATAAAGTGGTGCATGGTGTTCTATGGAAAAGTTCTATAAGTGTACAGTTCATGGGAGGAGGTCGGCCCACAGGCGACAGGTTACCACAAGAACCTCCACAATGGGTATAAGACTAGAGAGGAGGCAGATCAATCATACTCTGAGTTCTTTACGGAACAACATGGCTATGATGTATGTAGCTCGCAGTATTGTAGTTCATGGCACTCCGAAGATCGTAGGTCATGGCGCTCCGATGATCGCAGGTAGCAGGCTCAAGGACTACATCATTATCGCCTTTTTTATCTGGACATGTATTTGTTGTGGTCTTAACATGTGTGTGACTACTTGTAATACCCAAAAACATGAACTAATAGATGGTAAGTTCACCTAGTAGAGGTGTGAGTTGAACATATTGGGCCTTATGCAGGCACCCAAACGCATTGCGTTGCATCTGCCCATCCGAAAAAACTCGTTTTGTGAACAACCAATCAAGTTGGGGGAAAATGGTACCCTCATGCAACAGTAGATTTTGTTAACATCTAATCATAATGCAAAAACATGTCAAAATCATGTTTTCCCTCGTGCAACATCCATTAGGCTAGAAGCAGAAACATGAAAAAAAAATCCATGGGAGTATCCAAACTCGTCCCAAGAGACCTGACTAATACAACCATCAAGTTCGAGTCAACCATAAAATATTGTAGTCTAATAACTTGACAATAGTAATTTTCCTTAAACATTATTGGAGAAACTTTTTATCTAAAAAACAACAAGTACAACATAGACATACATACACACATGTTTATCAAACTAATTGACGATGTGAAGATTCTAGATAGAGTCGAGATTTACAAAGTAGGATGTCATCGACTACAAGTATCGGGAGTGATGTTTTGTCTCTTGGATGCATCTTTGATATATTTTCAAATTTTTAAAAATTCTAAAAGAAAAATTCACGAATTTAAAAGTATCCGTGAAACTGTACAGACGCAGATAGATTGTCGAGATGTACTACACTTTTTATAGGATTTTTTAGAATTAGAAATATGTTCTTTGGGTAAAGGAAGCATATATGCAAATATGCAATCAAGAGGCGAATTGAATTTCCGACTATTATCAGCATAATGAACCAACAATTCCAAGAAGAAGAAAAATCGAACCAAGCAGACCTGTAAATGCCGAAAAACAGTATGAAACCGGGCTTCGGTGGGCTCCAAAGATGGGCAACTAGCCCACTACCAGGCCGAATCAGACGGCAGCTTCGCGTGGACCAGAACACATTCCCGTGGCTGGGCTTGCTCCAGCAAGACGCCATTGCCACCAGTCATTCTGTCAGTCAAGCACAGTCCTCTAACAAGTCATCTTGTCTCTTGTGTTTGCAAGAGCTATACGCTGTCAGGGACAGGGAATGAATGATGATCCGGTTAATACTGTTGGCTTGGACCGGCATGCCGTGGCTGCAACTCCTTGGAACTGTTCCCCTGACAAGAAGCATGTAGTGGCAAACCACGTAGTCGGCCCCTGTGCTGTGCAGAACACAACAAGATTATCGGCTGGGAATTAAGTCGATTGTTAAGACGAACATCGGTTGAGGCCCAACCACTAATCTGAGCGGCTCCACTGCCTGTAACCACCGTCTTGTTGTGTGCGATTTGTACTGCTGAATACGTGAGCACGTAGTGACGTACGAGGAGGAGGTCGACGCGTCAGTATGAATGACACACATAACTGAAACATCAGAAGAATTTGGTACTCTGAATCTCTGATGCAATGCTCCTACGAAGAAGCTTTGTGCAAACGACATCAGCAGCCGACGAGTTCAAAAACCGCCACAGCTCGGAGGCTTCGATCGTGGAAGTGGAGAATCCCGAGACCATCAATCCCTCCTGGAAACGAGAAAATTAAATCCATCCGCGCCGCGACACGAGAACAACAATTAGCAACGTTGACTAGTGACGCGGAACACGGCTCGCGTTTCCCGAGAACCCACGAGGACAGCTCCGGCCGGCCGTGAGGCCGACCCGAGGACAGAACAGAAGACTTGGGAAGGGCGGGCCATGGCGGAGCCATCGCCTGGGGGTTCGGACGTCAAACCCTCCGCGAATTCGTGCGTGCGTCTGTGCGCGGAGAAGCTCGCCGGATTGTTGTTTAACTCCAAGTGGTACTTCCACCGACCGCGATCGATCGATCGATGGCGACGCTGTGGCCTCTCCCGCCGTGACTGCCAATGGCAAATAGCTTCGTCGTCGATCGTGGCAGTACGGCAAACACACTTCGTGCCGATGCAGTCTGCTGCCCAGCTCGACATACAGTTCCGCGGTCCCGGTGGAGAACTGTATAGCATCCTGACGGTACACGATCGGTTAAGCTTTGCATTCTGCTTTACTAAACACGCCTACATTGCATTTCGAGAGAATTCCTTATTTGACCCTGGCTCAAGTTTGCCTTTCTTTCTTGGCCCTGGTAATTTTTTGCTTCTTTTCTTGATACATAAATTTTGGTTGGTTTCTTATTTGGTCCTCCCTCAATTCTGTTAGCTACTCCTATTACATTTTTTGTTTGCTGGACTTTTATACCCCTAACTGCATCGATAGATCAGTAAAGAAAAGAGAAAATAGGAAAAAAGAACAAAAAAGCCTGACCCTGACGGCTCGATGGAGGCCGCTCGCAGCAGCGCCTCCAGCACCACCACCAACCCTCGCCGCCCAGGTCCCCCCCCACGCCCATGACTCTACCGCCATCCGCCACGGCCCACGCTCGGGACTCGCCGCCGTCCCCCACGGCCCACATCCAGGCGCCGCTGCCGCCCGCCCATAGGCATCCCCGTAGATGCGCCCACGGCTCGCCACCACCCTCCAGGCCTACCAGTAGCCCACAACACCTAGGGGTTGCCGGCGCCGCCAGGGTTCTCCATAACAGGGCTTCCTCCCTTTGGTGTTGGAGCAGATGGACTCGGCCATGCCGGGCCACAGAGGGTGTGTTTGGTAGACCGGGGCAATGGAGAATCACTATCTCCACTCATACATGTTGCCCTTATACAAGCTCAGCTCAGATTCTGCCCTTTGTTTGTTAGCCTGTGTGTGATGAAACAAGCTGAGAGATGTTGTTTGGTAAAACAATCTGACCTGAGATTTTCTTCCTTGTTCTTTTTACAAAGAGGCCCTTTTATAGAAAATAAAAAAGCAATCGGCTCCTTGGATGGAAAGACCAGAAAAGCAATCGGGTCCTCGAGGTCGCCGGAGCCGCTGCCGGCACGAGGAGGTGCGAGGAGGCATGGGGAGTCGCCGCCAAGCACCTCTATGAGCAGCTTCCGGCCTGCAGGAGCTCGGATTCGACATGCCGCCGCCTGCAGGAGCTCGGATTCGACATGCCGCCGCCTGCGAGAGGAGCCGCCGCCGGCGAGAGGAGCCACCGCCGGCGAGAGGAGCTGCCGGCGAGAGGAGCCACCACCGGCGAGAGGAGCCGCCTCCGAAAGGTCGAGCCCATCCCGCTCTACGCGTGGTGAGGGCGAGATTGGCCCTGGAGGCCGTCGTCGCGCGAGGATGCGGCCACGGCGCTGGTCTCGGTGGAGCCGGCCATGGCGATTGGCGGTGCATGGTCTCGGTGCTGGCGGCCGACTGCTGCAGTGCGAGTTGGAGGTCGAGCATGGAGGTCGCGGTGGCGGGAGGTGGCGGCGCTCCGTCTCGGCCGCGGCGTCTCGTGCGGTGGTGGCGTTGGTTGGTGGACAGAGCAGGGGGAGAATGGTTTGCTGAAAACGTGCGGGTGGAGTGCCGCGGTGGACTCGGGACCAGCTGCGGGAGCATTTTCGGGCGAGCTCAGCCCTGCTGAGGTGCGAAGCTCGTTTCGAGCTTCTCTACCGGGCAGGGCTAAGAGCCCCTTTTCCGTATCAAGTGGGCAGCGCGCAGTAGGGAAACCTGAGGTACCAAACAACTTCTCCACTAAATATCTCGGGTGGGTTGGGAATTTCCCACTTGGCCCGGGCCACCAAACACGTCCAGAGAGGACGCCGCAATGCGGGGACGTGGGCGTCGAAGAGAGAAGAAGATGTCGTCGGCCATCGTCGGTGAGGGGCGGCGGAGGGGGCAGAGAACGACAGCCCGGGTGGTGGTCCCACGTGGGCGCATGTCACCAGTGCAAGCAGGACGATTGGAAGGACGTGTCCCTGGTGGAATAGAGCGTTTTCCCTTTTTAAAAAAATCTGATCAAATATTGTCTCATGGCCAAAAGTGTCATCTTAGATATTTACCGTTAGTGCTTAAATTATACATGAGAGCCAAATAAGGACCAACCAAACTTTGTTGTGTTAAAAAAAGACGAAATTTGACAGGGTCAAGAAAGGAAGACAAACTTTAACCAGAGCCAAATAAGAAATTCTCTCTTGCATTTTCTTACACTTTTCTCAGATTAGGGCATCTCCATCGGTCTAACCAAAAGTGTCCATCTTGATCACCATCCTCGCTCATTCGGATCAGAGTAGACGGCGGCAAGGCATATTTTTTCATAATAAAATTTATATATTGTCAATTTTATTTACAAAGTGCGTATAAGACGATAAAAGCTTAAAAAATGGAATAAACACTTGCTGGCTAGGGTTGGTGCCTAATCCTCGTCGACGACGTCGATGAACACCGGTGGCTCCCACGGTCATGGCCATTATTGTGTTGGAGGTCCTACAATTGGCATTGGAGTCGGCGCGGGGGCATGCGCTAGTGTATGCGGCGGGGTTACCAGAGGCATGGAAGGTGTCCTCTGCGCTAGCACGGATTCCCATGGCTGGATGGCAAGCCCTGCCACTTGGCCAGTTCATCCAGATGACGCGGCGTCATCCGTGCGAGGACCCCCGCCTCCTGGTCATTTCGCGCTTTCTTCCATGATCAGGACTTGTCCATCGAGAGTGTTTCTTCAGTACATGAGTAGTGTCTCTCTTGGATGCGGGAATGGCGTGGGGCGTTTGCCAAAACTCTAGGCACAACGACACGCCTTAAAAAGGATCACCTAGCCCGCCATCAATGTTGGCGAGGGCATCCTACCAGCCGTGGCATTGGTGCTAGCACGGAAGGCCCGCGTCGCCTGCCAATAAAGGTGTGAAGACAAAGTGAGCGGCATTGATGGTGGCGCAGAAGCCTACATAGCTGCCACCCACCGGCACTAGCGCATAGAAGGCAAAGCGATCGCAGACTAGCTTGTCAGGTAGGCCTGGGCCCAAAGAGGGAGGAAACATAGTCAGTTTGCGACGCGTCCACACCGACGCATTTCCAACATAAATTCCGGATGGAAATGAGTCACCACGGATGCCTTGGTCCGTTTGTGTTGGACCACTATGCTAGATCTTGCCTCACCTCCTATTTGCATGGACCAAAACGAACTGGCTCGGCCCGTTTAGGTCGGGCGGGTACCATATAATTTTCACTTTAGATTAAAATCCACAACTTTTTCTGAGGATATGGTAGCACTTTTAGGAATTCACCGGATATGGATACGGATGTGAATATTGATCAAGCGGGTATCTGACGGATAGAGTAGTGGATATGGTTTGATAATATCCGACGGTGGATCAACTGTCATTTTTTGTGGATTATTCGAGGTCTTCAAAGATAATTATCCAATAAAATTAGATCAGGCCCAGAATAACAATATAAACTACTTAGATCATCTACACCGACGACCCCAAATAGGCGCCGGCAGGTTCACCGACAGTGCTCTATTGGGGGCGCCGGTGGACGTTCCTCCATCTGGGGAATGGTTTCCCACACCGGTGTCCCCCAAACCGACGCCCCCAAAATCTTTTGTTTTCCTTTTACAATATTTCAATCACATAAAACTATCCATACAATATTTTGACATAGTTTAACACAAATACAAAGGAAATTATTCATACAATAATTCAAATTAAATCATGTGTTCTTGGAGGCTCCTCTCCTCGCCCATAAAATACGTAGCCAGATCCGCCTGAAGTTGAGCATGAACACCTGCATATCGGATTTCTTGGTGCATGTGAATAAAAACGGTAAATTGTTGTGGTACATGCTCTACTTCAGCAAGAGGGACCTGGTAATCAAATTGTTGATCATCATGCACAGGTTCGTCACGTTCGCTCTCAATGATCATGTTGTGCATGATCACACATGCGTTCATCACCTCCCACAGTTGGAGACTAAGCGATGGCTGTGAAATACGCCCTATTTTCTCGCGTTTGAACCCCTGGCTAAAGTCAAGAAATTGACTAAGTTTACCTCTCAACTTGCCACTAATGCCTAATCAATGCAAAGGTGTGCAATCTCTTCTATTTTTGGATGTTGTGCAGGATATCACGTCATAATGGAAAATGGACCTGCAATTACTAAAAAAAAATCGCGTCAAGAGGATGGCAAAGTTGACTACACTCAGAATGGCAGTTCCATGGGCTTTAACGGGCATCGGTACGGGCAAGCCCCGCCTGTACCGTCCGCCCGTACCACCCACCGTTACGTTCCCGAGGTCAAACACTATAAAAGTCGTGAAGGGGCCGACGCTGAAAAGAGAGCCATTCGTCGCCAAATAGAGTTGCCATCCACCAGATCCATTTGCAACACACCGAAGGAGATTCATCCCCATAGTTCATACATTCCATCCTCCATCTCCTCCATAGCCATAGCCATCAGCATTGTAATAGAGATCTCCTTGAGAATTGACGACCATTGTAAGAATATTGTGATTTCAATCTAAGTATTTTGCATAATGATTTCTATCTTTGTATTTGATCTTGATATTATGTGTGAGTAGTCCTCACGGGGTGCAGGTTGGGGTGAATCCTCGCAGCAATTATGTGCATCTAATCTTATGTTGTGTGTAGGATCAAATAGGAGTTTTTTGATCTTGTATCCTTGTCCGTTTGCCTCGGCTTTGGTGATTTGCAGGTAGCCACATCATTCGAGAGGATCAAGGGAAGAGGTGGGATGAGTGGAGAGCGGCGTGCTTTCGCAAAACCTCAGTGACAGAAAGGGGAAAGTACCGGTACATGTTTAGTGATTCATTCAGAATCATAGCATAATCATCTAGCTGAAGGCTTTTGGTCTGTATTTACTTAAAACGGTTGTTGCTTGCGGCTGTGAGAACAATGGTTGGACCATTAGGCTGTTGTCACCTCTGGCTTTAGGGGCAAGGGTATTTATGGATGTGTTAATCACAAATATTGTATCTCTATTTTATTTGTTACACATATGAGCTTTATTTATATATGTGTGCATAGCTGCTGGTGAAACCTTAACCCTGACCTATTTCCATCATTGAACACAACCCCCTTAAAAGTAAACTAGATAGGTCCGGTAAATTGAAGATAAAATACACTAGCAAAGTCTTGTAGATGTTTCCTTCATAAACCATTTAGCAGTGATTTACAAGGTTTGATTAAACCTAGGTCTCCTAGGGAAAAAGCTTACCATACTACAATCCCTAATCCAGATCGGAGGTATCAAACCTTTTTCTGGCGACATTGTCGGGGAAGCAATTTCGCTATTCGGGTAAGGTTACTAGAGGCATTGTTAGTTATCTTATTTTTAGTTTTAAGTTTTTATTTACTGTTATTAGTTTACTATTTTAATTTTACTTGAAAACCCAAAAAATTAGTTACTTGTTCTTTTTCAAACATAGAAGATAAAACCCAAAAAGATAATCACTATGGCCGAAAAGAAGCTTGGGGAATATGCTCTACCTAATGATGATTTTATTCGTGCACAGATAACTCAGCCAGCCGTTGAAGCGGAGAACTACGAAATTAAGCCTAATCTTTTAAGCTTGGTTCAACTGAACCAATTTGGAGGCTCAGCCGGTGAGGATTCAGGTATGCACTTAAACACATTCACTGAAATATGTGATATGATGCGCATTAAAGATGTTGATCCAAATGCTATAAAATTGCGCTTGCTTCCCTTTCATTAAGAGGAAAAGCAAATGACTGGTTGCTAGCTTTGCCTAAGGGCAGTATAACTTCATGAGATGAATGCACTAATATCTTTATGACTAAGTTTTTCCCACCAGCAAAGACTATGCAACTGCGTTCTAATATTACAGTTTTAGACAAGAAGACCGTGAGCCACTAGCGCTTGCATGGGAAACGATGAAGGAGGCCACCATGATATGTCCAAGTCATGGAATGGAGGATTGGTTAATCCTACATTTAGTTTATAATGCCCTTAACCCAATGTCAAAGTCTATGCTTGATACTGCAGTAGGAGGAACATTCATGAGCAAGCCAGTTGAGCTGGCAAGGAGGCTTCTTGATGATATGCAAAGCAACCATGCCCAATGGCATGTAGATAGATCCTTTTCAAGAAAGGTGAATGCAATCAGCGAAGGTAACAATGAAGAGCTTACTTCGAAGGTAGGTGAGCTTTTAAATATTATAAAGGGTAAAGAAACTACCCAAGTTAATGCCCTCACTAATACTAAAGTTGAGGAAATAGACTTCATAGCAAGAAATCCTTACAACACTGCATGGAATAGTCAAAACTATGGCTCTAATTTTCCTAGACCTTATAATAATAATGCACGAGTTCCTAATAATAACTTCACCAACGGTAGTGGAGCAATCAATGGCAATACTTGAAATGAAAGTACTTTCAATTTTATGCATGCTCAAGCTGAACAAAATAGTACCCTTACAAAGCTCACTAAAAATCATAGCACTATGTTAGGGAATTTATCTAACCAAACCGTTTCTGTTAAGAATGATGTTAAAGCTCTATAGGAGAGGACGAAGATTGTTGAGACACAACGGGGGAAGATAGCTGAAAGCCAAACTATTGTACTTGCAAGATTTGCAGGTTAAACCAGAACCAAACCCCGTTGAAGACCTCAAGATGCTGAGGATTGAAAGAAGTGGAGAAGCACTTGAAGAACTGGACTATAGCAATGCTCCAACACCTGAGTATTCCATGGAAGATCTCATTAAGACGGTCACGGTAAGACACCCCGTAATCAACGAAGGTAATGATGAAAGGTACCGTCAATTCATACATGAGGTAGCATGAAAAGTCCGTGATTTAGAACAACAGTATAAGAAGCTAGCTGAAAAACTTCCAGCTAAGCTTGATGATATATTAACTTCCAGCTAATTAAGCTTGATGATATATTTGAGCCCACTATTAAAATCCAATTTGGAACAAATGAGGTGGCTGCACTTTGTGATCTTGGTGCAAGAGTTTCCACAATTCCAAAAACTTCATTTGATAAGTTAGGAATGAGGCCATTTAAAACAACTGATCTAAGACTACACTTAGCTGATTCAACATATAGACAAGTTGTAGGGATAAAGGATAATATTGTAGTAGATATTAAAGGATGTCCTACTCTTATTGATCTTATTATTATGGACATGCCTGAAGATCCTATAGCTCATATAATCTTAGGAAGACCATTTTTAGAACTATTAAAGTGCTAATAAATTTGCATGAAGGGAATGTGAGGATTGAACTACCATCCAAAGACCCATTTGTAGTGCACTTCTCTAGAAAGAATAAGGCCAAAACTGATGATGATGGGATCACTACTTTGAAAGCTAACTATTTTGGAGTGGGTCTTCCACTTCCAACTCTTAAGTGATCACCATCTTGGTCAAGCTAATTGATCTTAACTAGAAGCACTTCATGGGAGGCAACCCGTGCTCAATAAAGTTTTCCTATCTAGTTCAAGTTTAATGTTTAGTTTTATTTATTTGTTTTGTTTCATTTCTAATAAAGAGTGTTCATGTTATCCTTGGAAAAGAGGAGAAGAAGTTAAACAACAATGCCTTTTTGATTTTCGATGCTAATGGTTGCGCATTTTTGATATATACTGATGTTTTTTTCCTTATCCATTTTCGAGGTAATGTTGATGCATAAATGCACGTGAAGATTGCATAGAAATTTTTGATGTTCGCAGGTTACTGTGACTTTGACGACCATTGGTACGGTCGTACCAGAAAGAAAAAAGTTGAAGATTTCGTCAAAGCAGTCCGCAAGTTTGGCGACCATTGGTACGGTCACACCCGACCGTACCATGCGCCCGTACCGCTTCGACGACGAAAACATAAGTTTTCTTCGAAAAAATTCTGTAACCTTACCGAGCATCGGTACGGGGGATACGACCATACTGCTCGACCGTACCGCGTTGACCGACTTATTCCAAGGTGGTTGCACCTGGTACGGGCGGGATGCGCTTGTACCGTGTGCCCGTACCGCGTGTCGGACGACTTAAACCGGCAAGGAACAGGTATGCAACCCAAATTTTCATAAGCTCTCTCTCTTCTTCCTCCAAACTCAAAACCTACTCCATTGGATCCCCAAATTCATTCATTTTGATTCGATTCCTTGCACTTCATCGAAGCATGGTACGTTTCTCCTCCAATCCCCAACTTTTATTCGCGAATGCATGGTCTAGCTTTTTCATTATCAATCTAGACTTAGGTCATATTATGAACTTCATCACCTTAACGCGCATGCTAGATCGTAATTTTAGAGGTGATTCTTAAGATGTGTAGAGGATGATCATATGTCTGTTCCTATCGGATCAGATTTTTTTTTTAGTTAATTTTTTAAGATGCGCTTAAGGTACTAAACCGCTAATTGATTTTTAGATGAACACAAGGAGCTGATCGCGCGTTGTGGATGCACAGGCTGCACTACCGGTTGAAGACACACCCGCTTCACTCGGTATCGAGTTTGAAGACCGTCGTCAACTCAAATGTTTCAACCGTCTCAAGGACCGCAAGATCAAGTCGACAAAATGGGCATGCCCCCATATTATGAAACAACTAGGATTGTACAATGATTTCAATACTATTTGCAACAATGTTGGTCTGCTTGACTTTTGTTTTCAGGAGGCTACCACTTATCGCCGCTTGACACTCGAGTTTCTCATCACTCTGAAGCACACGGTGAACCACTGCTACAAAACTGCGGGGAATCAGCCCTTAGTTGACCGGATATCCTTCCGTTTGATGAACCGTGAGTATGATTTGACCTTGGATGAGTGGTGCAACCACTTTGGCTTTGAAAACAGTGCCACCGCAAACCGCTATGCTTGCTTTTCCTTGAACCCCTCACCTAGCATGAATTTTTCTAGGATGAGAATACCTAGCACACTCCCTCGGGGAAATACTATTGAGTGCACCGCTATTCGCTATTTGTACTATGTTATCGCTAACACCTTGCACGCACGAGGTGATTTCACAAGAATTAATGAGGAGGACATGATGGTCCTCGCAAAGATTGTGTTCCCAGTGTTGGAGATATGCCCAAGAGGCAATAATAAAAGTGTTTATTGTTATATCTTAGTGTTCATGATAAATGTTTACATCCCATGCTATAATTGTATTAACCGGAAACATTAATACTTGTGTGTTTTGCAAACATAAAAGGGTCCCTAGTAAGCCTCTTGTTAAACTAGCTTATTGATTAATAGATGATCATGATTACCTGATCATGAACATTGGATGTTATTAATAACAAGATCATATCATTAGGTGAATGATGTGATGGACAGACACCCATATATAGTAAGCGTAGCATATGATCAAGTCATTTAGTTCGTTGTGCTTCAAGCTTTAAGATACATAATAACCTAATCCTTAGACCATGAGATCATGTTAATCACCTACACCAGATAGATACTTTGATGACACCAAACATTACTTCGTAATTGGGTTGTTATAAAGGTGACATTAAGTATTCGGAAAGTATAGGGTTGAAGCACGTGAATCAATAGTGGGATTTGTCCATCCAAATGACGGATAGATATACTATGGGCCCTCTCGGTGGAATGTCATCCAACTAGCTTGCAAGCATGTGACTGGCTCACAAGGGATGTCATATCACGAAACGAGTAAAGAGTACTTATCGGTAACGAGGTTGAACTAGGTATAGAGATACCGACGATCAAACTTCAGATCAGTAAAATATTGTGAGACAAAGGGAATCAGTATCGTATGTAAATGGTTCTTTCGATCACGAAGTCATCATTGAATATGTGGGATCTATTATGGATCTCCAGGTCCTGCTATTAGTTATTTATCGGAGAAGAGTACCGGTCATGTCTGCATAGTTCATGAACCGTAGGGTGACACACTTAAGGTTCGATGTCGTTTTAAGTAGATATGGAATATGGAATTGAGTTCAAATATTGTTCGGAGTCTCGGATGTGATCCATGACATCACAAGGAGTTGCAGAATGGTCCGGAGAATAAGATTCATATATAGGAAGTCACATTCCAAGTTTGGGAATGGTCCGGTGCATTTATGGAAGGTTGTAGAATATTTTAGAATCATCCGGAATAAATCAGTATAGTAGGTAGAGTCTCGAAGGGACTCCACCAGCCCTAGCCAACCCACCAAGTGGGAAGGTGGAGTCCATGGTGGAGTCCACCTAGTTGGCTGGCCAAACAAGAAGTAAAGGGAGTTGGGAGTTCGACTCCAAAGTGGTTTTGGGGGAACCCTAGGTTTTCCACCTATATATAGAGGAGGAGAGGGGAGGGGGAAATACACATCAAGCCAGCCGCACCACTAAGGGGCTCCCAGGCCGGTGTCCCAAGTGCCCCCCCTCTCCCAAACCCTAGCTACTCCCTCCCCCTCTTTCTCTTGCAGCGCTTACGACGAAGCCCTGCTGGAGATCTCCACCACCACCGTCACCATGCTGTCATGCTGGCGGGATTCCGAGGAGGATCTACTACATCCGCTGCCCGCTGGAATGGGGAGAAGGACGTCGTCATCAACATCGTACGTGTGACCGAGTGCGGAGGTGCTGCCCGATTGTGGCACCGTCAAGATCTTCTACGCTTTTTGAAAGCGGCAAGTGATCGACTACATCCACCACGAGATTTATCTCGTTAACGCTTAGCGATCTTCGAGGGTATGTTGATCTTCACCTTGTTGCTACCATCAACTAGATTAGATCTTGGCTTGTTATTCTTCTTGCGGTAGGAAACTTTTTGTTTTCTATGCTACGAATCCCTACACCCAGAATGCAACATCCGCCCAAACTTGGGTGCCATTCTTGTTCTCTACTTGCACCACCAAGCACTTGAAGCTCGTGGGCCCATATGCGGAGGTGGAGTCATAACCGTTTTGGCAAGAAGGCTTAACATCGATGTAAGTAATTTACGAGCATTGGAAGGCCCTCGCCTCCTTTATTTTACTACTCTGAATGCATGTGGTATGATTAGAAAAGTAGTTGGTAGATATTACTTCAATATACCGGGAGCTGACCACTCGATTGATGCCCCTCTGCCTAATGGTCTATTCTGTCTGGAGGAAAGGCGTTTGCATTATGATGCGCAGGTTGATGAAAATCTACCCCACAACAAGATGAATCGAAAGAAGGAGAAGAGGTTGAACAAGAACCTCAAGGACCATAACACGAGCAACAACCACTCCATGACTTCACCACCTACCAGGACATGTACGCTCACGAAGGAAGCATTGAGAACCTGAGCAACCATGCCATCAACCTTCGAGACCACACCACCAAACTCGGTTCCCAATTCACTCATTGGAGAAGCCAATGGAACAGTGGGAATTATCCTCCACCACAATGAGCTCACCAAGAGGGCTTGCAAAAGCCTAAGCTTGGAGATGTGTTTCTCAAGCATTTTTATTTGTGTTAAATAAATTTGTACTCCAACTCTATGAGAGAGCTTTGAAACACTCGTGTTGGTTTGTTCCAACACTTTGCTTTTTTTATTTTCTTTTCATTTTAGTTTGTTTTTCCTTTTTCATTTGTTTGATTTAGTTCCTTACTTTGTCGCCGTTCTCGTTTCTTTCATCCTCTCTATCCCAATTCATGAAAATACAAAAAGATTTTTTCCTTTTATCCTTGTTTGAAAGAGCTGAATTTTTGAATGCCTCTTTGCTTGATATTATTTATGAGAGAGATCTACTAAGAGTTTTGAAGGAACACATCATAAAGAAGAGAAATCTGAAGCCATCTACAAGAGGTATGTCTTATGTATCCCACTTTTGAAGTTTGAATTGTTTATGCTAGTCAGTAGACTTGTTAAGATATTGTATCAGTGGGAGTGATTTGAAACAATTGGAATAGAGCTTTATTTGTATTCTTAGTTAATTGAAAGTTCTTACTCTAGTTCATCTAGTTAACCGAGTCTTGCCATGCAAATAATATTTCTAAACAAGTACAACAAGAAGAAGTCTTAAAATTATGACTTGTATGATGACCAATTGTCTTAAGGGTTTAACTTTGAAGATACTTAACTCCATAGATATTGTGATACACTTGATAGCACTCTTGATAGGAGTTGTTTGATGAAATTGAAGTCTAGTGGCAGCTGAGATTCATGTCAAGATGTAAGGTTGTATATAAATATGAGATATTTATTTACGCGTGCCAACATATGCTTTAGTGTCTGATATTGCTTTATGCGTGGCAACACGACTGTTGCACACACTCTTGGGATAATAGCACCATTGGCCCCATGATTGTCACAATCCTATAAAGTCATTCATGATTTTTACTTGGAAACTGTCAAAGAAATCGAAAAGATATCAATTCCCAAATCCTGGCATGGACTCGCTACTATTAGATGACTATATTCTTGAAGGGAAATGAATGGATAGTAAGTGTTTTGATAGCCTAGATAGATTGATGTGGGCGTAGTTAAGATACTTCATTGCTTATACCTCTTTAGACATGAATGATCATACTTAATTTGATGATAATGAACTTCCGGTGTTCCTTGGCAAACTGAGAGTTAACTACTTAAGCTAGAGTGATTGTTTCTACAACTAGCTATTCATACTCATAATATTTATTGTGATTTGTCTCGAGTTACCAATGCTTGTATTATATTAAATGGAAGAAGTGCTGGACTCATAAGGCTACCACTTGTAAGTGACTTTGCTTTCTCGTGTTTTGGTTTAAACGCCAAGTTCCTTATGGGTTTTTTGTTTCTTGCTCGAGGATGATCAAGTTTAAGCTTGGGGAAGTTGATGGTTGTGAAATACGCCATATTTTCTCGCGTTTAAACCCCTAGCTAAGTAAAGAAATTGACTAAGTTTACCTCTCAACTTGCCACTAATGTCTAATCAATGCAAAGATGTGCAATCTCTTATATTTTTGGATGATGTGGAGGATATCACGTCATAATGGCAAATGGACCTGCAATTACTGAAGAAAATCGCGTCAGGAGCATGGCAAAGTTGACTACGCTCGGAAAAGCAGTTCCACGGGTTTTAACGGGCATCGGTACGGGCAAGCCCCGCCCGTACCGTTCGCCCGTACCACCCACGGTTGCGTTCCCGAGGTCAAACACTATAAAAGTCGTGAATGAACCGATGCTGAAAAGAGAGCCATTTAGCGCCAAACAGAGCCGCCATCCACCAGATCCATCTTGCAACAAACCTAAAGAGATCCATCCCCATAGTTCATCCATTCCATCATCCATTTCCTCCATAGCCATAGCCATCACCATTGTAATAGAGATATCCTTGAGAATTGGTGACCATTATAAGAATATTGTGATTTCAATCTAAGTATTTTGCACAATGATATCTATCTTTGTATTTGATCTTGATATTATGTGTGAGTAGTCCTCACGGGCTGCAGGTTGGGGTGAATTCTCGCATCAATTATGTGCATCTAATCTTATGTTATGTGTAACGATTGAATAGGAGTTTTGCGATCTTGTATCCTTGTCTCTTTGCCTCATCTTTGATGATCTGCAGGTACCCATATCATTCGAGAGGATCAAGGGAAGAGGTGGGATGAGTGGAGAACGGCGTGCTATCGCGAAACCTCAGTGACATAAAGGGAAAAGTACGGGTACATGTTTAGTGATTCACGGGATCATAGCATAATTATCTAGCTAAAGGCTTTGGTCTGTATTTACTTAAAAACTGTTGTTGCTTGCGGCTGTGAGGACAATGGTTGGACCATTAGGTTCTTGTCACCTCTAGCTAGGGCAATGGTATTTACGGATGTGCTAATCACAAATCTCTTTTCTCTATTTTATTTGTTACACATATGAGCTTTATTTATATATGTATGCATGGCTACAGGTGAAACCTTAACCCTGGCCTATTTCCATCATTGAACACAACCCCCTTAAAAGTAAAGTAGATAGGTTCGGTAAACTCAAGATAAAATACACCAGCAAAGTCTTGTAGATGTTTTCTTCATAAACCATTTAGAAGTGCTTCCCAAGGTTTGATTAAACCTAGGTTTTCTAGGGAAAAGCTAACCATACTACAATCCGTAATACGAATCAGAGGTATCACTCAGACCAAGTGAGAGCAGGGTACCTGACAATGACAAAACGCTCCTAAAGCACCCCAAAAGCACGCTCAATATCCTTGCGAGCTGGTTCCTGGCATGTCGCAAAATAAGTGTCCATCTCCAAAGCTAGAGCCAGGATTGTCTTCACAAATGTAGCATACGTTGGATAGATATCATCAGCTAGATAGTATCGCTTGTTGTATGCGTGGCCGTTAACCTCAAATTTCACCGAAGAAGCTTCTCCCTCAGCTAGCCTGGAAAACACCGAAGAGCGCTGCAACACGTTTATATCATTGTTTGTTCCTGTCATGCCAAAGAAGCATGCCAAATCCAGAGGTCATAGTCTTCCACCACCTAAAAAATGACACTGCACTCACCGGTATGGCCCTTGTAGATCCCTTTTCAAGCAAAGGGCAATTCTTCCAACTTCAATGCATACAGTTGATGCTTCCAAACATCTCAGGGAACCCTTGAGTTGCATTTTGTTCCAGGATCCGACTATATCATATGCTTTTGGTGCTCTCAAATTATCCCCACCAAACTCCGCTATGACGGCTCGGAAAAACCTGTAGACAGTCTTTTAACATGTCGACTCCATCATGCGCGGGTAGTCATTGGTTGTATCCGGAGGAGCTCCGTATGCAAGACATCGTATTGCTGTCACTACTAGGAAACCCCTTATAGGTAGGAATGTATTCTGTGGCGCACCTAAAAGTGTGTGCTCCACAAAAATATTTTTGTGGCGCATAGAAAAATATGCTCCACATAAATTGTGGCTTTCTGTGGCGCATGTAATACCGGTGCGCCACATAATTATGGCTTTCTGTGGCGCATGTGGACGGATGCGCCACATAATCTCTATGGGGCCCATGTGAGGTCTAGTACTACACATGACGAAGGGAATTCTGTGGCGCATTGATACGTCCAAAATGTATCTACTTTCCCGAACACTTTTGCTATTGTTTTGCCTCTAATTTGTGTATTTTGGATACAACTAACACGGACTAACGCTGTTTTCAGCGGAATTGCCACCGGTGTCTCGTTTTTGTGCGAAACTCAACTTTCAGGAAAATCCCCGGGATTAATTCCAATGGGCCTATTTTCACAGAAGAATAACGGAGCCAGAAGACCAGAAGGAGGGGGGCCACGAGGCGGCCACCCCATAAGGCGGCGCGGTGGGCCCCTGGGCCGCGCCGCCCTATGGTGGCGGCGCCTCGGGCAGCCCCAGGTGCCCCCCTCTGGACTACTTAAGGGCTTCGACCTAAAAACGCACGGGGGTTAGACGAAATCGCCAGAAGCCATCCAGAACACCGCCGCCATCGCGAAACTCCATCTCGGGACCAGAAACTCCGTTCTGGCACTCCGCCGAACGGGGAATTGGAGGAGATCATCGCCATCATCACCACCGACGCCTCTCCATCGACCAGCCATGTTTCCCCCATCCATGTGTGAGTAATTCCCCCGCTGTAGGCTGAAGGGGATGGTAGGGATTGGATGAGATTGGTCATGTAATAGCATAAGATTGTTAGGGCATAGTGCCTAGTATCCGTAGATGGTACTTTTATGATATTGTTGCAACTTGTTATGTGATGTCTACTTCCCCCTCCTTTCCTGTAGACAGTGTTGGGCCTCCAAGAGCAGAGGTTTGTAGAACAGCAGCAAGTTTTCCCTTAAGTGGATACCCAAGGTTTATCGAACTCAGGGAGGAAGAGGTCAAAGATATCCCTCTCATGCAACCCTGCAACCACAAAGCAAGAAGTCTCTTGTGTCCCCAACACACCTAATAGGTGCACTAGTTCGGCGAAGAGATAGTGAAATACAGGTGGTATGAATAAGTATGAGCAGTAGCAACGGTGCCGGAAAATAGCTTGTCTGGCGTGTAGTTGATGGTGGTAGTATTGCAGCGTAGTAACGCAGAGTAAAACAAGTAAACAAACAGTAGTAACGCAGCAGTATTTAGGAACAAGGCCTAGGGATTACACTTTCACTAGTGGACACTCTCAACATTGATCACATAACAGAATAGATAAATGCATACTCTACACTTTTGTTGGATGATGAACACATTGCGTAGGATTACACGAACCCTCAATGCCGGAGTTAACAAGCTCCACAATAATGTTCATGTTTTAGTAACCTTATAGTGTAAGATAGATCAACAGACTAAACCAAGTACTAACATAGCATGCACACTTTCACCTTCATGCATATGTAGGAGGAATAGATCACATCAATACTATCATAGCAATAATTAACTCCACAATCTACAAGAGATCATGATCATAGCCTACGACAAGAACCACACGGTGCACACACTAGTCACCTTTACACACGTGCAGGGAGGAATAGAACTACTTTAATAACATCACTAGAGTAGCACATAGATAAATTGTGATACAAAACTCATATGAATCTCAATCATGTAAAGCAGCTCATGAGATCATTGTATTGAAGTACATAGAAGAGAGATTAACCACATAGCTACCGGTACAGCCCCGAGCCTCGATGGAGAACTACTCCCTCCTCATGGGAGCAGACGGCGGTGATGAAGATGGTGGTGGAGATGGCAGCGGTGTCGATGGAGAAGCCTTCCGGGGCACTTCCCCGTCCCGGCGGCGTGCCGGAACGGAGACTCCTGTCCCCGGATCTTGGCTTCGCGATGGCGGCGGCTCCGGAAGGTTTACGTGGGTTTCGTCGAACGCCTCGGGGTTTCCGATCCGGGGGCTTTATATAGGCGAAGAGGCGGCGCGAGGAGGGCTTACGGGGGCCCACACCATAGGGCGGCGCGGCCCCCCTACGGCCGCGCCGGGGTGTGGTGTGGGGCCCCCGGGGCTCCCTCCGGCGGCTCTCGGGTGTTCTGGATGGTTCCGGGAAAAATAGGAAGCCGGGCGTTGATTTCGTCCGATTCCGAGAATATTTCGTTACTAGGATTTCGAAACCAAAAACAGCAGAAAACGGAACCGGCACTTCGGCATCTTGTTAATAGGTTAGTTCCGAGAAAATGCACAAATATGACATAAAGTGTGCATAAAACATGTAGATAACATCAATAATGTGGCATGGATCATAAGAAATTATCGATACGTCGGAGACGTATCAGCATCCCCAAGCTTAGTTCCGCTCGTCCCGAGCGAGGTAAAACGATAACACGGATAATTTCGGAGTGACATGCCATCATAATCTTGATCATACTATTTGTAAAGCATATGTAGTGAATGCAGCGATCAAAACAATGTATATGACATGAGTAAACAAGTGAATCATAAAGCAAAGACTTTTCATGAATAGCACTTCAAGACAAGCATCAATAAGTCTTGCATAAGAGTTAACTCATAAAGCAATAATTCAAAGTAGAGATATTGAAGCAACACAAAAGAAGATTAAGTTTCAGCGGTTGCTTTCAACTTGTAACATGTATATCTCATGGATAGTTGTCAATGCAAAGCAATATAACAAGTGCAATAAGCAAGTATGTAAGAATCAATGCACAGTTCACACAAATGTTTGCTTCTTGAGGTAGAGAGAGATAGGTGAAGCTGACTCAACAATAAAAGTAAAAGAATGGTCCTTCAAAGAGGAAAGCATCGATTGCTATATTTGTGCTAG
Source organism: Lolium rigidum (assembly GCF_022539505.1). Classification (NCBI taxonomy): domain Eukaryota; kingdom Viridiplantae; phylum Streptophyta; class Magnoliopsida; order Poales; family Poaceae; genus Lolium; species Lolium rigidum. The sequence continues at coordinate 290,723,574 of NC_061509.1, read as the reverse complement.
AGCTTTGATTTTGAAAACATGAAACAATTTTGTCAACGGTAGTAATAAAGCATATGCATCATGTAAATTATATCTTATAAGTTGCAAGCCTCATGCATAGTGTACTAATAGTGCCCGCACCTTGTCCTAATTAGCTTGGACTACCGGATCATCACAATGCACTGTTTTAACCAAGTGTCACAAAGGGGTACCTCTATGCCGCTTGTACAAAGGTCTAAGGAGAAAGCTCGCATTGGATTTCTCGCTATTGATTATTCTTCAACTTAGACATCCATACCGGGACAACATAGACAACGAGATAATGGACTCCTCTTTTATGCATAAGCATGTAACAACAATTAATAATTTTCTCATTTGAGATTTGAGGATATATGTCCAAAACTGAAACTTCCACCATGGATCATGGCTTTAGTTAGCGGCCCAATGTTCTTCTCTAACAATATGCATGCTTAACCATAAGGTGGTAGATCTCTCTTACTTCGAGACAAGACGAACATGCATAGCAACTCACATGAAATTCAACAATGAATAGTTGATGGCGTCCCCGAGTGAACATGGTTATCGCACAACAAGCAACTTAATAAGAGATAAAGTGCATAATTACATATTCAATACCACAATAGTTTTTAAGCTATTTGTCCCATGAGCTATATATTGCAAAGGTGAATGATGGAATTTTAAAGGTAGCACTCAAGCAATTTACTTTGGAATGGCAGAAAATACCATGTAGTAGGTAGGTATGGTGGACACAAATGGCATAGTGTTGTTTGGCTCAGGATTTGGATGCATGAGAAGTAATCCCTCTCGATACAAGGTTTAGGCTAGCAAGGTTGTTTGAAGCAAACACAAGCACGAACTAGTACATCAAAACTCACATAAAAGACATATTACAAGCATTATAAAACTATACATCGTCTTCCTTGTTGTTCAAACATCTTACTAGAAATTATCTAGACCTTAGAGAAACAAAATATGCAAACCAAATTTTAGCATGCTCTATGTATTTCTTCATTAATGGGTGCAAAGCATATGATGCAAGAGCTTAATCATGAGCACAACAATTGCCAAGTATCACATTACCCAAAACATTTATAGCAATTACTACATGTATCATTTTCTAATTCCAACCATATAACAATTTAACGAAGGAGAAACTTCGCCATGAATACTATGAGTAGAAACCAAGGACATACTTGTCCATATGCTACAGCGGAGCGTGTCTCTCTCCCACACAAGCATGATGTAATCCAATTTATTCAAACACAAACAAAAACAAAAACATACAGACGCTCCAAGTAAAGCACATAAGATGTGACCGAATAAAAATATAGTTTCAAGAGAAGGAACCTGATAATTTGTCGATGAAGAAGGGGATGCCTTGGGCATCCCCAAGCTTAGACGCTTGAGTCTTCTTGAAATATGCAGGGATGAACCACCGGGGCATCCCCAAGCTTAGAGCTTTCACTCTTCTTGATCATAGTATATCATCCTCCTCTCTTGACCCTTGAAAACTTCCTTCACACCAAACTTCTCATAAACTTCATTAGAGGGGTTAGTACATAATCAAAAACTCACATGTTCAGAGGTGACACAATCATTCTTAACACTTCTGGACATTGCTCAAAGCTACTGGAGTTTAATGGAACAAAGAAATCCATCCCACATAGCAAAAGAGGCAATGCGAAATAAAAGGCAGAATCTGTCAAAACAGAACAGTCCGTAAAGACGAATTTCTAATAAATACTTACGTTGCTCAGATCAGAAAACTCAAAACTAATGAAAGTTGCGTACATATCTGAGGAACACGCACGTAAATTGGCATATTTTTCTGATTTTTCTACAGAGAGAAAATCTCAGATTCGTGACAGATAGAAATCTGTTTCTGTGCAGAAATCCAAATCTAGTATCAACCTTCGATTAGAGGCTTCACTTGGCACAACAAAACACAAAACTAAGATAAGGAGAGGTTGCTACAGTAGTAAACAACTTCCAAGACACAAATATAAAACAAAGTACTGTAGCAAAATAACACATGGGTTATCTCCCAAGAAGTTCTTTCTTTATAGCCATTAAGATTGGCTCAGCAGTTTTAATGATGCACTCATAAGAAATAGTATTTGAAGCAAAAGAGAGCATCAAGAGGCAAATTCAAAACACATTTAAGTCTAACATGCTTCCTATGCAAAGGAATCTTGTAAATAAACAAGTTCATGAAGAGCAAAGTAACAAGCATAGGAAGATAAAACAAGTGTAGCTTCAAAAATTTCAGCACATAGAGAGGTGTTTTAGTAACATGAAAATTTCTACAACCATATTTTCCTCTCTCATAATAACTTTCAGTAGCAACATTAGCAAACTCAACAATATAACTATCACATAAAGCATTCTTATCATGAGTCTCATGCATAAAATTATTACTCTCCACATAGGCATAATCAATTTTATTAGTTGTAGTGGGAGCAAATTCAACAAAGTAGCTATCATTATTATTCTCATCAAGTGTAGGAGGCATAGTATAATCACAACAAAATTTACTCTCCATAGTAGGTGGCACCAAAAGACCACTATCATTATAATCATCATAAATAGGAGGCAAAGTATCATCAAAGAAAATTTTCTCCTCAATGCTTGGGGGACTAAAAATATCATGCTCATCAAAGCCAGCTTCCCCAAGCTTAGAATTTTCCATATCATTAGCAACAATGGTGTTCAAAGCGTTCATACTAATATCATTGCTACTAGCGTGCAAATAAGATTCCATGGGTTTTTTAATTTTCGCATTAAACCATTCATGTCTTGACTCAGGAAATAGAATAAAAAACTCACAGATGTTGTCCATTATGCCTTACTAGTGTAAACAAGAAACAAAAAGATGCAATTGCAGGATCTAAAGGAAATAGCTTCGAGCACAAACACAATGGCGCCGAGAAAAGTACTTTACCCGGAACCGGAGTATGAGTGCCTTTTACCTTTCCTCCCGACAACGGCGCCGGAAAAGTGCTTGATGTCTACTTCCCCCTCCTTTCCCGTAGACGGTGTTGGGCCTCCAAGAGCAGAGGTTTGTAGAACAGCAGCAAGTTTTCCCTTAAGTGGATACCCAAGGTTTATCGAACTCAGGGAGGAAGAGGTCAAAGATATCCCTCTCATGCAACCCTGCAACCACAAAGCAAGAAGTCTCTTGTGTCCCCAACACACCTAATAGGTGCACTAGTTCGGCGAAGAGATAGTGAAATACAGGTGGTATGAATAAGTATGAGCAGTAGCAACGGTGCCGGAAAATAGCTTGTCGGCGTGTAGTTGATGGTGGTAGTATTGCAGCAGTAGTAACGCAATGAAACGAAGTAAACAAACAGTAGTAACGCAGCAGTATTTAGGAACAAGGCCTAGGGATTACACTTTCACTAGTGGACACTCTCAACATTGATCACATAACGGAATAGATAAATGCATACTCTACACTTTTGTTGGATGATGAACACATTGCGTAGGATTACACGAACCCTCAATGCCGGAGTTAACAAGCTCCACAATAATGTTCATGTTTTAGTAACCTTATAGTGTAAGATAGATCAACGAGACTAAACCAAGTACTAACATAGCATGCACACTTTCACCTTCATGCATATGTAGGAGGAATAGATCACATCAATACTATCATAGCAATAATTAACTCCACAATCTACAAGAGATCATGATCATAGCCTACGACAAGAACCACACGGTGCACACACTAGTCACCTTTACACACGTGCAGGAGGAATAGAACTACTTTAATAACATCACTAGAGTAGCACATAGATAAATTGTGATACAAAACTCATATGAATCTCAATCATGTAAAGCAGCTCATGAGATCATTGTATTGAAGTACATAGAAGAGAGATTAACCACATAGCTACCGGTACAGCCCCGAGCCTCGATGGAGAACTACTCCCTCCTCATGGGAGCAGCAGCGGTGATGAAGATGGTGGTGGAGATGGCAGTGGTGTCGATGGAGAAGCCTTCCGGGGGCACTTCCCCGTCCCGGCGGCGTGCCGGAACAGAGACTCCTGTCCCCCAGATCTTGGCTTCGCGATGGCGGCGGCTCTGGAAGGTTTCTGTGGGTTTCGTCGAACGCCTCAGGGTTTCTGATCCAGGGGCTTTATATAGGCGAAGAGGCGGCGCAGGAGGGCTTCTGGGGGGCCCACACCATAGGGCGGCGCGGCCCCCCCTCTGGCCGCGCCAGGGTGTGGTGTGGGGCCCCCAGGGCTCCTCCGGCGGCTCTCGGGTGTTCCGGATGGTTCCGGGAAAAATAGGAAACCGGGCGTTGATTTCGTCCGATTCCGAGAATATTTCGTTACTAGGATTTCCGAAACCAAAAACAGCAGAAAACGAGAACCGGCACTTCGGCATCTTGTTAATAGGTTAGTTCCAGAAAATGCACAAATATGACATAAAGTGTGCATAAAACATGTAGATAACATCAATAATGTGGCATGGATCATAAGAAATTATCGATACGTCGGAGACGTATCATTATGCTTAATGCTTGTCACTAGGGCCCGAGTGCCATGATCTCAGATCTGAACATGTTATCAATTCATGATGATATTCATGGCTTTATGATCTTACCTGCAAGTTGTATACACATATTGCTGTCCGGAACCCGAGGCCCCAAAGTGACAGAAATTGGGACAACCAGAGGGGAAGGCGGTGATGTGAGGATCACATGTGTTCACGGAGTGTTAATGCTTTGATTCGGTGCTCTATTAAAAGGAGTACCTTGATACGTCTCCAACGTATATATAATTTCTGATGTTCCATGCTTGTTTTATGACAATACCTACATGTTTTGTTCACACTTTATATCGTTTTTATGCATTTTCCGGAACTAACCTATTAATGAGATGCCAAAGTGCCGCTTCGTTTTCTCGCTGTTTTTGGTTTCAGAAATCTTACACAGAAATATTCTCGGAATTGGACGAAATCAAGGCCCACGATCTTATATTTCCACGAAGCTTCCAGAACACCGAAGAGGGACTAGAGGGGAGGCCCAGGGCCCCCACACGTGGTGGCGGCGCGGCCAGAGGGGGGGGCGCCCCCTGGTGTGTGGAGCCCCGCACCCCTTCCGACTCCATTTCTTCGCCTACATAAGTCGACGTGACCTAAAACTTTGAGGGGAATAAGCCACGATACAGAAAAACTTCCAGAGCTGCCGCCATCGCGAAGCCAAGATTCGGGGGACAAATGTCTTTGTTCCGGCATGCCGCCGGGACGGGGAAGTGCCCCCGGAAGGCATCTCCATCGACACCACCGCCATCTTCATCACCGCTGCTGTCTCCCATGATGAGGAGGGAGTAGTTCTCCCCCGAGGCTGAGGGCTCTACCGTAGCTATGTGGTTCATCTCTCTCTTTGTGATCTAGTTGAATATCATCTATGTGCTACTCTAGTGATGTTATTAAAGTGGTCTATTCCTCCTCCATGATGTAATGTTGACAGTGTGTGCATCATGTAGTACTTGGTATAAGTTATGATTGTGATCTCTTGTAGATTATGAAGTTAACTATTACTATGATAGTATTGATGTGATCTATTCCCCTTTCATAGCCTGACGGTGACGGTGTGCATGCTATGTTAGTACTCGGTATAATTGCGTTGGTCTATCATGCACTCTAAGGTTACTTAAATATGAACATCGAATGTTGTGGAGCTTGTTAACTCCGGCATTGAGGTGCTCTTGTAGCCCTACACAATTAATGGTGTTTGTCATCCAACAAGGGAGTGTAGAGTAGTTTCAGTTATGTGATCAATGTTGAGAGTGTCCACTAGTGAAAGTATGATCCCTAGGCCTTGTTTCCAAACATCGAATCTCCATTTATTTACTGTTCTGTTGCATGTTTACTCGCTGCCATATTTATTTCAGATTGCTATTACCGCTCATATTCATTCATACCACTTGTATTTCACTATCTCTTCGCCAAACTAGTGCACCTATACATCTGACAAGTGTATTAGGTGTGTTGGGGACACAAGAGACTTCTTGTATCGTGATTGCAGGGTTGCTTGAGAGGGATATCTTTGACCTCTTCCTCCCTAAGTTCGATAAACCTTGGGTGATTCACTTAAGGGAAAACTTGCTGCTATTCTACAAACCTCTGCTCTTGGAGGCCCAACACTGTCTACAGGAATAGAAGCGTGCGTAGACATCAAGCTATTTTCTAGCGCCGTTGCCGGGGAGGTAAGGTAAAAGGTATTCACATCCTCTGACTAAGCTATTTCCTAGCACTGTTGACGGTGTGTGAGTGCTCGAAGCTATTTCCTTTAGATCCTGCAATTGCATCTTTTTGTTTCTTGTTTTTCACTAGTTAGGCATAATGGAAAATAACAGTGAGCTTTTTAATCTATTTCCTGAGTTAAGACATGGATTGTTTGATGCAAAAATTAAAAAACCTATGGAACCTTATTTGCATGCTAGTAGTAATGATATTAGTATGAACGCTTTGAACACCATTGTTGCTAATACTATGGAAAATTCTAAGCTTGGGGAAGCTGGTTTTGATGAACATGATATTTTTAGTCCCCCAAGCATGGAGGAGAAAATTTTCTTTGATGATACTTTGCCTCCCATTTATGATGATTATAATGATAGTAGTCTTTTGGTGCCACCTACTATGGAGGATAAATCTAATTATGATTACAATATGCCTCCTATATTTGATGATGAGAATAATAATGATAGCTACTTTGTTGAATTTGCTCCTACTACAATTAATAAGAATGACTATGCTTATGTTGGGAGTAGTAATTATTCTATGCATGAGACTCATGATAAGAATGTTTCATTTGATAGTTACATTGTTGAGTTTGTTCATGATGCTACTGAAAATCTTTATGAGAGAGGAAAATATGGTTGTAGAAATTTTCATGTTACTAAAACGCCTCTCTATATGTTGAAATTTTTGAAGTTGCGCTTGTCTTATCTTTCTATGCTTGTTGCATTATGCCTCATGAATTTATTTGTGTACAAGATTACTTTTCATAGGAAGTGGGTTAGGCTTAAATTTGTTTCATATTTGCTTTTTGATGCTCTCTTTTGCCTCAACTACTATTTCTTGGGAGTGCATCATTAAAATTACTGAGCCCATCTTAATGGCTATAAAGAAAGCACTTCTTGGGAGATAACCCATGTGTTTATTTTACTACATCAATTTTGTTTTATATTTGAGTCTTGGAAGTTGTTACTACTGTAGCAACCTCTCCTTATCTTTATTTTATTGCATTGTTGTGCCAAGTAAAGTCTTTGATAGTAAGGTTCATACTAGATTTGGATTACCGTGCAGTAAACAGCATTTCTTGCCGTCATGAATTTGGCCAGGGTTCTCCGTAGGTAACTCGAAAAATCTGCCAATTTACGTGAGTGATCCTCGATATGTACGCAACTTTCATTCAGTTTGAGAATTTTCATCTCGAGCAAGTTTAGTGCCCCGTAAAAATTCGTCTTTACTGATCGTTTCGTTTTGACAGATTCTGCCTTTTATTTCGCATTGCCTGTTTTGCTATGTTTAATGGATTTCTTTGTTTCATTAACTTCCAGTAGCTTTGGGCAATGTCCAGAAGTGTTAAGAATGATTGTGTCACCTCTGAACATGTGAGTTTTTTTTGATTATGCACTAACCCTCTAATGAGTTTGTTTTGAGTTTGGTGTGAAGGAAGTTTTCAAGGGTCAAGAGAGAAGGATGATACAATATGATCAAGGAGAGTGAAAGCTCTAAGCTTGGGGATGCCCCCGTGGTTCATCCCCGCATATTTCAAGAAGACTCAAGCTGTTTAAGCTTGGGGATGCCCAAGGCATCCCCTTCTTCATCAACAATTTATCAGGTTTCTTCTATTGAAACTATATTTTTATTCGGTCACATCTTATGTACTTTACTTGGAGCGTCTGTGTGCTTTTATTTTCATTTTTGTTATTTTCATTCTCTGAATAAACTCATGCTTGTGTGGGAGAGAGACAGGCTCCTCTCGTTCATATGAACACTGGTGTTCTTAGCTTTACTTTTAATGTTCATGGTGAAGGTTGAAACTGCTTCGTTCATTGTTATATGGTTGGAAACAGAAAATGCTACATGTGGCAATTGGTATAATGTCTTGAATAATTTGATACTTGGCAATTGTTGTGCTCATATAGATCATGTTTAAGCTCTTGCATCATATACTTTGCACCTATTAATGAAGAACTACATAGAGCTTGTTAAAATTTGGTTTGCATGATTGGTCTCTCTAGAGTCTAGATATTTTCTGGTAAGGTGTTTGAACAACAAGGAAGACAATGTAGAGTCTTATAATGCTTGCAATATGTTCTTATGTAAGTTTTCCTGTACCGGTTCATACTTGAGTTTGCTTCAAACAACCTTGCTAGCCTAAGCCTTGTATTGAGAGGGATTACTTCTCGTGCATCCAAATCCTTGAGCCAAAAACTATGCCATTTGTGTCCACCATACCTACCTATTACATGGTATTTCTCTGCCATTCCAAAGTACTTGAGTGCTACCTTTAAAATTTCATTCCTTTGTCTTTGCAATATATAGCTCATGGGAAAAATAGCTTAAAAACTATTGTGGTATTGAATATGTACTTATGTATCTTATTTCTTATAAGTTGCTTGTTGAGCGGTAACCATGTTCCTGGGGACGCCATCAACTATTACACTTTGTTGAATATCATGTGAGTTGCTATGCATGTTCGTCTTGTCTGAAGTAAGGGTGATTTATCATGAGTTGAATGGTTTGAGTATGCATATTGTTAGAGAAGAACATTGGGCCGCTAACTAAAGCCATGATCCATGGTGGAAGTTTCAGTTTGGACATTAATCCTCAATCTCTTATGAGAATATTGTCTGTTGTTGAATGCTTATGCATTAAAGAGGAGTCCATTATCTGTTGTCTATGTTGTCCCGGTATGGATGTCTAAGTTGAGAATAATCAAAAGCGAAAAATCCAATGCGAACTTTATCCTTAGACCTTTGCACATGCGGCATAGAGGTACCCCTTTGTGACACTTGGTTGAAACATATGTTATGCAATGATAATCCATGTAAATCCAAGCTAATTAGGACAAGGTGCGGGCACTATTGGTAATCTATGCATGAGGCTTGCAACTTATAGGATGTCTTATACATAACACATATGCTTTATTACTACCGTTGACAAAATTGTTTCTATGTTTTCAAAATAAAAGCTCTAGCACAAATATAGTAATCCATGCTTCCCTCCGCGAAGGGCCTTTCTTTTACTTTTATGTTGAGTCAGTTTACCTACTTCTTTCTATCTTAGAAGCAAACACTTGTGTCAACTGTGTGCATTGATTCTTACATGCTTGCTTGTTGCACTTATTATATTACTTTGTGTTGACAATTATCCATGAGATATGCATGTTGAAAGTTGAAAGCAATTGCTGAAACTTAATCTTCCTTTGTGTTGCTCCAATGCCTTTACTTTGAATTTATTGCTTTATGAGTTAACTCCTATGCAAGTCTTATTGATGCTTGTCTTGAAAGTACTATTCATGAAAAGTCTTTGCTATATGATTCAGTTGTTTATTCATTGTCTTTACCATTGCTTCGAATCATCGCATTCATCTCATATGCTTTGCAATAGTATGATCAAGATTATGTTGGTAGCATGTCACTTCAGAAATTATTCTTTTTATCGTTTACCTACTCGAGGACGAGTAGGAACTAAGCTTGGGGATGCTGATACGTCTCCAACGTATCTATAATTTCTGATGTTCCATGCTTGTTTTATGACAATACCTACATGTTTTGTTCATACTTTATATCGTTTTTATGCATTTTCCGGAACTAACCTATTAACGAGATGCCGAAGTGCCAGTTCCTGTTTTCTGCCGTTTTTGGTTTCAGAAATCTTACACAGGAAATATTCTCGGAATTGGACGAAATCAAGGCCCGCGATCTTATATTTCCACGAAGCTTCCAGAACACTGAAGAGGGACCAGAGGGGAGGCCCAGGGCCCCCACACGTGGTGGTGGCGCAGCCAGAGGGGGGGGCGCCCCCCTGGTGTGTGGAGCCCCCAGACCCCTTCCGACTCCGTTTCTTCGCCTATATAAGTTGTCGTGACCTAAAACTTCGAGGGGAATAAGCCACGATACGGAAAACCTTCCAGAGCCGCCGCCATCGCGAAGCCAAGATTCGGGGGACAGAAGTCTCTGTTCCGGCACGCCGCCGGGACGGGGAAGTGCCCCCGGAAGGCATCTCCATCGACACCACCGCCCTCTTCATCACCGCTGCTATCTCCCATGATGAGGAGGGAGTAGTTCTCCCCCGAGGCTGAGGGCTCTACCGTAGCTATGTGGTTCATCTCTCTCTTTGTGATCTAGTTGAATATCATCTATGTGCTACTGTAGTGATGTTATTAAAGTAGTCTATTCCTCCTCCATGATGTAATGTTGACAGTGTGTGCATCATGTAGTACTTGGTATAAGTTATGATTGTGCATCATCTAGCTGCCACCGGCTGGTAAGACAAAAGATGTTGTGCAAGTTTCTCATTGCGAGAGCGTACGACTAAATATGGAACACATGCCTATGGTTGTTTAGTACTTGGATACTGTTTTATTACTATATGCAAATGCCCTACCTTGATTGTTACATGATTTCTCTCGTCCATGCAGCGCCCGTTCATCCATCCCTGTGCCTACAGTATTTTAATCATGCTGTTTACTATAATCACTACTGCTGTCTTTGTTACACTGCTACTGATATTTCACTACTGCAACTGCTATAAAACTGTTGCTACTGATAAACTCTTGCGAGCAAGTCTATTTCCAGGTGTAGCTGAATTGATAACTCCGCTGTTAAGGCTTACAAATATTCTTTGGCTCCCCTTGTGTCGAATCAATAAATTGGGTTTTACTTCCCGCGAAGACTGTTGCGATCCCCTATACTTGTGGGTCATCAAGACTATTTTCTGGCGCCGTTGCCGGGGAGCATAGCTTTATTTGCAAGTTCACTTGGATTGATATTGTTCGCTGCAAATTTTCCATCATGGGTAAACCTCGCGGTACTAAAGTCGCCATATTACCATCCACGACAAGAAAAGGTACAACTCTGAGTACCTCTGCTGCTCTTGATTCACCATCTGTGATAAGTCAACTTGTTTCACCACCACAAGCTTCACATGCTGGTACTTCTGCTGAATCTGAAAATTCTTATAATTTTGATGATGCTTCTGATGTGCTTGATGATAGTGGTTCGTTAGGATCTTTTCTAGATGCTACAATTGCTAGGTCTAGACAAATTGAAAATACTGAAACTCCTAATGAAAATACTGTTACACCTGTTAATTCACCTGAGTCTGTTGAATACTCTAGTGATGATCTTGATGAAGATTATGTGGAACTTGATGATGATTTTATTGATAAATGCAATGCTACTACTGGTACAAGTAATATTAAAAAGTTTCTTGCACAACATACTGTTAGATATAAGCTGTCTCCTGATCCTAAACTTGCCACATCTCCTATAAACATTAAGGATAAGGATTATGATTTTTCTCTTGATTTATCTCATATATCTATTGTTGAGAAAACACCTTTTTGTGGTACTGAAAAAGAAAGTGTTGTAGAACACATGAATGAACTTTCTACTTTGAGTAGCTTGTTTTCTGATGATATCAAGAAGCGTACTTATTTTGTTGCTAAAATATTTCCTTTCTCATTAAAGGATGATGCTAAAACTTGGTATAATAGTTTGCCTCCTGATTCTATTGATAGTCCAAGTGGTTTGCTTGATGTTTTCTTTCGGAAATACTTTCCTGCTAGTGCCCAACATATTGCTTTACAGAAAATTTATGGTTTTGACCAGGAAGATGGAGAGAAATTGCCTAAAGCTTGGGCAAGGTTTTGCTCTCTTATCAGAGCTCGGCCTGGACATGATCTGGAAAAGCATGATTTACTTGATATATTTTATAGTGGACTAACCATTGAGTCTAGGGCATGCCTGGATAGTTGTGCTGGTTATGTTTTTAGGAAAAGAACTCCAGACGAAGCTGGAGAATTATTGACTAGAATAGGCCGGAATCATGATGATTGGACTACACCTGAACCAACCCCGACGCCAATATTGAAGAAGAGGGATATGATTAAATTAAATGATGAAGATATGAGGGAAGCCAAGAAATCTCTTAAGGAGAAAGGTATTAAATCTGAAGATGTGAAGAATTTACCTCCCATAGAAGATTTATGTAAGATAACTCCCCCTCCATCCATGATTGAGGTACATTCTCTTCAACGCTTTACTAGGGAAGATATTCATTATTCAAAACCTCCTGCTCAATGCTTAGATGAGTTTGATAATTATATTGTTAAGCAAGATAATTTTAATATGAGAGTAGATAATCATTTAATGGAAAATTCTCAAGCTATTAGTAAATTGCATGATATTGTGGAGAGAACCTCCAATGATGTTAAGATGCTTGTTAAACATTTTCATATGGTTCAAACTCAAATTGATCAACTCACTAAAGTGCAAAATGACTTGTTAAAAAATAGTTCTAAAGAAAAACATGCTTATGAAGTAACAACTAGAGGCGGTGTTTCCACTTAGGATCCTCTATATCCTGAGGGGCATCCCAAAAGAGTTGAACAAGATTCTCAACGAATTGAAACTAGTGCTCCTTCTAAGAAAAAGAAGAAGAAACATAAAACTGTTGTAGAATCCTCTGAGCTTGTTAATGATCCTAATAGTATTTCTATTTCTGATGCTGAAACTGAAAGTGGTAATGAACATGATAAAGATAATGATAAGAATGATGCTTCTGATAAAGAAGAGGTTGAAGATGAACCTGAAAAGCATGCTAAAAATAAAAAGTATACTAAATAAGATTATATTGCTAAGAAACATGGTAATGAAAGAGAACCTTGGGTATAAAAGCAAATGCCTTTTCCTGCTAAGAAACTAAAATCAAAGGAAGAGGAACACTAAAATTAATTTTGTGATTGGATGAAACCTTTATTCCTGCAAATCCCTTTGACTGATGCTATTAAATTGCCTCCTTATTCAAAGTATATGAAAGATATTGTCTCTAACAAAAGGAAAATTCCTAATGAGGAGATTTCCACTATGCTTGCTAATTACTCTTTCAATGGCAAAGTTCCAAAGAAACTGAGCAACCCAGGTATACCGACTATTCCTTGTTCCATCAAGAATAATTATGTTAGAACTGCTTAATGTGATTTGGGAGCAGGTGTTAGTGTTATGCCTTTTTCTCTTTACAAGAGACTTTATTTAGACAAGTTGATACCGACTGATATATCTTTGCAAATGGCTGATAAATCTACTGCTATTCCTGTTGGTATATGTGAGGATGTTCCTGTTCAAGTTACTAATAACCGCTTGATATTAACTGATTTTGTTGTGTTGGAAATGCCTGAAGATGATAATATGTCTATTATTCTTGGGAGACCTTTTCTTAACACTGCAGGAGCTGTTATTGATTGCAATAAAGGAAAGGTTACTTTCAATGTTGATGACAAGGAGCATACTGTTTATTTTCCCAAGAGGATTGATAAAGTATGTGGAGTTAATACAATTTCTAATGTGAGAACTATCAAAGTGGGAGTTATTGATTGTCCTATATATGAGCCTAAAGAGGGATATCAAAATATTATGATTGGATCCATATCAATACAATACAAGGTAACATGATTGATTTGAGGTTTATTTCATCTTATGTCATGTAAAATTTATTTGGTGGCAAGACTTGATCAACCTTGTTAACAAGTACATTTTATATGCATAGAGGAACTAAACAATATTTCTTTCTTCCTCCACTTGTTTTACTTGCTGTAGCACTAATTGTTTTGCAAGATTCTTTAGTTGTTTAGAGTTTTGAAAATCTTTTTCTGCCCGGTAATAATAATTTTAACACCTAGAAATGAGCATTTTTCAAAGTTTTCAAAAATTCACAAAGATTATACCGTTGGTCTTATTTTTCGAAGAGCTACCTGGGAGCACCTGGGGCTGACCAGTGGGGCAACCCAGGGCTGCCCCCCATGTGCCGGCGCGGCCAAGGAGGGGGGGGGGGGCGCCACCCTGTGGTGTGGGCCCCTCCTTGCCCCACTAAGTCATCTCTTCCTCCCATTCCACTCTCTCTCCCGAAAAAACTCGTACCAACTTTCTCTCACTCGTGTTTTTGCTCAAGAGCTCGGGATTTCTTGATCTCTTTGCTCAGCCCAGATTTCTGTCTGAAATTTGGCACATTTGCTCTCCGGTATGTGACTCCTCCGATCATCCAAATAGAATTTTGTTTGGTTGAGTATATCTTGAATATTTTGCTGTTGTAGGTAACATGTTAAGTGAGCTTGCATGCTTGTTCTAAGTTGTAAAAATTAGTTTTGATGCATGTTTAGTACTCTACCAAGTTCCTATAGTAGTTTCCCTCAATTATATGTCTCCAAATAAACTTTTATAATGATTGTTGAAAATTTCAGAAAATGGAGTGGAATAGGCACCAACTCAACCAACAAGAATCGGAGGTGCAACAAGTTATGAGAGTTCACCGCGAAGAGGGAGTATACCCCTCCTACTACCCATGCACAGATTTTATGAGGAGCGCAGGAATCTTGCAAGATGTTCAAAATCTGATTTCCAATGCAGGGTTGGAAAGTTTTGTTGTTGGTGAATGATAACCCACAAGTATAGGGGATCGCGGCAGTCTTCGAGGGAAGTAAAACCCAAATTTATTGATTCGACACAAGGGGAGGTAAAGAATACTTATAAGCCTTAACAACTGAGTTGTCAATTCAGCTGCACTCGGAAAAGCACTAGTAACAGGGGTAATGTGAAAGTAGCAAGTAATATGAGAGAAATAGTAACGAGTAATACAGCAGCGATGAATAAGTAACACGAGAGCAATGGCACCAGAAAATAGTTGATACTACTTCCAATGACATATAGAACAAGTATATGATGATGAGAGATGGACCGGGGTTCCCAGCGATCTACACTAGTGGTAACTCTCCAATAACAAGTAACAAGTGTTGGGTGAACAAATTACAGTTGGGCAATTGATAGGATTGATAAAGCATTAAGACAGAACATCTAGATTATTAATTATGTAGGCATGTTTTCCATATATAGTCGTACGTGCTCGCAATGAGAAACTTGCACAACATCTTTTGTCCTACCAGCCAGTGGCAGCCGGGCCTCAAGGGAATCTACTGGATATTAAGGTACTCCTTTTAATAGAGCACCGGAGCAAAGCATTAACACTCCGTGAAAACATGTGTCCCTCACATCACCGCCATCCCCTCCGGTTGTCCCGATTCTTGTCACTTCGGGGCCTTTGGTTCCGGACAGAGACATGTGCATACAACTTGTAGATACAATCTAAGCAATAATTATAAAGCTCAAATCTAAGATCATGCCACTCGGGCCCTAGTGACAAGCATTAAGCATAACAAGATTGCCAGCAACAATAACTTCACAAACTTTATAGATAGACTAATCATAATGTATCATCTATCGGATCCCAACAAACACAACACCGATTACATCAGATGGATCTCAATCATGTAAGGCAGCTCATGAGATCATTGTATTGAAGTACATGGAGGAGAGAATACCGACTAGCTACTGCTAGAACCCGTAGTCCATGGGGGAACTACTCACGGAGCATGATGGAGGCGGTGGCGTTGATGGAGATGGCTTCCGGGGGCACTTCCCCGTCCCGGCAGGGTGCCGGAACAGAGACTTCTGTCCCCCGAATTGGAGTTTCGCGATGGCGGCGGTGCCCCTAGAGTCTTTTTGGAGTTTCGTCAATTGGTACTGCGTTTTTAGGTCGAAAGGGGTTAAATAGGCGAAGAGGCGGCGCTGGAGGGTGCCTGGGGGCTCCTCACCATAGGCTGGCGCGGGCCCAGGCCAGGCCGCGCCGCCTTATGGTGTGGTGGCCCTCTGGCCCCTCTCCGACTCTTCTTCGGTGTTCTGGAGCCTCCCGGGAAAAATAGGAGGTTTGGCGTTGATTTCGTCCAATTCCGAGAATATTGCCCGAACAGCCTTTCCGGAACCAAAAACAGCAGAAAACGAGAACCGGCACCGTGGCATCTTGTTAATAGGTTAGTTCCGGAAAACGCATAAAAACATTATGAAGTGCAAGCAAAACATGTAAGTATTGTCATAAAACAAGCATGGAACAACAGAAATTATGGATACGTTGGAGACGTATCAGCATCCCCAAGCTTAGTTCTCGCTCGTCCCGAGCGAGTAAACGATAAAAAGAATAATTTCTGTAGTGACATGCTACTTACATAACCTTGATCATACTATTACAAAGCATATGAAATGAATGAAGTGACTCAAGGCAATAATCTATAGTTGCTAACAAATAGATAACATATAGCAAAACTTTTCATGAAGAGTACTTTCAAGACAAGTATCAAAAGTCTTGCACAAGAGTTAACTCATAAAGCAATAAATTCAAAGTAAAGGCATCTAAGCAACACAAAGGAAGATATAAGTTTCAGCGGTTGCTTTCAACTTTCAACATGCATATCTCATGGATAATTGTCAACACAAAGTAATATGATGAATGCAAATATGCAAGTATGTAAGAATCAATGCACAGTTAACACAAGTGTTTGCTTCTAAGGTGGAAGGAAGTAGGTAAACTGACTCAACATAAAGTAAAAGAATGGCCCTTCGCAGAGGGAAGCATTGATTGCTATATTTGTGCTAGAGCTTTGGTTTTGAAAACATAAAGAGAGCATAAAAGTAAAGTTTTGAGAGGTGTTTGTTGTTGTCAACGAATGGTAGTGGGCACTCTAACCCCCTTGCCAGACAAACCTTCAAAGAGCGGCTCCCATTTTATTTTATTTTTGGGTGGCACTCCTTCCAACCTTTCTTTCACAAACCATGGCTAACCGAATCCTCGGGTGCCCGCCAACAATCTCATACCATGAAGGAGTGCCCTTTTATTTTAGTTTTATTATGATGACACTCCTCCCCACCTTTGCTTTCTCAAGCCATGGCTAACCGAATCCTTCGGGTGCCGTCCAACAATCACATACCATGGAGGAGTGTCTATTTAGGTTAATTAATTTGGGACTGGGAATCCCATTGCCAGCTCTTTTTGCAAAATTATTGGATAAGCGGATGAAGCCACTAGTCCATTGGTGAAAGTTGCCCAACAAGATTGAAAGATAAACACCACATACTTCCTCATGAGCTATAAAACATTGACACAAATCAGAGGTAATAAATTTTGAATTGTTTAAAGGTAGCACTCAAGCAATTTACTTTGGAATGGCGAAGAAATACCATGTAGTAGGTAGGTATGGTGGACACAAATGGCATAGTGGTTGGCTCAAGGATTTTGGATGCATGAGAAGTATTCCCTCTCGATACAAGGCTTAGGCTAGCAAGGCTATTTGAAGCAAACACAAGTATGAACCAGTACAGCAAAACTTACATAAGAACATATTGCAAGCATCATAATACTCTACACTGTCTTCCTTGTTGCTCAAACACTTTTACCAGAAAATATCTAGACCTTAAGAGAGACCAATCATGCAAACCAATTTTAACAAGCTCTACGGTAGTTCTCCACTAATAGGTTTAAACTACATGAAAAAACTTAATCATGATCTACTTGAGAGCTCAAAACAATTGCCAAGTGTCAAATTATCCAAGACATTATGAGGCATTTTCTGTTTCCAACCAAATAATAATAAGTGTTGTAGCTTCCAACTTTTATCATTGAACATTAAAGGTAAAACGAAGAACAAGTGTTCATATGAAAAAGTGGAGCGTGTCTCTCTCCCAAACAAGGATTGCTAGGATCCGATCTTATTCAAACAAAAACAAAAATAAAAACACACAGACGCTCCAAGTAAAGCACATATGATGTGACCGAATAAAAATATAGTTTTAATAGAAGAAACCTGATAAGTTGATGAAGAAGGGGATGCCTTGGGCATCCCCAAGCTTAGACGCTTGAGTCTTCTTGAAATATGCAGGGATGAACCACGGGGGCATCCCCAAGCTTAGACTTTTCACTCTTCTTGATCATATATCATCCTCCTCTCTTGACCCTTGAAAACTTCCTTCACACCAAACTTCTCATAAACTTCATTAGAGGGGTTAGTACTCAAAAAATTTGAATCCACCTTGGTCCTGTAGTGACACATTGCAAGAACTCAATAAAACATTAGCTACAGCTCTCCACGTCTAGAAAGCCTTGCTTAAAGTCCACAAGAGACAATGCAAAAAATAGAGACAGAATCTGCCAAAACAGAACAGCCAGTAAAGACGAATTTAAAAGAAATACTTCCGTTGCTCAAATCACAAAACTCAAAACTAATGAAAGTTGCGTACATATCTGAGGAACACGCACGTAAATTGGAATATTTTTCTGAGTTACCTACAGAGAAAACAGCCCAGATTCGTGACAGATAGAAATCTGTTTCTGCGCAAAAATCCAAATCTAGTATCAACCTTCGATTAGAGGCTTCACTTGGCACAAAAAAACACAAAACTAAGATAAGGAGAGGTTGCTACAGTAGTAAACAACTTCCAAGACACAAATATAAAACAAAATACTGTAGCAAAATAACACATGGGTTATCTCCCAAGAAGTTCTTTCTTTACAGCCATTAAGATGGGCTCATCAGTTTCGATGATGCACTCGCAAGAAATAGTATTTGAAGCAAAAGAGAGCATCGAGAAGCAAATTCAAAACACATTTAAGTCTAACATGCTTCCTATGCAAGGGAATCTTGTAAATAAACAAGTTCATGAAAAGCAAAGTAACAAGCATAGGAAGATAGAACAAGTGTAACTTCAACAATTTCAGCATATAGAGAGGTGTATTAGTACCATGCAAATTTCTACAACCATATTTCTCTCTCTCATAATAGTTTTCAGTAGCTTCATGAACAAACTCAACAATATAACTATCACATGCAGCATACTTTTCATGATCCTCAAACATATAATTTTTATCAAGTTCAAGAATAGTGGAATTAAAACTTTCAAACTTTCTTTTATTAATAATATAACAAGGTAGTTGATCAATCTCAAGAGATATGGGACTCATAGAATAAGTCAAGAACTCTCCAATCCCATTTTCATTAGTAGTACAATTAATATTATCAAGTAACATAGGACCATCATCTAGAGCTTTATCATAAACATTTGCTAAGCAAAATTCTTTAGTACCATGCATTTCGACATCAGGCACAAACAAAGCATTATCATAAGATTTATCAAAATAGCATGGATTATCATAGATAACAGTAGCATAATTATTCTCACAAGTATTACTCATAGGTACTATTTCAAGAGAATCCACAGGAACATAACATTCAACCTCTTCCGGTAAGCATGGAGGACAATCAAATAGTGTAAGAGATAAAGAGTTACTCTCATTAGAAGGTTGGCATGGGTAGCTAATCCATTCTTCCTCCTTTTGTTCATCACTCTCCTCTTCTTTTTCATCCAATGAGCTTTCGAGGTTCATCAATTTCCTCCTCTTTTTATCCAATGAGCTTTCGGGTTCATCGGTTTCTTCTTCCACGGGTTCCTGCAAATTGTGAGTGCATTTTTGTGCATTAATGAGTCTCTCTTTATAGTCAATGATATAAGGATTATCACTGAAGCATTCTATGCAACAATTAAGGATAGAAGAGACATAATCTTTAAGGTCCTTACAAACAACACAAGTTTCATAATTCTCAACCATGAAGGGTTCTATCTCGGAGGCTCCCATAAATAAGACAAATTGTTCTACCTCTTCGAACCCATAATGAATATAGCAATTCCGATTATAGTTTTTAATTAAAAATTCCTCACTAAAGCCACATTGAAATTTAAGATGTTTAGTATCCTGTTGAGAGCAACAGTTTATATCATAGCGTCTAAGCAAGATTCTAGCCATTGTATTCAATTTTTCCATCATAGCACTCATTATTTTACCAGTTCTTGATTCTCTATAATTATTATAACATTCTATGAGCTCCAAGTAGGTTGTAGGTTCTCCCATAATAGCAGTTTTTAATTTTTAGATTTTTCAAATTTTTATGGATTTTCAGGTATATGAGGAAAGTAAAACAAGACAAAAATAAACTAAGCAAAAGTAAACTAAGCAAAATAAAACTAGACAGAAATAAACTAAGCACAAATAAACTAGATAAAAGTAAACTAAGCGAAACAAAATAAAACAAAATAAAAACTGAGAGAGAGGTAGAGTGTACTCCCCAGGTGAACTTATGAGTAGAGCTATGCCTCCCCGGCGACGGCGCCAGAAAACAGTCTTGATAACCCACAAGTATAGGGGATCGCGGCAGTCTTCGAGGGAAGTAAAAACCAAATTTATTGATTCAACACAAGGGGAGGTAAAGAATACTTATAAGCCTTAACAACTGAGTTGTCAATTCAGCTGCACCTGGAAAAGCACTAGTAACAGGGGTAATGTGAAAGTAGCAGTAATATGAGAGCAATAGTAACAGTAACACAGGAGCAATGGCACCAGAAAATAGTTGATACTACTTCCAATGACATATAGAACAAGTATATGATGATGAGAGATGGACTGGGGTTCCCAGCGATCTACACTAGTGGTAACTCTCCAATAACAAGTAACAAGTGTTGGGTGAACAAATTACAGTTGGGCAATTGATAGGATTGATAAAGCATTAAGACAGAACATCTAGATTATTAATTATGTAGGCATGTTTTCCATATATAGTCGTACGTGCTCGCAATGAGAAACTTGCACAACATCTTTTGTCCTACCAGCCGGTGGTAGCCGGGCCTCAAGGGAATCTACTGGATATTAAGGTACTCCTTTTAATAGAGCACCGGAGCAAAGCATTAACACTCCGTGAAAACATGTGTCCCTCACATCACCGCCATCCCCTCCGGTTGTCCCGATTCTTGTCACTTCGGGGCCTTTGGTTCCGGACAGCGACATGTGCATACAACTTGTAGATACAATCTAAGCAATAATTATAAAGCTCAAATCTAAGATCATGCCACTCGGGCCCTAGTGACAAGCATTAAGCATAACAAGATTGCAGCAACAATAACTTCACAAACTTTATAGATAGACTAATCATAATGTATCATCTATCGGATCCCAACAAACACAACACCGATTACATCAGATGGATCTCAATCATGTAAGGCAGCTCATGAGATCATTGTATTGAAGTACATGGAGGAGAGAATACCGACTAGCTACTGCTAGAACCCGTAGTCCATGGGGGAACTACTCACGGAGCATGATGGAGGCGGTGGCGTTGATGGAGATGGCTTCGGGGCACTTCCCCGTCCCGGCAGGGTGCCGGAACAGAGACTTCTGTCCCCCGAATTGGAGTTTCGCGATGGCGGCGGTGCCCCTGGAGTCTTTTTGGAGTTTCGTCACTTGGTACTGCGTTTTTAGGTCGAAAGGGGTTAAATAGGCGAAGAGGCGGCGCAGGAGGGTGCCTGGGGGCTCCTCACCATAGGCTGGCGCGGGCCCAGGCCAGGCCGCGCCGCCTTATGGTGTGGTGGCCCTCTGGCCCCTCTCCGACTCTTCTTCGGTGTTCGGAGCCTTCGGGAAAAATAGGAGGTTTGGCGTTGATTTCGTCCAATTCCGAGAATATTGCCCGAACAGCCTTTCCGGAACCAAAAACGGCGAGAAAACAGGAACGGCACTCGTGGCATCTTGTTAATAGGTTAGTTCCGGAAAACGCATAAAAATATTATAAAGTGCAAGCAAAACATGTAAGTATTGTCATAAAACAAGCATGGAACAACAAAAATTATGGATACGTTGGAGACGTATCAGTGAACCTTACCAATATGCAAAACTGACCATGTCAGTGGTGCAAGATTTTGAATTCAATTGGTCCCAACCTAACCCCATGGTTCGATACAAAATTTATAATAAAACTGTCAACCTGCCTTTTGATGATTTTTGTGCAGCAATTAGAGTGCCACAATGGGGATCACGTGAGAAGGTTAGGGGACTGCCGCAGGAGCTCTTGAGTCTATACAAGACGATCTGTCAAGGGAGAAGCTTCTCAGATGAGAGTGGTAAAATTCGTAGTATTCAACTCCCAACTATTCGCTACTTTGCTTACTTCATCACCAAGTGCGTTCTTGCTAGAAAGAATGCAAATAAGTTATCTATCCAGGATTTGGCTTTCCTAGCCGCTGCATTGCAATGTGATAGGACTTATAATTTGGGTGCTTTGATAGCCTTTAGACTTGCTACTAACCCTGAAAAGGGAGGAATTTGTGGAGGTCTCATCGCCTCTCGTTTGCTAGCTATGCATGGTGTAGAACCTCATCCTCTTGATGTTCAGCTCTCCGTAGAGAGACTTGATATTGTTTCCATGATAAAACATGACTTTGTTTCTGAGTGGTCTAATTTGTGTAACCTGTCTTATAAGATAACCTTTTACAAGAAAAATTGGAGAACAACTAAGAAAACTGAAAGGCTAGTAGAATTTCCTGCACCTGTTTTGTTTAACCTTGATTCCAGTAGAAATTGGTCGGTCACAGAAGATGAACTAGATGCATACACAAAGGGAGATGGCCATCATGCAGGGGACGACACGGAGGAGGCCGAGGAACCCCTCGACTTGTCATCCGATGCAGCGAGTTCCTCACATCAACATTTTGGGCATGTGGAGCCTTCACCCTTTTCTTCTGCAAAAAGGACCTTATTATGACCACGCCATGTATGATCCACCGCTCGTGGAACCCTGACCCTCGCTGGGATTGATCTCCACTTAGGCCAAAAGGCTAAGCTTGGGGGGAGGTATGCCGGCATCACTCATTCATTGCATATTATAGTTGCTGGATACTTGTACATACTTGTTTAGCTTCTTAAGGTGGTTTCTAATAAGAGGGAGATGATATTTGGGGAAGTGCTGTTTGAAAACAGATTCTGGACTGATACCAAAAAAATTCTCAAAAACAGCCAGAACGTTATTTTGCGAAGCCAATTTTTTTGCATGTTCCCCAGGTTATTATCTAACTTTCATTAGTTGAGCACTTTTCGAGCTGAGCAGCGGAAGATTTTCTTAAAAATCGATTATTCGTCTTCGTTGTCAAGATTGACGAATTTCTGCTTGCTTTGTGTTTATGTGACTCTTTTAGTTTTCATTTTCTTGTTTTTGCTTTGTTTCTTTCCTAAAACACAAAAAGACCAAAAATATTTCTGTTGTTTCTCTTTACCATTTGTTTATTTTGGTTTCTTGCTCTTATTTTGCTTTATTTGCTATCGTTGGTTTGCTATAAGAAAATCCAAAAAGATTTTGCTTTGTTTGCTTGTTTCCTTTTGTTCTTGTTTCCAATTCAAAAATACCAAAAATATTTGTTGTTCTTCTTTGATTTTGTAAAGTTCATTATGGAGTTCAGCGGTCTTCGGTGGCTGGAGCTTGGTTTTCATTCCATATTATTCAAGCTACACAAGTGAAAGGCAATAATGACAATCTACGACAATTCGACTGTGGTGAGAGGATGGTATGAACTCTATTTGTTTTCATTTTTGTACATATACTCATCCATGTGAGCATGCTTAGTTGGTTCATGTGAGGTATATGTCATTTAAGAAAGTCTAGTAGTTCATGATCTCTCATGTTTAGCTCCAGTTTATTAATATGAGTAGCATGTCATAAATATTTGCTTGCATTGTTTTATTCATAAATAGGTATGATATTGTGGTATCCTCCTCTGAATAATTCTCTTGAATCGACTTGGCACATGCTCACGCATGCATATGACTGAACCAAAGTCAATTAAACCTCGATGATTTACTTTGCCTCAGAGTTCTTGTATCAATTTTATGCCTCCGTTAAATTATTTTGTCGCAAGCATGATTATGGCGGTTACTGCTCTCTTGATTGTCGCTTCCCAGTCTATTGCTAGCCTTCACTTGTACTGAGCGGGAACGCTGCTCGTGCTTCCAAACCCCTGAAAACCAAGTTATTCCAACGTGTCCACCATAAATACCTATGCATGGCATTTCAAACCATTCCAAGTAAATTCTCATGTGCTACCTTTAAACCTTCAAAATACTTCTTAATTTGTGTCGATGTTTTATAGCTCATGAGGAAGTATGTGGTGTTTATCTTTCAACCTTGTCATTTACTTCTGATAGACTTTCATCAATGGACTAGTGGCACATCCGCTTATCCAATAATTTTGCAAAAAGAGCTGGCAACGGGGTTCCCAGCCCCAATTAATTAACTTTCATCAATAATTCTCTTTACATATTTTGCCATGATTTATCAGTAAGCAACTTAATTTGCAAATAGACACTCCTCCATGGTATGTGAATGTTGGAAGGCACCCGAGGATTTGGTTAGCCATGGCTTGTGTAAGCAAAGGTTGGGGGAGTGTCATCCATAATAAAACTAAAGTACGTGTGTAAACAAAAGAGAAGAGGGATGATTTACCTTGATGGTAGAGATAACGTCCTTCATGGAAGCCGCTCTTGAAAGTCTAGTTGACGAGGTAGTTAGAGTGCCCACTACGATTCGTTGACAACAACAAACACCTCTCAAAATAATTTTACTCCTGTTTAAAAAATGAAAAGCTCTTGCGCATGTTAATCCCTGCTTCCCTCTGCGAAGGGTCAATCTTTTACTTTTATGTTGAGTCACCATCCTTTCTTTAAGCACCTTCTTGAGAGCACAACTGTCATTCTTAGTATAATATGCTTATCCCAAAATGTGATTAACTGTGGTATAACTTTGATGCTTTTATCTTTGATAATCTCTACTTCTAGTCTTTCCATGAAACTCAAAGGTGCCCGGGCATTTATGTTTTGTTGTACAAATACGGGCAAGCGAGATACCACTTTATCATATCCTTTTATGAACATTGCAATCTTGCTGATAGACATGATTCATGATGCTTATTATTAATTTGTTGGTACCTTTTCCATGATTGACATAGCTATTAGATGACTTTATTTGCATGTATCTTATTATGAATTGCCTAAGTACTTGTCCATATCATGAGAATATTTACATCATATGAACAAATGTGTTCGAGAAAGTTCTTTTATATCACTCGGTTGTTAACTGAATTGCTTGAGGACAAGCAATAAGCTAAGCTTGGGGGGAGTTGATACGTCCAAAACGTATCTACTTTCCTGAACACTTTTGCTATTGTTTTGCCTCTAATTTGTGTAATTTGGATACAACTAACAAAGACTAACGCTGTTTTCAGCAGAATTGCCCTGGTGTCTCGTTTTTGTGCAGAAACTCAACTTTCAGGAAAATCCCCGGGATTAATTCCAATGGGCCTATTTTCACAGAAGAATAACGGATCCAGAAGACCAGAAGGGGGGGAGGCCACGAGGCGGCCACCCCACAAGGCGGCGCGGTGGGCCCCTGGGCCGCGCCGCCTTATGGTGGCGGCGCCTCGGGTAGCCCCAGGTGCCCCCCTCTGGACTACTTAAGGGCTTCGACCTAAAAATGCACGGGGGTTAGACGAAATCACCAGAAGCCATCCAGAACACCGCCGCCATCGCGAAACTCCGTCTCGGGACCATAAACTCCGTTCTGGCACTCCGTCGGGACGGGGAATTGGAGGAGATCATCGCCATCATCACCACCGACGCCTCTCCATCGACCAGCCATGTTTCCCCCATCCATGTGTGAGTAATTCCCCCACTGTAGGCTGAAGGGGATGGTAGGGATTGTATGAGATTGGTCATGTAATAGCATAAGATTGTTAGGGCATAGTGCCTAGTATCCGTAGATGGTACTTTTATGATATTGTTGCAACTTGTTATGCTTAATGCTTGTCACTAGGGCCCGAGTGCCATGATCTCAGATCTGAACATGCTATCAATTCATGATGATATTCATTGCTTTATGATCTTACTTGCAAGTTGTATACACATATTGCTGTCCGGAACCCGAGGCCCCAATGCGACAGAAATTGGGACAACCGGAGGGGAAGGCGGTGATGTGAGGATCACATGTGTTAACGGAGTGTTAATGCTTTGCTCCGGTGCTCTATTAAAAGGAGTACCTTAATTTCCAGTAGATTCCCTAGAGGCCCGGCTGGCACCAGCTGGTAGGACAAAAGATGTTGTGCAAGTTTCTCATTGCGAGCACGTACGACTAAATATGGAACACATGCCTATGGTTGTTTAGTACTTGGATACTGTTTTATTACTATCTGCAAATACCATACCTTGATTGTTACATGATTTCTCTCATCCATGCAGCGCCCGTTCATCCATCCCTGTGCCTACAGTACTTTAATCTTGTTGTTTACTATAATCACTACTGTTGTCTTTGTTACACTGCTACTGATATTTCACTACTGCTACTACTATAAAACTGTTGCTACTGATAAACTCTTGCGAGCAAGTCTGTTTTCAGGTGCAGCTGAATTGACAACTCCGCTGTTAAGGCTTACAAATATTCTTTGGCTCCCCTTGTGTCGAATCAATAAATTGGGTTTTACTTCCCGCGAAGACTGTTGTGATCCCTATACTTGTGGGTCATCACGCATCTGCCCACATGCGCCATAGAAAGTCAAAATTCTGTGGCGCATCTTCCCACATGCGCCCACAGAAAGTCAAAATTCTGTGCCGCATATGGGCATATGCGCCGCAAAAGTTATTCTTTCTGTGGCGCATGTAGGCATATGCGCCACAAAAAGTGTAGGGTTCTTTTTTTTGCTCTCCATGCAACTCACCCCCGGATCGCCCTTTTTAGCTCTATAAAATACAAAAGAAATAGGTACAAAATTCAAAAATAAAATCCTTGGAGGTGCCCATGTATTATGTCATCTAGTACCACTCAGAATTAACAAACATGAATTTCAACTTTTTTTTGCAAAATTGCGTTGCAAAATCATCAAACTGGATTTGCGGTTGCATACGAACTCGAAAAAAACGCACAATATATCTAAATGACCGGAGAAAATTCTACATCCGAATTCACCTGGATTTACCCGATTAGCCATTCTTTAGAATCGCCAAATTTGAAAAGCGTAAAAAGATACGGAAAATTCAAGATATTTTCCTGCAAAAATAAAAAAATTGGAAAAAAATTCTGTGGCGCACCATATGAACATGCGCCACAGAATTCTGAGCCCGATTTTTAAATTTCGGAGGCACCATTCTTCTCCCTTTCCCTCCTCCTACTCCTCCACTTCTCCTGCTTCTCCCTTTCTCCCTTCTCCCTCCTCCTCCTCCACCCATACCCGACGACCTCCTCCTCCTCCTGTTCGCGTACCCGAGAGATTTGAAAACTTAGAGAGAGAGGAAAAATATAGCAACATAAGGCGTGGAGCCTATATCCAAGCATAAGTCCTTGGCTGTAGCCTCGGGGGCTACTCCCATCGGAAAGGCTGTTCGCGTGCCCGATGAAATTATAAAAAAAGAGAGAGAAAGAAAAAAGAAGAAAAAGTGAGTATATTTCGAGTTATATAAATAACTCTACATATACTCCCATCGGGAGAGCAATATAAGTCATCCGTTGACTCGATAAAATGTGCTATTCCAACAGCCGAATAAGCACTCGACAATATATTCTCAGAACGCCAAAGTTGCGAACAATTTCTGAATGCCGCAAAACTTTGCGAAGGTAAGACCCCGGATCCGTTACGTGTGGTGTGGCGCTGTCTCGACGTCGGTTTGCTACTTTTTTCCGTATCAACGGATACGAAGAAAAATCCTAACGGACGCGTTAGGTACCCGATAAATATGATCGGGACTCGACAGAATGGTAAGACCTTAAGCGGCACTCTGTCGAAGTTTACACCGAGTATCCCGAGATCATGTCCAGGGACGTGATCTTGAAGTAGATTTTTGCGGATTGCCACTAGAGCAGTTAACTAGTACCCGATCCGTCAGATGAACTAGCCCCAACTACCATTATCCCTGTACAATATATAAATTCGTATGCAAAGATATGTGGTAAAGTTCAGAGTTATCGAATAAATATTAAGGTGGAGATTTTCCCTGACTCTGCGATTCAAGCAAAATCTCGGGGGCTACTGACATAGGCATCCCCAATGGGCCTGCCGAAGATGGTACCCGGGGTTTACTGAAAGCCCACGAGCCGAAGGATAAGAAGAATCGGAAGCCCAAGTTGCTAGTTAAGGAAAGCTAGAGTTGTATTAGGAGAGAACACTTGTAATATTGCGGGATGAGTTGGAAACCCTCCCGGACTCTGTAACTTATGTATCACGAATCCCTCGGCTCCACCTCCTATATAAGGGGGAGCCGAGGGACAAAGAAAGCATCGATTCATTGTCTCACAAACCCTAGTTTTCATATCGTCGAGTACTTTTCGGCTGAAACCTTCGAGATCTACTTGCCCTCCACTTCTAGCTAAAACCCTAGTTTACAACCCGTAGGCATTGACAAGTTAATCCCTTGTCAACCACCTTCTCCTCCAGCGACCTCCTCCTCTTCCTTCGGCGACCACCACCACCACCACCTCCACCTTCTCCTCCACCCACCCACCCACCACCACCTTCTTCTCCTCCTCCTCTGGCGACCACCACCACCTCCTCCACCACCACCGCCACCACCACCACCTCCTCCTCCACCACCACCACCTCCACCACCACCACCACCACCACCACCACCACCACCACCTCCACCTCCTCCTCCACCACCACCTCCTGCCGGCCTCATCGGCCTCCACCTCCTCCACCCACCCACCCCACCCACCCATCAACCCACCCAACCCAACCCCAACCACCCACCTCCGGCGACCCCCGAAAAATTTAAAAAAATCAGCGAAATTCCGGCGGCCCCAGATCTAGATCTAAATCTAGCCGCCATTTCTTAAAAAATTAAAAAAAATCTATGGCGTACCACTGCTGGGTGGGCCACAGAAGATTTCTGTGGCGCATGACGACCTGGTGCGCCACCGAAGTTTTGAAATTTCTGTGGCGCATGTAGATATGCGCCACAGAATTCAAATATCTGTCGCGTGACAACTGTGGCGCAAGGGATATGTGCCACAGAAGTCCAAAATGGTGCGCCACAGAAAAGGGATTTCCTAGGAGTGAGTAGTGCATTTCTAGACTGAGGAGAAGCCCCACAAACCTGTGCATTCTTTCTTGCTCATGAAGTAGTTATCGTACTCCCTGACGCCGAAGACAATCTTCATGAACAGATCCTTGTTCATCCTAGACCGGTGCCGAAATTCCTTCGGCGTATGAGTAGCATCGTCGGCGAAGTAGTCACACTCAAGCAGCATGGCACCGTCTTGATGATGCCGGTTGACGTTCTCCCTCTTGCCTAGCCTTGAACCGCCGCGTCGAGGCACGACCAATAAGGGCTCGTGAACGCGGAGGAGGCTCGTCAGAATCTACTGCTTCTGCCGCCGGACAGCGGTAGTGCTCTCCTCCTCCATGAACAGTTGCACCAATATCTCGTCGTCATTGTCCATCGTGTCAATCCGATGAACACCTTGTGGGCAAGGCGGTTCGGCGTTTGGGCGGTGGTGGCGGGGACCTCTATTCCGGCCAAAAGAGCGGTGGCCGATCGAGGGAGTGGCAACAGTGTCGATGGCCGGCGGTTTCTGGAAAGGCGGGGTGGAAGGAAAGCATGGGAGACGCGACGCCGATGGCGGCGATGGGTGGAAGGAGGGGAAACCGGCGCGTCTGCCCAGTAGAAGGGCCCCGCGGGTGCTTTCCTACGTGGTTTCGATCCAAGTCTGCACCAAATTCACTCCATATCCGTAATCCAATACAATTTACATTCGAACCCGTATTAACAATTACCCGCTCAGATCTAAATTCATAAAAAAAAAAATACTCCCATTGGAGTATGTTAAAACAATATCCGATCCCATTGGATCACAACCGGAGGCCTAACTTACGCTCCTAACTTTTTCAGTACTACACCACAAAGGACCAAAGTAGCGAGAAGTCGCGCAAGAAACTGATGTGACAGTCTGCTTCTGTTCACTCCTTCCGTTTGACTCGCCGCAAATCCTCCACCATCTAGAGCTGACCGTGCCTTTTGACTCGCGAGTAGCAAGCTAGGCAGGGTATCAGGAGATAGAGCAGCAATACCACGCGCGCGGCAGATCGCCACGAGGTACGTGCAGCTGGCACACCCCGTCGGCCGTCGGTGCATCTACGAGCAGAGCAGGGGAGTTCAATGGCGCTAACTAGCTACAGGGACTCTCCATTCCGTACCATAAAAGAGCCTTCTTCTGGAAGCTGCCAAAGTCAACCCCCAACCCATCACCATCGCCATCGCCATCTACGGCCATCGTGTCACAAGACAGCGGCATCTTGCATTTGGAAAATCTTTCTCGGGATTCGCGTGCTCTCATTTGTTTCTGCCGTTTACCACTTTTTTGTTCAAATATGGTTCTTCGCCGCACACCACGCCATGTCGCCATGGCCGGTGCCATCCTCGTGACGAAGAAGGCACCACCGCTGATCACAAGCCTGTACCCGTCACCGCAGTACACGCCATTGCTGCTTGCACCGACGCAGTACCGGCCATGGGTGCGTGCTTGTCTGAACCTGATCCGGCAGGTGGGTTGCGTCGTCTGCCATTGATACGCAAGGCACCAAGCTTGTTCCATTCCACGTCCTCAACAAGACCAATGATGAGCAAGTTGCATCCTTCCTGCGTGGTTGTGGTCTACGGGAGACGACGACAATTATTGAGTGATGCACGAAGCCTATTTGTTTGGGCCTGGTTTGGGTGTTTTTTTTCTTCTATTAGAACCAAGCGCAGGCGGTCACAAATACGTATGTAGACTTACCTCTATAAACTTACACATGCACATTCTACTTCTATAAGCAACCCCACAAACTAAGTAAAAGAAACTGATTTGGCGTGTCTTGAAATTAATAAAATTACTACGTACGCTCGCTATCGACAGGAACGTCGGCTCCCACTTGAAATATATTTCACTTTTTATGAGACATAACAAAGTGTTAAACCTAACATTTAAACTCGAGGTGGCTAGAGGTGCTACTCCCGTACTAGCCATCCAACTGGTCAAGACGTCCTCATACTATTTATTTGTGTGCTTTCATTGGACAAATGCCTTCATCGTGACAAAGAAAATACCATCACAAGCCACAGTCAGTTCTAATCTACCACTAGAGTGCATGCCTCAATTTGCTTGTGGTAACTAGCTACTCCCTCTGTTTTTGTTTAGTTTGCGTTCTGGATTTTATCAAAGCTAAACTGTACAAAGTTTGATAAAAATATAAATATTATAATACCAAATATATATATTTGAAAATATATTTTATATATGGTGTTTTGAATGCAATAAATTTTGTATTGAAGATTTTAATACTTTTGTGTAAATATTTGGTCAAACTTTTTAAAATTTGACTTTGACTAAACCTAGAACACGAAGTAATTGTGAACGGAGAAAAAATAATGTTAAATAAATCTTATACATAATTTTGCATTAAAATTCTACAAATCAACAAATATAATAAGAATATGATAGTAATACATCATACTATATCATGGGTAATCCACTTTGGCTCATAGGAGTATATGAACCTGTTGTATGAAAATACATTTTGAAGTGTCAAAAAATTCCGAAATAAAATACATCTAGACATTTTATGTTCGTACACAAGTTTTCAGAATTTTTTTGTTTTTTCTACGTCTCCCTAAAAAAGATAAATTTTGATGCTACAACACGACTACGTACATAACATTTTTTTGTATTTTTCTTACATGCCACATAAAATGTTGTTTTTTCACGAAAACTTGTGTACAAACATAGAATGTCACGATATACACCATAAATTTTATATTAGAATTTTAATATTTTTAAAATTGGGTTTTAATTATTTTGCATAATGGGTGTAATTGCTCCTATGAGCTAAAACGCCTCCTCCCTATAACTTATATAGATAGTATAATGCACAATCCTCTATCTACATTCTAAAAAAATTAAGACCAATCAGCAAGTCACTTCCTCTGTCCTCGTATACAAGACCTCAAAATCAAATTTTATATACCAAGAAAATAAAGTGTACTAATAAATAGCACAATTAATTATATAAAAATGCTCTAGTCTTGCGGGTTAACTAAATGTGTTGCATGTGGTGTCTGATTTTCTATGGGTGCATGCAACATTCACAATTAATAAGTACCATCCTAGGAGGTAGAAAGCCAATCTATTTTTATCGATTAGTGTTAGTGGCCTTGTATATACTAGTACTTTGACATATCAACAACCAATCCAAGGTACATTAAAATTAATGATATCCAATAGAGAGGGTTGCTTTATTTTTGTCTGTTATTGTTTATTGTAAAGCTAAAATGTAGAGTAATATGGAGCATAATTTTAATCTAAGATGTAGACATCTTTTCTTTTAGCCAATTAGTAAGTATTATATGTATTAAACTGCTATTTGATACTATAGCTAGCCTAAAGGACCCTTTCAGGAAAGTCAAGGAACCAAATATTGTTTTTTTTCGCAGAGAAAACGCTACAATCCTTGATTTTGACTTTATTGTAAGGACTGAGGATTGGAGTTGGAAAAGCTGAAGAAATATGTGAAATAAAAAATGAATTGGGATGTTCTCGTTGATTTTAGGGCCTCTATAGAAACCCGTTAGTTTGATTATAGACTTGTATTTCCTGCCTAGAGCATTGTAGTTTTGCAGTAAATTTAATCTTGTGAATAACAAATGTTGCAATCAATTCGCAAAAAGAAAGAACAAATGTTGTAATCAACAAAACCGTACACAAAAAGGAAATTACAGGTGGAATCAGCAAAGGCTTCTCACTTTCGGTACACAAAAAGTGGAATTACAGGTGGCCATAGTAGAAGGAAAAGAGGCATTCGTTGCAAGTCAATGCAACAAAAGTGCAAACAGAAGTACCCTAAACCAGGTCAGCGGCCTCTGCCTAGACAAGGCAACTAATGGCGTATACTGCATAAAAAGGTACACGAGGATTGAGCAGGAGTAGAGGCAGAGGACGCATCACACACATCATTTTGTAGCCAATACCGCAATAGTCAAATACTCCATCCAATTAGAAGTAACTCTATACTGAAGTGACATAGTAACGACTCGATCAAGAAATGGAAAAAAGGAAGACATGAGACGCCAACAAAACCAGCAGAAAAGGGCAACGGATCAGCAACTCCTTTGCAACAGCGATGTCACCAATTGTTTATGCCGTCCTGCCGATGACCTCACTACACAACAGTGACCCACACCTGCGTGCTTAATTGTGTGTCCTAACCCTCACCTAATGCAGCTTTAATTCATTGATTAATTACATAGGGATAGCCTAATCCCGGTCGATCTCTGCAATTTATTCTCCCTGTGACTTCTCACACAAAGCTTCCCTCCCCCCTAGACCTGCAACGGCAAGTACCCCCTCCCTTTCTTGCTGCATCACCATCACCAGCGAAAGCCCAATAATCCAGAATCGCCATGCCAAGATCCTTCACCTACTCGTAGCCAGCAAGATTCCATCTTTTTCTTCTGGTTCGTATAGCCAAGCCTGGACTTCGATCCGTACTACTCCTACTAGAGTTGGGGCGGTGGCGGCGGTGTGAGGAGGATGAGCAGCTCGTCGTCGGCGGAGGCGTCGCCGGGATCGGTGCTGCAGAACAAGATAAGCCCGAGCATCCTGTTCATCGTGGCGGTGCTGGCGATCGTCTTCTTCGTGTGCGGGCTGCTGCACCTGCTGGCGCGGCACCTGCTGCGGCTGCGGCGGCGCCGGCTCGCGGCGCGGGAGGACGCGGAGAGCGTGACGGCGTTCCAGGGCCAGCTGCAGCAGCTCTTCCACCTGCACGACGCCGGCGTCGACCAGGCCTTCATCGACGCGCTCCCGGTGTTCCTCTACCACAGCGTCCTGGGCGGCGGCAAGGACCCGTTCGACTGCGCCGTGTGCCTGTGCGAGTTCGAGGCCGACGACCAGCTCCGGCTTCTGCCCAAGTGCAGCCACGCGTTCCACCTCGAGTGCATCGACACGTGGCTGCTGTCGCACTCCACCTGCCCGCTCTGCCGCAGGAGCCTCCTCGCCCCCGGCGAGCTCTCGCCCACGTGCAGCCCCGTCGTCATGGTGCTCGAGTCCGAGAGCTCCCGCGACATGGGTGAGTCGGCGACGCACGCCACGGCCGATGCCGAGCCGAGCGGCATGGCCGTTCGCGTCCCGGGAGCAGAGGAGGTGGTGGAGGTGAAGCTGGGCAAGTTCATGTGCGTGGAAGGCAACGCGAACGCCGCCGCCGCGGTTGCCGCTGACGGAGCAGGCACCAGCAGCGATGCCAATGCGGAGCTCGGGCAGAGGAGGTGCCATTCCATGGGGTCCTACGAGTACGTCGTGGAGGAGCAGGCCGCGCTCCGCGTGGCCATCAAGCCGCCGCCCAAGAAGAAGCCACCCGCGTTCTCTAGGGCGCGGCGCGGTGGCGGCGCCATGTCAGAGTGCGGGTTCGGCGCCTCCAAGCGCCTCGGGGAGGGCTCGCTCCGGTTACCATCATTCGCCACGACGCCGGCGCAGAAGCAGCAGCAGCAGCGTCCTCCGGACGGAATGGCCGCGGCGAAGCTCGCCAAGGACAGCTTCTCCGTGTCCAAGACCTGGATGGTGCCGCCGTCCTCCAAGAAAAGCGACGCCAACGCTTCGGCATCGTCCGAGCGGCGCACGGTGTCGTTCCGGTGGCCGGTGAGGAGCAGCAAGGAGGACGAAGGAGGAGTTGAGCGGAAGAGCGGGAGCGAGGCGGACTGGGCCGACGACGTGGAGGCCGGGAGCTGCGGCGGCAACAGCGTCGTGTCGTCGCTCGCCGAGGAGCGGCCGTCGTTCGCGCGGCGCACCCTGCTCTGGGTCGTCGGCGGCCGGCAGCAGAGCAACAGAGTCGGAAGCTGCGCGCCTGATGATCAGGATCAGCACCTCGACTCGACCAAACCCCAATGAGAACGAAAAACAACACACAAATTCTTTCTTCTTTTCTGTTTTTCTTTTACTAGGTCGTTAGTGGTTGCAAATTTGCAGCGGCGAGAAATCTGTAAAACTCATAGGAGCTCGGAAGCAAGCTGTTTCAGAATTCTGATTCGGTCGATCAACTGCAACTCATTTGCAATGAAATTTTGAACTGTACAAGAATCTTCCCAGAAAACAGCCAGCGATCTTTGGTGACCGACAGATCCCTGCTCTGGTTCGTCGGTGGACGGCAGCAGAGCAACCGAGTCGGAAGCTGCGCATCTGATCAGCAAAATCGATTCGATCAAACACCAATGATACGAACGCACAATCTTTTTTTCATTCGGTTAATTTCATCATCCTCTTCCTTTTTTCTCTCCTACAATATTTAACGGTACCGATAGCGTTTTGGGGCTAGCGTGATTTTTGGGCTTGCACTGATGTGCCTCAGATGATGCCGGCTAGTTTTCGTGCCCAATAAAATCGCTGGCATCCCGAGCCGGCCTCTTCGCGTCGGACGCGCCGGCGCCTCGTGATACGTCCGAAAACGAGCGTGGGCTCTGCTTGGCAGCCAGACACACCGATTTCTCCACCTCTTTTCCACGCCCGAGCCGACTCCCACCTCTCTAGATCGCAATCATCGCCGTCTCTGCCGCGCCCTGCTTGCAATAGACACCACCGCATGTCAAGGAACCGCCGTCCATCCACACGGCCGCCACCCCCTCGATCGGCGGCCGCTGTTTCGCCCGGAACAGAGCTTGCTGCCGCCGCGACACAACCGCCCCGCCTGCAAGGTGTTCGTCTGATTGCCGCGATGGACACCGACGACGAGATGATGGTGCAGTTGTTCACGGAGAAGCAGAACGCTGAGGCTGTCCGGCGGCAAAAGCAACAACTGATTCTGACGAGCATGTTGCGCGTTCGCCAGCCTTTTCTTCGTCGTGCCTCGGCGCCGGCGGCTCAAAGCCATGCAAGAGGAGGAACATCAACCGGCATCGTCAAGCCGACGCAATCCTTCTTGACGCCGACTACTTCAACGACGACGCGACTCATTCGCCCAAGGAATTTCGGCGCCGGTTTAGGATGAACAAGGAGTTGTTCTTGAAGATTGTCTACGGCGTCAGGGAGTACGACAACTACTTCATGGCGAAGCAAGATTGCACAGTTTTATGGGGCTTTACCTCAATTCAGAACTGCACTGCTGTAATGCACTGTCTTGCATACAGACCTCCTCCAGATACAGCCAATGACTACCTACGGCTGGCAGAGTCGACATGCTGATGGTATTATCCGATGTATGCTACATTTGTGAAGACAATTCCCTCTCCTGCGAACGAGATGGAAGCTTATTTTGCAACATGCTAGGAGGCATCACGCAAGGATGTTGAGCATGTCTTTGGGGTGCTTCAGCAGTGTTTCGCCGTTGTCATGTACCCTGGTCTGAGTCTCAGATGTGGGAGGTGATGCGCATGTGTGATCATACACAACATGATCACTAAGAGCGAGCGCGGCGAACCTGTGCAGGATGATCAACTATTTGATTATGAAAGGCCACTTGCTGAGGTAGAGCATGTACCACAAGAATTTGCCGTTTTTCTTCATATGCACAATAAAATTCGAGATGCAGATATCCATGCACAACTTAAAACGGATGTAGCTGCGTATTTATGGGCGAGGAGAGGAGCCGCTGATAATGCATGATTTTATTTCTATTTATTTGGTTGTATGAATAATTTAAGTACTATTTGTTTGATTGATTATCTGAATAATTTATGTACCATTTGTTTGATTGCATGAATAATTGAAGTACTATTTGTGTGATCGTATGAATTATTAAATATAGTATGAATAAAATGTGATTGATATATTGTTTCAAAATATTGTAAAAAGAAAAAAAAAATTGAGGGCCGCCGTATGGAGGGCGCTCGTGTGGGAACAGCGTACCAAAATAGAAGATGCACTGCCGGCGTCCCCATACAGCAGTGTCGGTGACCCTGTCGGCGACTATTTGGGACGCCCGGTGGAGATGCTCTGATGGTTGCAAATTTGCAACGGCGATAGGACCTCGGAAGCAAATTGTTGCAGAAATCCGAGTACCTCGATCAGCTGCCACTCAACATTTGAACTATACAAGAAATCAAGAACCGAAAACAGCCAGCGATGTTCACGTGAATGATGGATCCACGGCGATGGTCCGACGCGGAGGCGGGACAAGAGAGAGTGCTGCACACATGAAAAGCGGGATTTGTTTGATCCGTCGGCGCGTGATCGCGCATGTGAGAGCGAGAGTGCTGCTTGGGCCTGTCCACCACGATCACTGGCGCTCTCTTGTATCATTCGCGCCTCCGGGATGTTTGGCAGGATCGCTTTCGCTCCTCTGAAACCAAGGACGCACGCATGGTGCCGAGTTGGGCAAGCTAGCCGAATGGCTGAATCCTTACCTGTAGGCAGAGATTTTTCTTCTGTCATCTCACAAAAAGTTGCAGAGGCTTGCTGACCTGCTGCACTGAACTGAACCAGGGTTCTTGCTTACATTTCTTTTACAAGGGTTCCGAATGACAACAAAATATTTGAAATTTGTTCGATCTGATGTTTCAAATGCACTCTTCTTGTCTACGTAGCTGGCAAGCCCAGAAGAAATTGCAGTGCTCCTTCTCGTTTTAGGCAGAAATTTCAATGCAATGGAGCCATTACTCCAAGGTCAAACCGCATCTGGTCTGTCAGTTTTAAGTTATTTTCAGGTCACCTGGAGCAGGCCAGTGCTGGGTTTTCCCATTTTGCCGGTGCAGTTAAGCTACCATCAATGCTCCCAGCCGAGAGAAAATCTGTTTGCGATTTGAGTCGCACGGAGACCCACGTAAACGTAATCAGTGAGTAGTAATTAGGGGAGTAAGCACTGTCCGTCGAGGAAAGGCTCTTTTCGCCACCACTGGCGCCGCATTAGCAGCGCTAGTAGCACTCCCACCACTGTTAACTGAAGACATAATTCCCACCACTGTTAACTGAGTACTTCAAATGACCCAAGCAGCACTCTCGCTCCCACCATCTCCTCAAGAGAATCCGATCAGTGTTTACAATTTCTGATGAACTTTACAGTTTCTCTATAAACATATGCCAGTAATATTGGGGAAAATACAGTGGCCGAGCCAAGTGCAGAGCTACTGCACCCTACACAAGTAAACTCAATCTTGCATCCATCCAAAACCTAAAGAGATTTTAGTATATATACCCAAATAGGCTCATGATCCGTGAAAACTTCGTCCGTACCTCCGAGTTTCATCCAGAGTGTATGTTCTTGAGAATAATAAACATTTTTGAGATAGAAAGATAAAGGAGGCTGCATTGTTTGGAAACCTCCAAATTAAGATCGTAGCGGAAAATAAACGAAACAACAATATTTATATTTGAAAATAAACTAACTGTTTCCAGGGAACTCTTCGATCCAGCATGGAGTGTATGGAAAAGTTTCAAATGACCACTGATCATTAGGTAAGGAGTAGTTGAAGATGCTATAGCTCGTTGGGCATACATCCCCCAAGACTTGAAGCTTCGAGCTGCCTAAATGATAGGCTAATCCTGTCTCCAATGTGTGATGTTCCTCTGTGATGCTCAAGAAAACAATCTCTTTGTACGGGTGAAACCCGAGTATATCAACATGTCCACGGCGATCGCATTGTTTAACCTTGTAGTCTCCCTTGTCCAAGAGATCATCATAATAATCATCGTCATCATCAGAGTTCCATTCAAATTTCCCCTCGAAATAGTTTCCGCGTTTTACTTCTGGAAGAATAGAGTGGTCGCTAAGATTTTCTCTAAAAAAACTGTAGTTCGCATCCTCTAGGACCCATGGTCCACAAGCTTGCCGATCAAACACCTGACGTGCTAGCATGGGCTTAAGGTCATTATCGTGCTTCAAGATCCAGCTCATCTCACCATCTTGGTCATGCAGCATCCAAACTCTAAGACGACCACAAACTGATGCCAAATACACCCCTTTTTCCGATTTTCCTAGATACCTGATCCATGCCATATCCGTTGGTGTTCTGATTACTTTGTATTTCTGATCAGACAGTGTTATTCTACAAAATAAAATAGTAGTAGTTAGTTATTTGTAGAACCAATTATGCTACATTAAATAACACTGGTGGAAAAAGGGCCTTTGGTCGCGGTTCGCAACTGCCATTAGTCGCGGTTGCGCAACCGCGACCAAAGTAGCGCGACTAAAGGCCCCCCCTTTAGTCGCGGTTCCTTACGAACCGCGACTAAAGGCCCGTCCACGTGGGCGCCGGGCGGCCGGCCGGGCGGGGGACCTTTAGTCGCGGTTCTTCTGGCCAACCGCGACTAAAGGCCGCCGCAGGTTTAGGGTTTTAGGCCCCCCCTAAACCTGCCCCCCCTAAACATATTTTCTGTTTAATTTGTATATTGTTTTATTTCTTTTGTGCTTTATTGTAATTTTGAAGGAGTTTCACATATTCTACGGTACTACATATATACATGCATATGAATGTACAATTTCAAACAAATTTGAAATTAGAACCAAAAAGAATTCAAGAGGAATATACAATATATATTCAATATCATCGGATGACCATATACAAGTTTGAACAAGTTTCCATACATAATTTAATGCATGTATAGTTCTACGTCGTCGCAATGGTGTTCTCCTTTAGGATGGAGGACTTCCCTCCCGAACCATCCGAGCTAGTTCCTCTTGAAGTGGTCGGAAGTGAGCTTCCGGACTAAGCATCGACCGGAGGTTATTCCTCCGA
This sequence comes from Lolium rigidum, assembly GCF_022539505.1. Taxonomy (NCBI): domain Eukaryota; kingdom Viridiplantae; phylum Streptophyta; class Magnoliopsida; order Poales; family Poaceae; genus Lolium; species Lolium rigidum. The sequence continues at coordinate 290,683,908 of NC_061509.1, read as the reverse complement.
GCATTGAGATCACTCGGAACGCGCTCGGAGGTGTATCTCCGGATCATCTCACGTACATAGTATCCACACGCATTGGTTCCCGGTGGCTGCATATCGCTACCATTCTTAGCCTTTGACTGCATGAAATTTAGCTCTTTCTTGAATTCACCGACCTTTGTATCTGCGAACCGTCTCCAAACCCTACGAGGCAAAGAAAATTAAATGAACAAGAGAGTTATTAGTTAATTACTTGAAGCTTAATTAGGAAATGAACGAAATAGGCCGATCGATATAGAGCACAAATGAATGAAAACAATTACTTTTGAATCATTTGTCTCATGTCGGCCCACTCCGCCTTATCCATATCCGAGAGTCGTGGATGAGACATTCTGATTTGTCAACTTTAATTACTAGCAGAATCCAGTGGAACCTGCGGACACGATACATGCACGATGACGTCATGCATAACTCATCGATTAGCCGGCCACATACCATGCATGGAGTAAACAAAAGAGAATGTGCTCAAGACATAAACACTCACCCAAAATGGTAAGGAAATAGAATATCACTTTTGAGTTCCCGCTTATCAAGAAACCGCCACGAGTCTTTCTCCACGTCGGCGGGGTGATGCTTTAACGTATATCTATTAACGATGTGTGGGTCAATGAACCCAACATCATGGATGCTCCTTACTCTGCATTCCTTAATCTTCAATCTGCATGTATAATAGCGGACACAACAATATAGTTAGGACATATATATATATAGTGCAGGCAATATGAACGAGATGGGGTAGAAATAAATCACTTACAGAACGTAGCAACCGATGATAGATTTGTCGAGCTCGCGCAGATTGAAAAGCTGGAACAATTCACTCGGATGAATTTGTACACGTATTGTTTGAAGTGATGCTCATATCCAACTTCAGCAAAAATATAATCTTTGGCGTTTTTATGTTTTATGTAACCCTTGTACCAGTTCAGCAGACCTTTCATTTGTGGAGGTAGATCCTCTTCTTGTGCAGGCTCGACGAGAGGCCCATTCTTCACATATGTAAGTACTACCTCCTTCACTGGCGCCTCATCAAGGCCTAACAGTTCACGAAGAGTAATACCTAAGTTGGCCGCTTGTTCTCCGGCACTCGTTACGGTCAATCCCTGTGCTGCCGCAGCTTCTATGATTTCGGGGGCATCCGGACCGGCGGCTATCACTATAAGCGGGGCAATCGATTGTTTACTTTGTTCCCCGAGCTGGGCAACAACTCGTTTCCCGCTTTGTACACTTTGTAATTCCGCTTTATCGGCCTCCTCATTCTTCTCCTTGAATATGCGTGCCTGATTCTTTAGTTCACGTGCATAGTCGTCAGGCAGATTCTTCGCGGCTTGGGACGGTGCGTTCAAAAATGACTTAGCCCACTTCTTTTGCTCATTAGAAAATACTGGCTTGGGCTCGGGCTCTCTTTTCTTCTTGCAGGCCGCCTTCCATTTCTCTAAATCAGCAGTCGCGGCCGCCTCGACTTCCTCGGCACTACGTTCCCAAGGCCTCGTGGGGAGAGGCTTCGGTGATGGCTCCGGTACCTTTGTTTTCTTAGGTACGTAAGGGTCCGGGTTAATAATCCAGGACTGCTGCTTCTGCTTCTTCGCCGGAGGTGGATTGGGGGGCGGCGTCTGCTTACCCGCCCGGGGCGGACTAGGGGGCGGCGGCTGCTTACCCGCCGGAGGTGAATTGGGGGGCGGCGTCGGCTGACGTGAAGGAGGTGTAGGTGAAGCACCACCACCACCACCGCCACCGCCGCCACCACCACCACCGTAGGGGGGTGGACTTGTTGGCGCCTCGCCTGGAAACTTGATAAACTTCTTCCGCCATAGAATGAACTGGCGCTTGACATCTCCAAGTCTTTTCGCCCCTTCGGGTGTAGCAATGTCAATGTCCGGGTCCTCAAACCCTTGGACTATCTCCTCCACCGTGACACGAGCATAGCCATCTTGAATGGGGTTGTTGTGGTGGAGTGCTCCAGTGGTAAAGCACCGCCGATGGCTACCTTCATGGACATGTTCCCGATAGGATAATACAGATGACATGCTTTCATCTCCTTTATATCGTCCACGGGGTAGCGAGGAGGCTCCGGTGCAGTAATTTCGACCACCGCAGGCTCCGGTGCAGTAATTTCGATCGTCGGTGCACCAGCCCGGTGAGGCCTCCGTGGAAGCCACGCTGCTTCTTCTCTGCTGCTGGCTTCCGAGATCCATTGGATGATCTTCATGCTGCACCCGAGCTGCATCTCTTTCGGCTACTAGTACACTCACGGTTTTCTTCATCACATCCATTTCCGATACCAACTGCGCCACAACATCTGCATCCCGATCCATCTTTCTCTTACGGCTTCTGTAATCGTACGGGTCATCGTTCGGGGAACCCTACTTTCCACGGAATGGGCCCCATGCCTCGTACACGTCCTCCGTGTTCGGGATTCCCGAGGGCTTTTGTCAGCGCGTCGTTCTCTCTATTGAACTTGATCTTCCCCTCTTGAGCATCCCTCATTGCCTCAATAAGCTTTTTGGTGGGTTTAATTATTTTGCCCCGGTAAACACACTTCCCTATCTCCGGGTTCAGCGATCCCCCATGCCCGTACCACCAGCTTTTGGCCCTTGGGTCCCATCCCTCCGTACCTGGACGGATTCCTCGCGCCCTCAGCTCGTTCTCCATCTTCTCCCACCTAGGCTGCCAAAAGCGATACCCTCCTCGGCCCCATAATATGATTGTACTCCTTCTTGGCCGCATTATCCTTATTTTTTTCGATATTTCAAGGAACTGCTCCGATTTCTTTTGCTTCACAAATTCTGGCCAATCATGTTGCAGCTTCTCATATTGTCCTTTGAAATCCGGAGTCTTGCCCCGCTTGACAAAGTCATGGGTTAGATTTTGCTTGTATTTCCGAATGCGTTGGACATCTTAGAAAGAGCGAACTGTTTGACTAGCTTGCACCTCTCCTTGTTTTCCCGAATCTTGTTACCCTTCTCATCGTATTTGCGGTATTCCGGAGGTAGAACGAAATGTTCCATAAGCTTGTTGAAGCAATCTTTTTTTGTTCTCTTATCGACAAAAGTGAAACCAAGACGTGCCTTCTTTGGCTCATTCCACTCTCGGACGGTGATCGAGACGTTGTCTCTAACAACGGCTCCGCATTGGCCGATAAACTTGGTGGCGTTCTTGCTGGGCTCCAGCCGCCTGCCGGTTGCTTCCTCGACAACCTCGATGGTGCATGTTTCTCCTGGTTTCATCGTCTTGGTTGCGCCACGCTTTGACGACGTACTCGATTTTTTCGACGATCCGGCCGAGGGCTAAAATAAGAAAGAGAGTCGCGCGCGTTAGTACACACATATTTATTCAAATCAGTTAGTTTGTATCACCAGAGGCTCAATGTATATATATACCTCGGTGCCGGAGGTGGTTGCTACTTCCAATTGAAGATCGTCGTTTATCGACGTTTGTTCGGCATCATCTTGTCGACGGCGCCCTTCATCTTCACCCTCAAGGTTCGGATAAGAAGAGATATCATCTTCTTCTTGTCCGGTCGGCACATATAGAATATCGCCTTTTATGATGCCGAACATATGGTCTTCAAGGTCCGGATCATAGTTGTCCGGAATCGGGTCAGCTCTATCGTCCGCCATATGTCAGTCCTGAAAACATGTAGTCAAAACAAATTAATTGTGTATATGCATTATCACATCTCTTCTACATATAAACAGAGAGGGCGACGAGGGAGGCGAGAGGGGCGACGCAGTGACCGCGTGACCGAGAGACCGGTGGCGGTGGCGAAAGGGCGGTGGCGGTGGCGGTGACGCGTATTAGATGTGTATATGCGGACGATCGACCTCGCCTCGCAGTGACCGCGTGACCGAGAGACCGGTGGCGGTGGCGAAAGGGCGGTGGCAGTGGAGGTGGCGGTGCCGATCCTCTCTCTCGTAAAAAAACAAAAAAAAGGCCCTCGCCGCCCCCTCCATATACACGCGGTGGCGGTGGCGAAAGGGCGCTGGCGAAAGGGCTAGATGGACTTAGCAAGATTCATGGAGTTGCTCAATGAAAAATAAATACGGGGCTAAGTTAAAAAACAAAGAAACTCTCTTGGAAAAAAAGAGTTGTAGTTCAAAATGCATTTAGTTGCGAATTTAGTTGCGAATTTAATTGCGAAATTAGTTGCGAATTTAGTTGCGAATTTAGTTGCGAATTATCGAAGCATATTTAGTTGCGAATTTAAACTAGTACAATTCCATATACACGCGGTATAACTAATAATTTTTTTAAAAAAACTTATTAGTTACATTTTTAATTAAAAAAATTTAGTTACAAATTAAAAAAAAAACAAAAAAAACAAAAAAAAAGTGTGATGGCCAGGCGCCCGGCCTGGCCCTCGTTCTTCGTCTCTGTAGCGGTACGGCCGCGGGCGCGCGGCAAGCGGCGACGAGCAGGCCGGGCGGCAGCGCCGGCGCGCGGACCGCGCGCGGCAACGGGCGGCGCGCGGCGACGACAGGCGGCGGCGACGGATCGACGAGAGGGTGGGGCGCGCGCGCGGGGTCCTCACGCGCGACGGACGAGGGTCGGGCGCGTGGCGGCGGCGAACCGTGGCGGCGGCGCGGCGTGGCACCCGACGACGAGGCGCGGCGGTTGGCGCGGCGCGCACGGCGAGAGAGCGCGGCGACGGCGCGGCGACAGCGGAGAGAGGGCGCGGCGACGGCGCGGCGAAGGCGCGGTTCGATCGGCGACGGCGCTGCAGAGGAAGACGGTTCGATCGGCGCGGAGAAGACGGTGTGCCGCGTGCGCGAACGGCCGCGTGTATATAAAGGGACCCCCCTTTAGTCGCGGTTGGTGTGGCGGTTGGCCACACCAACCGCGACTAAAGGGTTTTTCGCCGGGTTTTTTGTTTCCCGCGCGCAAAGACCTTTAGTCGCGGTTGGCGAGGTATTTTTCGAAATACTTTCGTTTTAAAATCTTAAAAATACATATAATATATCAATAAATACAGAAAAATAAAACTAATTCAATTCAAAATGTTGAAAATACAAATAATACATCAATAAATTCAGAAAAATAAAACTAATTCATTTCAAAATTTTAAAAATAGAAATAATATATCAAAAAATTCAGAAAAATAAAACTAATTCAATTCAAAATTTTAAAAATACAAATAATATATCAAAAAATTCAGAAAAATAAAACTAATTCAATTCAAAATGTTGAAAATACAAATAATACATCAATAAAAATCAAAAAAATAAAACTAATTCAATTCAAATTCTTAAAAATACAAATAATATATCAAAAAATTCAGAAAAATAAAACTAATTCAATTCAAATTCTTAAAAATACAAATAATATATCAAATAAATCAAAAAAAATAAAACTAATTCAATTCAAATTCTTAAAAATACAAATAATATATCAAAAAAATCAGAAAAATAAAACTAATTCAATTCAAATTCTTAAAAATACAAATAATATATCAAATAAAAATCAGAAAAATAAAACTAATTCAATTCAAATTCTTAAAAATACAAATAATATATCAAAAAAATCAGAAAAATAAAACTAATTCAATTCAAATTCTTAAAAATACAAATAATATATCAAATAAATCAGAAAAATTCTTCCCGCCTCTTTCTTCCCGCCACTTTCTTCCCGCCACTTTCTTCCCGCCTCTTTCTTCCCGCCACTTTCTTCCCGCCTCTTTCTTCCCGCCTCCTGTCTTCCCGCTCCCATTTTTCCCGCCATTTGTCACTACATATAGGTAGCCCGGCTTGGCCGCATTATCACATCTCTACAATCTCTCATCACTCTCTCATGGCTTCCACCGCACCCACTCTAACCTACCAGCAGGTGGAGGAGCTTTGCGCCTCGAACTACCCTTGCCCACCGGGCTACCGCGTCCCCGCCGGGCCGGAGCCTAAGCGCCGGCGGCGTGCCGGTCCCTCCCGTCCCTCGTGGTACCGCGCGCCGGCGACCATCACGAACCACTACTACCTCGACCTCACGCCGGAGCAGCCGGATGAATCCCCGCCGGCATCCCGATAACCAGCATACTTGGGACGCCTTCTTCATCAATCGGCGTGAGAGGGCGCTCGCCGTGTATGAGGAGGACGGTCCGCCTCCCGGAAACTTCCACGAGGCCGGCCGTCGGCTATGGTGGTACGGCCGGACTCGCGCAGCGTCATGGACTACATCACGGCCGGCGATATCCCCCGCCCGCGCTACCCTCGCCCGAGCCACGAGCGCCGCCCGACGACAGCCGACGACAAGCAGCCGACGACGACGCCGGCAACTTAGAAGGCGACGACTACCAAGCACAACGGCGGCGGCTATGAAGACTATGAGTATGCATATTATACGCCTAGGCAGGAGTATGACTAAATCACTCCAAATTTCATGTATGCAGGAGTATGACTTAGTCACTCCAAATTTCTCGTATGCAGGAGTATGACTTAGTCACTCCAAATTTCATGTATGCAGGAGTATGACTTAGTCACTCCAAATTTCCCGTATGCAGTAGTATGACCGAATCACTCCAAATTTCATGTATCATCGGTGCTATCTCGAGTCAATTGAATCATTCGAAAATGGACACCAAACACATCACGGGTAATATAATTCACATGATTCATTCAACAAAGTTTGGTACAATAAATTATTACACATCATTTCTTCCCTTGTGTCCCCGCTTGCTTACGATTGTGCCGTATCCATGGAGCATCCTCATCATTTAACTTAATGCTTGGGTCGGTGTTCACTTTGAAGGGCGGAATTTCAGCAAACATATTATAATCTTCCGACATGTCCGTCTTGTCCTCCACTCCCACGATGTTTCTTTTCCCCGAAAGAACAATGTGGCGCTTTGGATCATCGCATGATGTACCGATCGTTTTCTTATCTTTCCGTTTCCTCGGTTTGCTACTCATGTCCTTCACATAGAAAACCCGAGCGACATCTTTCGCTAGGACGAATGGTTCGTCAAGGTAACCAAGATTGTTGAAATCCACCATTGTCATTCCGTATTGCTGGTCCACCTTTACCCCACCTCCTGTTAGCTTGAACCATTTGCACCGGAACAAAGGGACCCTAAAGGAGGGTCCATAGTCAAGTTCCCATATCTCCTCTATGTAACCATAATATGTGACCTTTTGCCCATTCTCGATTCCTGCATCAAAGCGGACACCACTGTTTTCGTTGGTGCTCTTTTTATCTTGGGCGATCGTGTAAAATGTATTCCCATTTATCTCGTACCCTTGGAAAGTCGTTATAGTCGAAGATGGTGTCTTGGCCAACATGTACAACTGATCTACAACATGATCGTCACTCATTAAATGTTTTCTCAACCAACCGCCGAAAGTCTCCATGTGGGCCTTCCTAATCCAGGATTCGGTGCTTCCTGTGGTTGTCCGAGCGTAAAATATTCTTGTGTTTCTCAAAGTACGGAGCCACCAAGCCGGAATTGGTCGAACCGTGTGGTGTGCTTCGACCGAGAATGGCCGTCCATACATATCGTTGATTTCCTTCCGATCGTGCCTTTTCCACTTAGTCTCCCCTCGTGCCGCGATCGAGGAAGACCAATCGGCTTAAGGTCGTGAACAAAGTCAACACAAAACTCAATTACCTCCTCATTTCCATAGCCCTTGGCGATGCTTCCTTCTCGGCCTAGCATGGTTACGAACATATTTCTTTAATATTCCCATGAACCTCTCGAAGGGGAACATATTGTGTAGAAATACAGGACCGAGAATGGAAATCTCATCGACTAGGTGAACCAGGAGGTGCGTCATAATATTGAAGAAGGATGGCGGGAACACCAACTCGAAACCGACAAGACATTGGATCACATCGTTCGTAACCGTGGTAGAACTTCCGGATTGATTACCTTCCGAGAGATTGCATTGAGGAATGCACATAGCTTCACAATGGCTACTCGAACATTTTCCCGCAGGAGCCCCTCAAAGCAATCGGAAGCAATTGCGTCATAATCACGTGCGCGGTCGTGAGACTTCGTGTTTTGGAACTTTTTCTCCGCCATGTTTATTATTCCCTTTATATTGAACGAGAATCCCGACGGGACCTTCATACCGCTCGGCATTCAAAAAAGATGACCTTCTCTTCTTTGGTCGTAGCGTAGCCGGCACGACCTTGAAACCGTTCCGGATGCCGGTCATCGTGGTCTTTCAAACTTTGCTGGTCCTGCCGTGCTTCCTTTGTATCATTTGACTTCCCATACACGCCCAAGAAGCTTAGGATGTTCACGCAAATATTCTTCGTAACGTGCACCACGTCGATTGCAGAGCGGACTTCTAGGAGTTTCCAATATTCTAGCTCCCAGAATATAGATTTGTTCTTCCACATGGCTGCGTACCCGTCAGCTCCCTTCGGAACTGATTGTCCGCCAGGACCCTTTCCAAAGATGACTTTCAAATCCTTGACCATATCAAATACCTCAGCACCAAGTAGTGTTCCGCAGTGCTTCGGCCGTGATCCGCCTTGCCGTTGTAATGCTTGCCTTTCTTTCTTATCGGATGACCTTTCTGAAGAAATCGACGATGCCCAAGGTACACGTTCTTCTTACAATTTGGCAAATGTACACTTTCAGTCTCATGTAAGCAAGTGCGTGCATGCATTGTATCCCTTATTTGACAGTCCCGAAAGGTTACTAAGAGCAGAGCCAATCGTTGATGGTTACGAAAAGCAACGCTCGTAGGTCAAATTCCTCTTCTTTGTGCTCATCCCACACACGGACACCAGGTCTGCCCCACAGTCTGTAAAAGTTCATCAACTAATGGCCTTAGGTACACATCGATGTCATTGCCGGGTTGCTTCGGACCTTGGATGAGCACTGGCATCATAATAAACTTCCGCTTCATGCACAACCAAGGAGGAAGGTTGTAGATGCATAGAGTCACGGGCCAGGTACTATGGCTGGAGCTCGCTCGCCAAAAGGATTCATGCCATCCGTACTTAGACCAAATCTTATGTTCCTTGCGTCACCGCAAAATCTTTGAACTCTCTCGTCGATCTTTCTCCATTGCGTTCCATCCGCGGGGTGTCTCATCTCCCCGTCCAACTTATGGTCCTCTTTGTGCCATCGTAACAAATTGGTGTGCTCTTTGTTCCCGAACAGATGTTTCAACCCTGGTATTATAGGAGCATACCACATCACCTTGGCGGAACCCTCTTCCTGGGTTTCTCGCCCTCAACATCGTCACCAAGGTCATCGCCTCCGATCTTATAACGCAATGCGATGCATACCGGCATTCATTCAAATTCTCGTATTCACCGCGGTAGAGGATGCAGCCGTTGATGCATGCATGTATCTTCGTAACCTCTAAACCTAGAGGGCGTACAACCTTCTTTGCTTCGTACGTACCGGCGGGCAACTCGTTATTCTTTGGAAACATATTCTTCAACATTTTCAAGCAAGTTTTCAAATGCCCAGTCAGCTACACCTGCCCGTGCCTTCCATTTCAACAGAATCCAGTAGTGCAGCCCAGCTTTTTCGTACCATCATCGCATCCGGGTACAGCCGCCTTCCCGTGATCCTCTAACATGCGATCCAAATTCTCCCTCTCCTTTTCAGCTTCGCAGTCGTCTCCGTGCATCAAGCAATGGTCCGACCAAGATCATCAACGGGATCATCACGTGCCTCTTCTTCACCTTCCCCTTCCCCTTCACCTTCAGCATCCTCCATGAAAGTATCACCGAAATGAGCAAGATAGCTTTCATCGATGAAATCATCCCCTTCTTCATCTTCTTCCATTATAACCCCTCTTTCTCCATGCTTGGTCCAACAATTATAGCTTGGCATGAAACCGTGCCGAAGCTGGTGCATGTGAACATCTCTTGAGGAAGAGTAACCCTTCCGATTCTTACAGCTAACACATGGACAGATAACAAAACCCCCCCGCTTGTTCGCATTAGCCACTACGAGGAAATCTTTCAAACCCGTACCGAACTCGCCGGAGAGTCGGTTACCGTACATCCATTGTCGATTCATCTCGCATTATTATAATATAAAATATATAATTAACCATCATGCATTTGTTAAACTAACTAGCTACAAACAATATAAATTAAACAATGAACTACACACATGCATATTTTATCAATGACACATCAAAGGTTCAAGTTGCTAACCGCGATCGAGGAGGAAAAATAAATGAGAAAGCTCAAGTGTGGCTCCAACACTTCATATCATGTTTGTTTCATGCTCTTGGGGCATTTCATCAAACACCTTATGTGCATAAGAGGAACCAAAAGCAAACCTAACACCCACTTGTGAAGTTTGTGAAGAGAATGGCTCCAAATGGCTAAGTGTTGGCTGCCGGATGGGTATATATAGGGAGGGGCTTTAGTCCCGTTGGCCCGGCCAACCGCGACTAAAGGCCTTCGGGCACTTTAGTCGCGGTTGGCCTGGCCAACCGCGACTAAAGCCCCCCACGTGCACCAGCTGGCCACCGAGCGCCCCGGGCCCAGGCCTTTGGTCGCGGTTCGCCTCCCGAACCGCGACTAAAGGTCCCATTAGTCGCGGTTCCTATAGCTTCGCGACTTACGGGGCTGGACGGAAGCCTGTTTTTCTACCAGTGTAAGGTAAAATAAACATGAAGACGGAAAAATAATGATATACCTTAGTAGAAAATGATCCTGCCAATGCACGTAGAGTGCACCGCGCCAGTAGGCGGCGTAGTCATGCGCCATGTTCACTTCCATATCGGCAATGATCCCTGCTGCTTCCCCTTGTCGAACGAAAGGTTTCTCCTCCCACCTGCCCGTCTTTGAGGAGAAACAATGCATGAACCATACTGGCGGTGGCCATTCAGATCCGTCGTCATCTCTCGGACGTACGCGAACCACAAAAGGGACCATGAAAACCTCATAGTGGAGTGATACCGTGGGATCAAAGACGATAAACTCCTCGACGAAATCTGCGTCGTCGGACGGGCGCGGGGGCAGAGGAGCCCAGCGTCGCGTGGCAGGGTTCACCACATAGTTCCGGGAGCAGGAGGAGCCCATTGCAGTGATCGCTAATACTGTAGTCGTTGGTACTGTCCTCGACCCATGGTGTCGAGCTTGGTGTGAGGGTGGAGGGAATGAAGTCGAGGAAGTTGCCGCTGATGGCAGGGCCCGCGGAGGAGGAGGGGCGGGAGAAGAGCTCTGCGAACCTGTGCCCTTCGAGGTGGACGAAGATGCCGCTCAGCGAGAGCGGGAGCAGGTCGGCGCGTAGGAGACGGCGGTCGTCGATGACGCGTCCGCCGCAGTGCCGTGCCTTGCGTGACGCCAGCGTGATGCGGCGAGCCAGCGTGGCGCGAGACGGCGGAGTACGTCGGCGAGCTCGTCGTTTGCGAGCCGCGCCACCTGCGGGTCGTCTTGCTCCATCTAGCTTTGCCCTAGATGCCTATACCGGTTATACGCCGGAGAAGATCTGAGCCCCGAGAACGGCAGAGAGTTGCGCTTCTTATGCTACGAGTCCCCGACTCAACGAATACGAAGCGGTCAAGGGACGCGATTTTTCTAACGGAACCGGTAACTACCGGTGAAGTATCCGCGGTTCGCTCGTCCCTCGCGATTCGGGGTTGAAAGCGTCGTATTTTTCTTTCTGGTTTCGTATTTCATGCTGCTTGTACCAAACAGTTCTAATATACGTATAGAATACGTGGCTGGCCCACTTGATACACTAAATATCAACGCGCAGACCATCCCCTGAATCTCTCTCTTCTCTCTCTCTCAATCTAGATCGAGGAAAAATCCCCTGACGGCGGCCAGACCAGGAAGCTCGAGTTGGCGGCCCGCGGCCGGAACAGGAAGCTCGAGTTTGCGGGCCAAGACGGCGTTCAGAACCGTGGCAACGCTGCGCCTAGAACGGCGGCGACATGCATGAGCGACGGTGCAGCGCGTCATGGCTGCAAGGCTTCCAGCGGCAGCGCAGCGCCTTGCCTTCTCGTCGAGAGCCACCGGAGGAAGACGAAGCTGTTCATGTGCAGGCTAGGTTTGGGATTTATGTTCTCCATCTAGGGATAATATTCTTTCTATCTGATTGGATGCAGATCTGGAGAGTGATTTTGGTGGTGGCTATATTTGATTTGATCTGAATTTTAGTCTTTTATTCCTATCAAATCTACTACATTCTTCCCCACTCTACTTTTATTTTTGATACTTTTGTGTGATGGCTCAGATTAAGAAATCGTTTCCAAATCGAATAATCACTTGATTGAGAAGTTTTTTTGGTGGTTGCTAATCCATCTGAATGTACTTTTTTGTCTGCCATAAGAATTTGAAACGAATTGTATGTCTAATTCTCTGTACAAATGTGAAACATTTATGGTGCAAGGAAATGGTGATCTAACCAATATGGATTGTAAACAGATGTCTCCAATATCAAAATAGTGTATCCTATACTTTGTTGATATAATACCCATATCTGCAGTAAATAAAATTGTTTTCTAAAACGACATTGGCTATATATTTTGTATGACCCAGTTTTCAGTAATATATGAAATATGTCATTCTCTTCAATGCCAAAATAATATTACTGAGCCCAGACTAGAATCATAACTTGTCTGTTTTATTGGAATTGACTAACGGAATACAATGAAAATATTATAATTTTCTCCACCAAAACTGAAAAATTGGGTAAATGTGAGATATTTCATTGCAATATTTGCCAACTTATTTTCAAACCTATCCGATATTTGAAACGTCATTTCAAAATCGTAGAAACTGGAGCTTGTTAAAATTTACTACAAATCATGTATAACCCTTATATGCAATATGTCATATCTCTTCTATACCAAAATGTTAGTGAAACCATACTTGAAACATCTCTTGTTCATTTTATGGAATTAGCTCAAAAATAGAAATATTTTAGTTGTATTTTGTTATTAATGACATATATGGATAGTAAAGGATTTCTCAAATGGTGCCGTAAGATCACTAGTAGTGGCGCACCCTCTAGTGGTGCTCCATCGCTATATAGCGATGGCGCACCAAAAACAGGTGCTCCACTGCTATGAAAATACTAGTGACGCACCACAACAACCATGCGCCATTGCTATATTTATTTTATGATTCAGCTCCACCCTAGATTTAGCAGTGACGCACCTAATATAAGGATGTGTCAAGGGTGTCGCACCTATAAGTTAGTAGTGGCGCACTAGGTAGTGCGCCATTGTTACTTGAGTTAGCAATGGCGCATGAGTGGTGCGCCACTACTAACCGTTAGCAGTGGCGTGATATTAGTGGCGCACCACTAGTGCGCCACCGATGACAAAAAGTGGTGCGCCACCGATAGCCTGTTTTCTAGTAGTGAACTATAATATACGTGAATCATATTTGTGTGAAAAAGAAATAAAACAGGAATATGTGCGAAAAAAGGAGCATATTTTCTTAAAAATTATCATGACCTAAAACTTTTATGAAAACAATGTAAGATGATTGGAGTATATGGTAATAATATATGGAACTTCTATGAACTTACGAAAATAGGAAATTGTGACATGATATTTCGTAGGAAGATTTTGTCATTTATTTTAAAACTGATACAATATTTGAAACATGGTAAATGTGGCATATGTAGTTTGTACCAACTTGATATTAAAAAAGTCTCACATTTTAATATTATATACCATAATTTGTTCATATCATAATGCTATCCATAATCAAAATAGTTGATGTCCGAAACCTAGTTGGATTGTACTAGGTATGAGATATATGTATGAGATATATATGATAGATCTTTGATAAGAAAATGTTAATGAATCCATACTTGGGGAACATCTTCTTCATTTTATTTTATTAGATCACAAAAAAGCTAAAATATTTTGATTCCATTTTTCAAAAATGAATTGAAACTGATTTGAAAAACAAAGAATGCTAATTGGAATATATGTGAACCGATGTGATATTCGGAATATTATTTACGAATTATACAAATTAAATATATTTTATATTACTATAAATCATGAATTTAATTATTACTACTCATTAGGATATACGTAGTAATATTTTTTTAGCACTTCTCATAGCCAGGGGCTGACCGCTGGTAGATTCTCTGAGGCGAGGAAGGAAAGCAAAGCACTTATTGCCACAGAACCAACATCGTGGTGGGCCAGAGAAAAGTGATGGGTGGTGGGTCCAGGATTGTAATACAACGCGGTAAAGAATGAAAAGCAGCCAATACCAGAGAATACTATTGGGGTACATGAGGAGGTGGCGCACGTGGATTGGACGAAGAGACTCCGGTAGGAACCGGATCCGCTAGAAATGACTTTCCGAGCGGTCAAGGCATTAACCAACCAAGATAACACGTCCAGCCAGTTTTCCAAACAAAAAAAAAAGAAAGTTGTGGTTCTAAATAAAAGAGAGGCTCATCAAGGCCCACTACAATCGGCCCGTTTAAACTTCTCACGTGGGGGCTCTCGTGTCGCTCGTCCATCTGTACTACCATACGAGCTCGATATCTGTATCTATACCTAATAATAAAGGAGCTAAGGTTTCTGCCAAAAAGTTTCGTCAACGCTTTTTTTTCCGACCGTTTTGCCCTCCCACTAAATCGCATAGTACGCACTTTTACCACATACCGATTCGTTCCTTATGTTTCTTCTTTTTTTCTGCCATCGAACGAACGAACCCGCTCCAGGCCAGCACATCCCGCGTGGATCTGGGCGTATGGGCTGTCGTGTGGGCCGGACGCGTTGCCGGACGAACGGGCTGGTATTTTCGTCCATATCAAACACATACAAACGAAAACCCTACGCGACGGAAACAAGTGATTGTATCTCCCACGTTCTCCTCTCGACTATACACCAACCGAGTCGTTTCCAAGTTTTAAAAAGAAAACACAGATTCCTTTCCACGATGGACTCCCTTGCCCGTTCCGCAAACCGGAGGCTACAAATAGCATCCAATTCCATCGACTGAAAATCATAAAATCTCGCCGATCCAACTTTCCGACCGCCCGTGTGCATCCTTCCGTCGGGCGGCGGCAGATCGGGGCCTCGCGCTGCAGCGGCAGCCAAACTTAGCAGAGAAAAAAGGAAACAAATGCTACCCTAATTGCGCCCCTAATTGTTGTCGACTCCTCCCCTGCCGAGATGTCTTAATGGCGGTGTGTATCCATGGCGCATTGCTTGAAAAAGAATCGTGGTGGGCACCGCAGCTAGAGGTCGAGGTCACTGCAGGGGAAGAGATTTGCATCCGGCAAGGCTGCACGACCTGGTCTCCAGCTGTACGGATTCGGCATCCACGATTTGCTACCACACCACGACCTGGCCTTGCGCTCGTCCTCCACTCCAAGGCCGCCACGACGGCAACAGGCTGCCGTGGTGACTCGGTCAGGGCCCCCCTCGGCAGATACTTATCATCGCAGTCCTGGAGGGAGACGGATGCGGCGACGAGGTCCCGGCTACAGGGCCTCGACAACCGGATCGACAGTGGCTGCAGGCAGCCACTCCCTGTCGCCCTTCGTTTGCATGTTCGTCCAACGTGTCGCCCACGAACTCAGTCCATGCGAACGCACAGAGCGGCCGGTGCCCGTTGCCATGGCGACTCCGTGGTCAGGAGGTTCTACTTGCTAGGCTGCAGCCGCATCGTACACTGCAGCTGGTTGCCAAGGAGAAGCCTTGGGTGCGCTTCAATCTCACTGCTTCGGTAAGCAGCAAAATTCAGAGCAGCCAGATGCTTACGATTTGCTAATGTTTCGCTGCTAACTCTGTATGAATAAATCGCAGAACTCAGATAATAACATAGATGTTGAATTGCTGATAACAGGTGATCATGTTTGTCATTTGTGCAAGTGATGACCGATGCACGCTCTGATGTGTTGTTTGATTTAGGCTGCAGCAGACGCATGGCATGATTCAGGTTCAGGTGGAGACCGACTCGGTGAAGCACTCCTCCGGTCGAAATAATGGTGTTAGCCTAGATGCTTGCTACAACTAAATTTGTAAGTTTAGGCTTGTTGATTGGGAAAAATTTCTGAAACTTCTGTTGTCCATGCAGTATTTGCAGTCGAAGGGCAAGTGAATTGGAATACTCGTTACGGGCAAGTACTGAAATATTTGAGTGTGATCGCCTGCAGCGTTAAATAAGAGCACCACTCGTCCTCAAAAAGGAAAATGAGAGCGGAAAGTTTACTAATAATGGCGGGTCAATGGAGAGGGTTTATATTTTGACACAATGAAAAGGTGTCCCAGATACACCTCATGCTACTTTTACTCTATAGTTGTTTGCGTTAGCCGAACGTGTATACTGATAATTCTTTTAGTTACCTACAATTGACATGGGTGCATCTTGGTTAGTTGACGAGGCACAATCAATATATGAGTATGTCGATACATTTTCTCATTGCCAATTTTTTATTAAATATATTATTATGTTTTTTAGTGTATAATATTAAAGTAGTGCATATGTTATGGATAAATTATATAAGGGTCGTGATGACAATCATTACAAGTTTGTGTACAAGTCAGTGCACTGAGAGCCTCGCAAGCTCATTATTTTAGGATTAATCAAAATAGGAGAAAATGTGACCATCGATGTTGATGATGGCACCGAGAAGAAGTGTTATTAGGTATGATTCACTAGAGGTTCGAGTATGAGTTTCTCCCGGTGCAACGCACGGGCACTTTTGCTAGTCTAATAATAAAGGAGCTAAAGTTTCTGCCAAAATTTTCGTCCAACATTTTTTTGACCGTTTTACCCTCCCACCATATTACATAATACTGCACGTGCCATCCTTAGTATTTTAAATCAAAAGAAAAACGATTCGGAACCTACCGATCGCTTCCTTCCTCGTGTGTTTTGTCCATCGTTTGGGCCATAGCGCGCACTGGGCCGCGACGCGCAAACTCCCCCCTTTGTACGTACAAGTACAAGCGGAAACAAAAAACTTGAGGAAAGAAAACCGATCAAATAAGGTTGAATAGTCCCACATTGTTTCCTTGCAATAAATCCCACCTGTTTATATACATTCAATTTGGCTAGAATATCAGCAAGGTGAATCAACAAGAAGGAATTAAAAGGGTGGGGATGCCTTGTGTCTAAACTAAACGAACAGTTGCACCCCAGATGGGGCAAAGAAATTGCGACCGCAGGATGCCGGAGCCCGGAGGCGGAGACAACAGGGCATTGACCGAGACGAAAGAGCCGAGGTCGGCCGGGAGCCGGCGCCGGTCGAAAACGGCGCCTAGCGCCATGCCGGAGGTAGAGATAAGGATGCCGGATTGCTGTGCGGGTGAGACGGTGAGGCGAGGAAGATGGGGGATGCACAACGGCCGCTGCCTGCCGGGGCGCGCGGATGGAGGGGCTCGCGAACGTCAGCGACATGCCGAGCAAAGCACGGCATCGCTCGGCTAGGTGGAGCAGGATAATGTGTTCTCGCTCGGGCTGGCGGTGCTCTTGGGGAAAGAAGTGGAGAATTAGGGGGCTTCGCGCACGTAGGGCAAAGGGGGAACTCGGGTGGCTGGCTGGCTGGGCCTGCTGGATCGAGCTAGGCCTAACGCGTTGTGTCTTTTTATTTTGTTTATTGCTCAGTTTAGCAAAATGATGGCATCAAAATTTGTAATAGCAGAAAGGGTGGGAGACAGTTCAGTTCACTTGTCAAAGATGTTTAGACATGTTTAGTGAAGTTTCAAAGTTATTCTTTTCTAACCATGTGTCGTTAATTTTTTGAGCACTACTAAGGATCCTCCGGTGGTTCAACGTGTTCGTGCACCGGGTCGATAACCGTTTGATTTTTTTGAGCACGGAGGTTCAACGTGCTCGTGCACCGGGTCGACAACTGTTTGATTGATCCATTGGATGGCACCAAAACTCTCGTGGCTTTCCTCCTCCCTCTTTCTCAGGCGTGTGAACCCTCGCTTTACACCATGCTTCCTCTCTCTCCCGAAACAATCCCCAGATCTCTCGCACACTCAAGCAAATATAGTACATGGTCGTCTTGGGAGCACCAACTGTTAGCGCATGCATGGTAGCGTCGCTCGAAGCACTGACATCTTCGCCCTCCAGCACCACGCTCTGCATCACCACCAGCGACACTTTAATGCTCCTGTCGTGGCCCTTTGAAGCACTGGGCACCAGGGCCATCGCTCCGGCACCGTCGTCCTTGGTCGGCAGCATCATCATCATCGCTGGTGGTATCATCATCGCCGCTGGCTCGCAGCACTCTCCGTTGCCGGTGGCAGGACCGCACGATGCCACTGGAAGCACCCCCGTGCCTCGTAGCCGGTGGCAGCTCCGTCCTACTTGGCATGAAGCCCCGACCAATGCCGCCGGAAGCACATTCTCCATTGGCTCGTAGCACATGTCGTTGCCTGTGGTAGCATCATCTCCATTGGCTCGCAACACCTGTCGTTGCCCGTGGTAGAATCGTCTCCGTTGGCTCGCAGAACCCTGTCGTCGCCCTTGGTAACACCTTCTCCATTGGCTCGCAGCACTCTGCCATCGCCCGTGGTAGCACCCGCCGTTGCCAGTAGAAGCATCGGTGTCAGTGGCTTGCATCACCCACCGTTGCCCGTCGTAGCATCGGCGTTAATGGCTATGACTTGCAGCACTGTCGATGGGGGCGCAGACGTGGCGGGCAGCGCTGCTGCATGTCGCAGGAGTGGGAGGCATTCGAGGGTGACGATATTGCAGATGAGTGTGGTCTGGCAGTCGGATTTGTAACCACCGGGGCAATAGGTGTAGCAGGAAATGCATCAGCAACGACTGCCTACTTTAATAACCCGTCGCAATGCACGGGCACATTTGCTAGTAAAGAGCTAAAGACAATATATTAATATCACAAAGCTACAAGATATACACAGCCTCTGCAACAATAAAATGCTCTAGTGATACTATGGATGTACACATCAAAAAATATATTTAAAATACATTAGGGTACTTGAACTTGACCGCTTTACCCGCTCCCATCACCATACATCCGAGCGTAGCGGAACCTATTCGCTGACGTGGCAAGTGGTGGACTCACGGATTAGTCTTTAGATGGTTCTGACTGTAAAATTGTTTTGCAAAAAGCTCCCTAAACAACCTACATTTTTTTTCAGCCCCCTCTCCAATACTCACCTAAAAAGATCCGGCTTATCCCACACTGGAACAGCCGTCGGCGTCCCCTACCTCCATTACGTGACTCCCGCCGCCAGCGTCCCCTTTGTTGCGGCCACCGGTGTCCGTTTCTCCTAGCTTGGGCCGCTAGTTCAAGGGGGCACGTGTAATATCCCAGGTAATGGGGTTACAAAAATAGAGGAAACAGATGTGTGCATTGCATTCATGCATAGAAAATCTGGGGAATTTTCGCGCTTTAAAGTAAAACAAATCACAAGAATCGAAGTTTCACTTGACCTTGGTGGAATTGAAGTAGCTCATTAAGTCAAGCGCTATAGACCTCAATGTGACTTTGTTAAAACCTTGTTTTGGGAAGAGATGATTTGATCTAAGGGGTTAGATCAAATGGAACTAATAATCAACACAACAACACCTTACTCAATGATCAATTGCTTGATCTCAAAACAGATCATAATATGGTAAACCTTGCCATAGAATATGAACATCTATTCAATTACAAACCCAGTAACAATAAAATGGAGAAACCATTCTTGACTAATCCTTTCCATGTCTTAAACCAATCCATGATCCTACCATGAACCTCATGGTATTCATTTTACTACATTCTTGGAAACATGACAAGGAGAGCAACTCTAGAAATAAATATCCTTCTCCATTCCAAATAGTTAAGCATCAAACCTAGAGAGGTGAGAGTTCTATTTTAATTATTAAAAAAGCAATAACAAACCTTGAGCTAAACCTTGGATATACATCCAAGTATTCTAATCATCATCTTCAAGAGGAACCCTAGAGTAGTATTCATGACATTCCTTAGAGAGAGAAACCATATATGCTAAACATAGAGATTGATGATCACATCAACCTCTATGGAGCCTAACCTTAGGTTAGTATTAAAGACCTTCCCAAATAAGAGAGACCAATCATACTAATTCTAGCTTCACCTATTAAGAATACAGGACAACCATTGAACTAAAGTATTAGGAGTTAAACCATTTCATTTGGGAGTGGTGAGCTAGCCAATAACCAATGGAGTAAGACTATACCCATGAACTGATAAAGTAAAGTAGCAACTAATCCATCTAAGCATCTAGGTGGAGACTTAACCTTTACTATCCAATGAGATCTTGTGAATACACCATAAACCCTAGAATAACTATTCCTATGAAAGAGAGCTCAAGCTATAGTGCTACACTCAAGTTAATTGAGGCAACACTTGGATTTGAGGGAGAGAACTATCCATGTAACCGGATGATTATATCAACATTGTTTAAGTAAAACCCTAACAGAATATCTCAGGAATTCTCCTGGGATATAACCTATTGAGATAACCATAGCCATGTCCATCCTAGAAAGTAAAATAGAAGTGCTATACCTTAATTGATCAAGACAATGCTTGATCATAGAAGTGAGAAACCCATTTAATGAGAGATCCCTAGGAATCCAAACCTTGATCATTACAAATTGAGTAATGATCATAAACCCTAAGAACTTGAGATAGAGATATTAAGAACAAGTGGATCATGCTTAATCCATGATCATGCTCTTGAGGTATGTGTGGGTAAGTAAGACCCTAATAAGATAAGTAGATATCATTCACCACATGAAATAATAGGGAGGTAACAAGTAAGCAACCCTAGGCTTATATCCCAACCTTAACTTGTGAATCACTTGGTGATCATAAGTAGAATCCTACCATATCCATATTTCAGAAATTAAAAGACTTAAGAAAACCTTAGAGTAAAACTCCATACTTAATATGATGAGAAACCCTTTCGATAAAAAAATAAAGGGAGGAGCTCGTCCTCATCCTCTCCCCCGCGCATGGTCGACAGCACGAAGCCGTGCTCGGCTTCGTCACGGCGCTGGCGAGCTCTCCTTCACCGGCAGCGTGATGAGGCGCGCCCTGGCTCCGTTTAAATACCGCGACGAACCCTAACCCTGAAGTTCTTCCTCCTCTGCCTAATTTTCTTCCCAGAAGAAACCCTAACCGGCCCGGCCATCGACCATCGCCGCCGATGTAGACCTCCTCGAGCTACGCCGTGGACACCGTCGTGATCGCCGTCCTCGACTTGCTCTGCCTGCACCAGGAATCGAGCCATCGCGTCCTAAATCAACCTCGCCAAGGTCATCTTCTCCGACGGCCGGAGCCATGAATTCCGGCGACCTCGGTCATCTCCGGCCACGCCGTCAAGCGCGTCGTGCTCACGGTGAGCTGCTGAGTCCCTAGAACCTCCTAGCCCTCTCCCTAGCACCCTGCAACGCCATAGCACCGTACACCTGCAAGTCTCTCCGCTCGGCCTCGTCGCCGGCGAAGCTCCGGTGACAATTAGCCGGCGGCGCCACCACTACTAGGTTCGCCTAGTCGTCCTCTCGCGATTGAGCACACGCACGAGTCCGCGGGAGGCCTCCAACGCCGGCGCCGTCGACGACTGGCCGCCGGTGAGGCACAGGGTTGCCACGTCGGCATCACGTGGCAGCCAACGTGGCCCTGCCCCACCTGTCTGTGGCTGTGGGTAGCCCTGTCTGGGTAGCTTTAGTTAATTTTAGTTTGAATTCAAATTTCACAAATTGCTGCAACTTTACAGAAATAAATCAGATCCATTTCAATTCTGAAAAATACTAAATGTGATATCAAAATGATCCTAAAAATAAACTCTATCCAATAAAAATATAAAATGAAATTTTTATTTTTAATAAAAATTTATTTATTTAATACTTGTTATTTAAGCCTTTAATTTTAATTCTAAATTCAATTAAAATTCAATAATTAGTAAAAATTTCCAAAAGTAAATAAAAGCCAGTAAATAAATAAAGAAAACATTAAAACTAATTTTCTTTATTTATTATTTGTTAAATAATTATTAAAGAGATTTAAACCCTGATTAATAATTACCCTAATTATTAATTGTTTAAAAAGAATAAAATGCCAAATTCAATATCAATTAATTTACAAGTTACTAATAACTTCAACTTTAAATTGAAGTTAATTAACCATAGAAATATATGGTAAATAGCAAACCCTAGTTCCATATTGATTGATATTACAACCCCATAATTTCATGCGGGATCCTAAAACCCTAATGCCATTTAGAACCTAGCTCCACTATTTCATTTGAACCTTAATTTGCTTCTAAACCTAAACCCTAGGTTAAAACATGTGATCAAGAGACATTGTATTCATACCTAGATCCATAATTAGCCACTAAGTGCATATCCAGGTCCACATAAAATATAGGAGCCTATCACTAAGACTTTAGCATTCCATGTGTTCATCCCCTCAAACCTAGATGATCAAATAGGAACATCTAAGTCTAAACCCTAATTCCTATCATTAAAAGTATCAACCTTACTCATACCTATATAGCATCACACCATTGTGATGAACTCCATTAGCAACCATGCTAATATTGACATCATATCCCATACACACTAAACCCTATTAGTGTAAGATAATTATTAAACATCCTATTTAGGAAACCACCATTTCTTACTTAGTGAATCCAATAAGAAAACCTAGACAACCTCAACCTTAGTTGTAATACTTCTTATTACTTAAGAAGTATGTTCTTCAAAAGTTATTCTTTTGAAGAAAATAAGGAATCATCATCAACCCTGCCTTATAGGACATATAAACCCTAGCTAGCTATCACCAACAAGATAAACCAATCTTGATAGCAACCTTGTATGAATAATTGCTTAGAATGCCAGGCTTAATTCAACCTTACAAACCCTAGGTGTCGATGAATCCAACGTTGTTGTGATCCATCTAATCCTTACTCCAGAAACCAATTAAAATCATAGTAAACCATAGAACTCCACAACCCTAAGTATCATACTTGTTCTTTATTAAAGAACATGTTCTTCAAAAGTTATTCGTTTGAAGTATATGTTAATTAACCACTAACCATGCCATATAATACTAAAACTTACAATTGTTCTTTACATGTTAACATCATGCCAAATATCATTCTTTGTGTGCTCAATTGATTACTATGCTTTATTATCCACCTGTCCATGATACCAAGTAATCCTACCTAAATAATAACCTTGTTTGTGAATCACTCTAAAAGTGCAACACACCCTGAACCAATCATTACAACTCACTGATCCTAAATCATCGGGATTAGGTCACGCTTAGAGCGATTGCATCTCATACTTATGCATTATTGCATCCTTGCCAATCTTTTAAACATCGTCCTTACCGGACGATGATGCTATTTCAGAATTTGGAGTTATTGCGTATCGAAAACCTTGCCTGCATAATCTTGCAGACAAGAAAGGCAAGTTCATCGCTTGCTCATGTCATTTGAGTATTTTTATCAAATTACTTGCAAAGTACTATGTTTATCACTATTGCATGAAAACCAAAACCACTATTTTCATAACTATGAATATGACTATGTGGTGGGCAATGGAACCATGGATTGTGTTGATATGGTGGAGGTTCCATTGCAAGGGTTTATATCCATCTAGGAATAAACAACAAATGTCGTCCAGTGATTCTTGTGCCGTAATACCCGCGTTAATCATAAGATCCGGAGTGGGACGGAGTAGTCAAAAGTGTTTCCACCTCTCGTTCATCAACGGATGCGCTTTACCGTAGTACACTTGTAATCCAAGGGGGCAAGCGGTGAGGCTGGGGAGTCCTAAGTCCCCACGGCATTGTCCGTAGTACACTTGTCGCCCGAAGGAGCAAGCGGTGAGGCTGGGGAGTCCTAAGTCCCCACGGTATTGCGGTCTATGATGGGTTGCAGCTGCCGGCGTAGGAATGTATGGTAGAGCCCTGCATTGACGTCGTGGTCGGGGTCCACCCTGAAATCTATGGGAATAATGGGACCGGCGTGGACCCGTGGTCGGAGTTTGCAACAAAGGGTGGGTGTTCGAGGTAGCGGAGGAACATGATTGGCTAGACCTTATACCGGGCCTCACACCAAAGGAAGTGTGGACGAGAACTAGACTCGGTTGGCACCAAGGTTAAGATCTCTTATGGGTAAAGCAACACACCTCTGCAGAGTGTAATGAACCGTGACCTGTCACTCCCTGTTCCGGGATATGGAACTGCGAACGCGGCCGGAAAGGAGCTCCATGAAGTTCTAGTAAACCGGTGAAGGCTGACGGACATAGTTCTTCTGAATAAAAGCAACCTTTTGAAGAAATAGTTATGAAAACTTGCATTGGTATTAGACTCTCTGGTCTAATGCTGTAGCTAGTGCATTAAACACCTCTTTCCTATAATGAACTTGTTGAGTACGCTCGTACTCATCCCAGTCTTAAATCCCCTGCTTAGATATGGAGGCATCGAAGGAGGATCTACAGTGCAACTCAAAGGCCGAGGAGTCAACAACTACTTCCAGAGACAGGACCCTGTCAGAGGAGTCAGATACCACATCCAACATGGAGAAAACCTAGTTTAGCCATAGAAGGGAACTAGCTTCTTAAACCTAGCTCCTATTTAGCTAGAATCTATTCTTAGCCACTATAGCTAGTTAAATACTCTACAAATAGAGTTCGTGATAGGATTAGACTACGAGTCGTTCTTCTGGAGTTATCTGCAGTTTTACCTCATTGTAAAGTAGGAGGCTGTGTTGATCTTATGTAATAGAGTCAATGTTGTAATTCTATAGACATGCCTTGGACCCGCATATGTTTCTGTTGTACCACTCTGAGCGATATAATACCCGTGGAACTGTGTTTCATTGGTGTTATATCAGACTTGCATACTACACCATGCAGTGGTATGCCGGGTCACCACAGCACGATGGCCCATCCAGCATCGTCGCACATGCAGCATGGCAGATGGAAGCGGAGGGTGCTGGGGTCGAGGAAGCGCCGCCCACCGTTGCGGCTCCCCTCCATACTTTCTTCTCCACTGTTGGCGCGATGTCCCGCTCTACCTCACGCGCAACCACCATTGCTCCTTTGGCGCGCCACCCACCTTCTCGACGCGTTTGCCCTGCTCCTCTGGCATGCTGCGCACTGCCTCGGGCACAACCTCCCCTACAACTCTGGTGCTCTGTCCTCCTCCTCGTGGCCCGCTCCTGAAGAGCGACACGCCGTGATAAGGGGTGGCCCGATCTTCTCAGTAAGCGACGGTGGTGATGATGATCACGGGATGAACACAGCGGAGAATCACGGATGATGAAGTGGATGATAACTTGTATGACGCAACGAGATCTCTCGATTGGTCCATGTCGCCAATGCAACAGCTCTCAACCCTGCAAGATATTCGCAACTCCACACACTTGCGCACGTAGCCGCCGACCACGAAGCGGTAAGTTGCAACCTTCTAATTTCTAATGGAACAGCAGATCACACAAGACTTTCCGATCTACACCAAATCAAGCAATATGGTGTAGGAGATTCAATAGTTTTCCAGAGCAAACAACTAAGAACTAGGGTTTACCTTAAACGTGGTCTAAAGCAACTTTGGGGGCATCCTGGGCACTTATATAGGCGTCCGGGACGATCTCTGGTCGAAGAAGTACGAAAATAACCGACCCAGAATAGATCTGGTCGAGACAGACTCGGACACGGCCGGTCTGGGGGCCGGTCGACCGGGCCTGGGACCGGGCAGGCCGGTTTCAACCGGGCATGTGACCGGGTGGCAACCGGGTGCGGGACGTGTGGCTCAGTACCCCGCCCGGTTGGCATGAGCCGATCGCCCGGTTGGTGTCGGGGTGGATCCGGCGGGCCGCTCGGTCGGACCGGGCCAGAGACCGGGCGCGCCGGCGTGGCGGCCGGTTTGACCGGATGCTGGGCTGACCTGGACTTCGTCTTCCTCTCTCGTGCATGCCTCCCACTCCTCCCTCGCGCGTCCATGGAATATCTTCATGTCCAGCTCCATGTCCAGCTTCACGTCCATCTTCACATCCAGCTGCTCCTCTCCTCCTCGTGCGATGCTTGTCTCCCCTTCATACCTGATTATACATAAGTAACAAGACTTAGGTAGTATAAAGTTCTCATCAATTAAAGTATCGTTTAGGAACAAGTTCACCTGTTGTTTAAGTAGCTTCGCATCAGCCCTTGTAATAGGTCCAATCCTAACTTCATTGGACTTGAGCTTCACAACAGCTTCATCTTCATTTGGTAATGACGGAGGTAGTAGTGTGGTAGGGATGTCCTCCTCATCCCCCCCCTTCAAAAGGTGTCGACCTCGATGCTCCAAGGTCTTCTCCGTCATATGGTGTCAAATCAGCAACATTGAAAGAATTACTGACACCAAACTCATCAAGTGGAAGATCTATCGAGTATGCATTATCATTGATCTTGGCAAGCACTTTGTAAGGACCAGCACCACGAGGAAGCAACTTGGACTTCCGCAGCTTCGGGAACCTATCCTTGCGAAATGTACATAGACCATATCACCAGGCTTGAACAACATCTCCTTGCGCTTCTTGTTCATCCTTGCAGCATTGCTCTTGCCTTTCTTCTCTATCAACTCTTTAGTCTTCACATGAATCTTTCGCACAAAATCTGCCCTCTTGGATGCCTCCATATTAACTCTCTCATGTATGGGCAAAGGCAACAAGTCAAGTGGAGTAACGGGTTTGAAACCATACACCACCTCAAAAGGATACAGCTCCGTGGTAGAATGTACCGCCCTGTTGTAAGCAAACTCGACATGCAGCAAACACTCTTCCCACTCCTTCAGGTTCTTCTTGATCATGGATCTCAACAGTTGTGACAAGGTTCGATTCACCACCTCAGTTTGACCATCAGTTTGGGGATGACAAGTAGTACTAAAAAGTAGCTTTGTCCCCAGCTTTCACCAAAGTGTCTTCCAGAAGTAGCTCATGAACTTCACATCACGATCAGAAACAATAGTCTTCGGGACTCCATGTAGACGATGTACAATCTCCCTGAAAAATAGGTTAGCAATATGCGACGCATCGTCGCTCTTGTGGTAGGAAATAAAATGTGACATCTTAGAAAATATGTCTACTACCACAAATATAGAATCATGGCCTCTCTTAGTATGCGACAAACCCAACACAAAATCTATACTTATATCCTCCCAAGGTGTAGTAGGTGCAGGCAAAGAAGTATACAAACCGTGAGGCTTCAGCTTGGACTTGGACTTGTTGCGAGTAATACACCTCTTCACATACCTATCCACATCCCGCCTCATCTTTGGCCAATAAAAATGGTCAGCTAGCATGAGTAGCGTCTTCTCACGCCCAAAGTGACCCATGAAACCACCAACATGTGATTCCTGCAATAAGAGCAAACGCACAGACGATTCTGGAACACATAGTTTGTTAGCTCTAAACAAAAACCCATCATGTATGCGATATTTTTCCCGTGCTTTACCAATAGCACACAAGTGATATGGTTCAGCAAAATCATGATCAGTGGCATACAAATCACATAGTACTTCTAATCCAGGAATTTTAACATCAAGTTGAGTTAATATCATATTCTTCCTAGATAGATGATACGTCTCCGACGTATCGATAATTTCTTATGTTCCATGCCACATTATTGATGATATCTACATGTTTTATGTACACTTTATGTCATATTTATGCGTTTTCCGGAACTAACCTATTGACGAGATGCCGAAGGGCCAGTTCCTGTTTTCTGCTG
Source organism: Lolium rigidum (assembly GCF_022539505.1). Classification (NCBI taxonomy): domain Eukaryota; kingdom Viridiplantae; phylum Streptophyta; class Magnoliopsida; order Poales; family Poaceae; genus Lolium; species Lolium rigidum. The sequence continues at coordinate 290,656,251 of NC_061509.1, read as the reverse complement.
TCATATTTATGCGTTTTCCGGAACTAACCTATTGATGAGTAGGAACTAAGCTTGGGGATGCTGATACGTCTCCAACATATCGATAATTTCTTATGTTCCATGCTTGTTTTATGATGATACTCACATGTTTTATACATACTTTATGTCATATTTATGCATTTTCCGGCACTAATCTATTAACAAGATGCCGAAGAGCCAGTTGCTGTTTTCTGCTGTTTTTGGTTTCAGAAATCCTAGTAAGGAAATATTCTCGGAATCGGACGAAATCAACGCCCAGCATCCTATTTTTCCACGAAGCTTCCAGAACACCCGAGAGTCGCCAGAGGGGAGCCCTGGTGGGCCCAGGAGGTAGGCCGGCGTGGCCCAGGCCCTGGCCACGCCGCCCTATCATCTCACCGCCTCTTCGACCCTCTGACGCCGCCTCTTCGCCTATTTAAGCCCCCTCGACCTAAAACCTCGAGACGGAAAAACCACGGTACGAGAAACCTTCCAGAGCCACCGCCATCGCGAAGCCAAGATCTGGGGGACAGGAGTCTCTGTTCCGGCACGCCGCCGGGATGGGGAAGTGCCCCCGGAAGGCTCCTCCATCGACACCACCGCCATCTCCATCAACGCCGCTGTCTCCCATGAGGAGGGAGTAGTTCTCCATCGAGGCTCGGGGCTGTACCGGTAGCTATGTGGTTAATCTCTCTCCCTATGTACTTCAATACAATAATCTCATGAGCTGCCTTACATGATTGAGATTCATATGATGATGCTTGTAATCTAGATGTCATTATGCTAGTCAAGTGGATTTTACTTATGTGATCTCCGGAGACTCCTTGTCCCACATGTGTAAAGGTGACAAGTGTGTGCACCGTGTGGGTCTCTTAGGCTATATTTCACGTAATACTTATTCACCGTTATGAATGTCATAGTGAAGTGCTTATTTATATCTCTTTATGATTGCAATGTGTTTTGTATCACAATTTATCTCGTGTGCTACTCTAGTGATGTTATTAAAGTAGTTTATTCCTCCCGCACGGTGTAATGGTGACAAGTGTGTGCATCGTGTTAGTACTTGGTGTAGGCTATGATTGTGATCTCTTGTAGATTATGAAGTTAACTATTGCTATGATAGTATTGATGTGATCTATGCCTCCTTTCGTAGCGTGAAGGTGACAGTGTGCATGCTATGTTAGTACTTGGTTTGGTTATGTTGATCTTTCATGCACTCTAAGGTTATTTAAATATGAACATCGAATATTGTGGAGCTTGTTAACTCCGGCATTAAGGGTTCGTGTAATCCTACACAGTTAGTGGTGTTCATCATCCAACAAGAGGGTGTAGAGTCTAGCATCTATCTATTTATTCTATTATGTGATTAATGTTGAGAGTGTCCACTAGTGAAAGTATGATCCCTAGGCCTTGTTCCTAAATACTACTATCGCTGCTTGTTTACTGTTTTACTGTATCTGTACTGCCTGCAATATTACCACCATCAACCACACGCCAGTCCTGGACAACAAAGCACTTTTCTGGTGTCGTTGCTACTGCTCATATTTATTCATACCACCTGTATTTCACTATCTCTTCGCCGAACTAGTGCATCTATTAGGTGTGTTGGGGACACAAGAGACTTCTTGCTTTGTGGTTGCAGGGTTGCATGAGAGGGATATCTTTGACCTCTTCCTCCCTGAGTTCGATAAACTTTGGGTGATCCACTTAAGGGAAACTTGCTGCTGTTCTACAAACCTCTGCTCTTGGAGGCCCAACACTGTCTACAAGAATAGAAGCACCCGTAGACATCAAGCACTTTTCCTGGCGCCGTTGCCGGGGAGGAAAGGTAAAAGGCACTCATACTCCGGTTCCAGTGTAACGAGTACTTTTCCGGCGCCATTGTATGTGTGCTCGAAGCTATTTCCTTTAGATCCTGCAATTGCATCTTTTTGTTTCTTGTTTACACTAGTTAGGCATAATGGAAAACAACAAAAATATGAGAGATCTTTATGAACTTTATCTTGAATTAGGACATGATGTGTTTGAAGAGAGAATTAAAAAAACCCATGGAACTTTATATGCACTCTAATGGGAATGTTATTAATATGAATGCTTTGAACACTATTGTTGCTAATGCTATGGAAAATTCTAAGCTTGGGGAAGCTGGCTTTGATGAGCATGATATTTTTAGTCCCCCGGGCATTGAGGAGAAAATTTACTTTGATGATACTTTGCCTCCAATTTATGATGATTATAATGATAGTAGTCTTTTGTTACCACCTGTTATGGAGGATAAATTTGATTATGATTACAATATACCTCCTATATTTGATGATGAGAATAATAATGCTAGCTACTTTGTTGAATTTGCTCCCACTACAACTAATAAAATTGATTATGCTTATGTGGAGAGTAATAATTTTATGCATGAGACTCATGATAAGAATGCTTTATGTGATAGTTATATTGTTGAGTTTGCTCATGATTCTACTGAAAGTTATTATGAGAGAGGAAAATATGGTTGTAGAAATTTTCATGTTACTAAAACACCTCTCTATGTGCTGAAATTTTTGAAGCTACACTTGTTTTATCTTTCTATGCTTGTTGCATTATGCTTCTTGAATTTGTTTATTTACAAGATTCCTATGCATAGGAAGCATGTTAGGCTTAAATTTGTTTTGAATTTGCCTCTTGATGCTTGACTGCCTACAACTGGCGCGTGGTTGACGAGGGAGGAAATCCCTGTATTGTAGCTTTTTGTTCCCCGGCAACGGCGCCAGAAAATAGCTTGATGTCTACGCCCCCCTCCTTTTCCTGTAGACAGTGTTGGGCCTCTAAGAGCAGAGGTTTGTAGAACAGCGAGCAAGTTTTCCCTTAAGTGGATCACCCAAGGTTTATCGAACTCAGGGAGGAAGAGGTCAAAGATATCCCTCTCATGCAACCCTGCAACCACAAAGCAAGAAGTCTCTTGTGTCCCCAACACACCAAATAGGTGCACTAGTTCGGCGAAGAGATAGTGAAATACAGGTGGTATAAATAAGTAGTAGCAACGGCAGAAAAGTGCTCTGCCCAGGACAGTAAACAAGCAGTAGTAACGCAGCAGTAGTAACGCAGTAAAACGAGTAAACAAGCAGCAATAGCGATATTTAGGAACAAGGCCTAGGGATCATACTTTCACTAGTGGACACTCTCAACATTGATCACATAACGAGAATAGATAAATGCATACTCTACACTCTATTGTTGGATGATGAACACATTGCGTAGGATTACACGAACCCTCAATGCCGGAGTTAACAAGCTCCACAATTCAATGTTCATATTTAAATAACCTTAGAGTGTAAGATAGATCAACACAACTAAACCAAGTACTAACGTAGCATGCACACTGTCACCTTAATGCTAAGAAAGGAGGCATAGATCACATCAATACTATCATAGCAATAGTTAACTTCATAATCTACAAGAGATCATAATCATAGCCTACGCCAAGTACTAACACGGATGCACACACTGTCACCATTACACCGTGCAGGAGGAATAAAACTACTTTAATAACATCACTAGAGTAGCACATAGATAAATTGTGATACAAAACACATTGCAATCATAAAGAGATATAAATAAGCACTTCACTATGCCATTCATAACCGTGAATAAGTATTCTGTGAAATATAGCCTAAGAGACCCACACGGTGCACACACTGGTCACCTTTACACACGTGGGACAAGGAGTCTCCGGAGATCACATAAGTAAAATTCACTTGACTAGCATAACGACATCTAGATTACAAGCATCATCATATGAATCTCAATCATGTAAGGCAGCTCATGAGATTATTGTATTGAAGTACATAGGAGAGAGATTAACCACATAGCTACCGGTACAGCCCCGAGCCTCGATGGAGAACTACTCCCTCCTCATGGGAGATAGCAGCGGTGATGAAGATGGCGGTGGTGTCGATGGAGGAGCCTTCCGGGGCACTTCCCCGTCCGGCGGCGTGCCGAACGGAGACTCCTATCCCCCGGATCTTGGCTTCGCGATGGCGGCGGCTCGGATGGTTTCTCGTACCGTGGCTTTTCCGTATCGAGGTTTTAGGTCCAGGGGCTTTATATAGGCGAAGAGGCGGCGTCAGAAGGTCGAAGGGGCGACCACACTATAGGGGGGCGCGGCCCCCCTTGGCCGCGCCGGCCTAGGGTTTGGTGGGCATGTGCTCCTCCTCTGGCGGTTCTCGTGTGTTCTGGATGCTTCCGGGCAAAATAGGAACCTGGGCGTTGATTTCGTCCGATTCCGAGAATATTTCGTTACTAGGATTTCTGAAACCAAAAACAGCAGAAAATAGGAACTGGCACTTCGGCATCTTGTTAATAGGTTAGTTCCAGAAAATGCACGAATATGACATAAAGTGTGCATAAAACATGTAGATATCATCAATAATGTGGCATGGAACATAAGAAATTATCGATACGTCGGAGACGTATCAGCATCCCCAAACTTAGTTTCTGCTCGTCCCGAGCAGGTAAACGATAACAAAGATAATTTCTGGAGTGACATGCCATCATAACCTTGATCATACTATTCGTAAGCATATGTAATGAATGCAGCAATCCAAGACAATGGTAATTGACATGAGTAAACAAATGAATCATAAAGCAAAGACTTTTCATGAATAGTACTTCAAGACAAGCATCAATAAGTCTTGCATAAGAGTTAACTCATGAAGCAATAATTCAAAGTAAAGGCATTGAAGCAACACAAAGGAAGATTAAGTTTCAGCGGTTGCTTTCAACTTGTAACATGTATATCTCATGGATAGTTGTCAATGCAAAGCAATATAACAAGTGCAATATGCAAGTATGTAGGAATCAATGCACAGTTCACACAAGTGTTTGCTTCTTAAGATGGAGAGAAATAGGTGAACTGACTCAACATAAAAGTAAAAGAAAGGTCCTTCAAAGAGGAAAAGCATCGATTGCTATATTTGTGCTAGAGCTTTGATTTTGAAAACAAGAAACAATTTTGTCAACGGTAGTAATAAAGCATATGTATCATGTAAATTATATCTTACAAGTTGCAAGCCTCATGCATAGTATAATATTAGTGCCCGCACCTTGTCCTAATTAGCTTGGACTACCAGGATCATCGCAATGCACATGTTTTAACCAAGTGTCACAAAGGGGTACCTCTATGCCGCCTGTACAAAGGTCTAAGGAGAAAGCTCGCATTGGATTTCTCGCTATTGATTATTCTCAACTTAGACATCCATACCGGGACAACATAGACAACAGATAATGGACTCCTCTTTTATGCATAAGCATGTAACAACAATTAATTTTCTCATTTGAGATTGAGGATATATGTCCAAAACTGAAACTTCCACCATGGATCATGGCTTTAGTTAGCGGCCCAATGTTCTTCTCTAACAATATGCATGCTCCAACCATAAGGTGGTAGATCGCTCTTACTTCAGACAAGACGAACATGCATAGCAACTCACATGATATTCAACAAAGTGTAGTTGATGGCGTCCCCAGGAACATGGTTATCGCACAACAAGCAACTTATAAGAAATAAAATGCATAAGTACATATTCAATACCACAATAGTTTTTAAGCTATTTGTCCCATGAGCTATATATTGCAAAGGTAGAGGATAGAAATTTAAAGGTAGCACTTCAAGCAATTTACTTTGGAATGGCGGAGAAATACCATGTAGTAGGTAGGTATGGTGGACACAAATGGCATAGTGGTTGGCTCAAGGATTTTGGATGCATGAGAAGTATTCCCTCTCGATACAAGGTTTAGGCTAGCAAGGTTTATATGAAACAAACACAAGGATGAACCGGTGCAGCAAAACTTACATAAAAGATATATTGAAAACATTATAAGACTCTACACCGTCTTCCTTGTTGTTCAAAACTCAATACTAGAAATTATCTAGACTTTAGAGAGACCAATTATGCAAACCAAATTTTAGCATGCTCCATGTATTTCTTCATTAATGGGTGCAAAGTATATGATGCAAGAGCTTAAACATGAGCACAACAATTGCCAAGTATCACATTATCCAAGACATTTATGCAAATACTACATGTATCATTTTCCAATCCCAACCATATAACAATTTAACGAAGAAGAAACTTCGCCATGAATACTATGAGTAAAGCCTAAGGACATACTTGTCCATATGCTACAGCGGAGCGTGTCTCTCTCCCACAAAGTGAATGCTAGGATCCATTTTATTCAAACAAAACAAAAACAAAAACAAACCGACGCTCCAAGAAAAGCACATAAGATGTGATGGAATAAAAATATAGTTTCAGGGGAGGAACTCTGATAATGTTGTCGATGAAGAAGGGGATGCCTTGGGCATCCCCAAGCTTAGACGCTTGAGTCTTCTTGATATATGCAGGGGTGAACCACCGGGGCATCCCCAAGCTTAGAGCTTTCACTCTTCTTGATCATAGTATATCATCCTCCTCTCTTGACCCTTGAAAACTTCCTTCACACCAAACTTCTCATAAACTTCATTAGAGGGGTTAGTACATAATCAAAAAATCACATGTTCAGAGGTGACACAATCATTCTTAACACTTCTGGACATTGCTCAAAGCTACCTGGAAGGTAATGGAACAAAGAAATCCACCCAACACAGCGAAAGAAGCAATGCGAAATAAAAGGCAGAATCTGTCAAAACAGAACAGTCCGTAAAGACGAATTTCTAATAAATACTTCCGTTGCTCAGATCAGAAAACTCAAAACTAATGAAAGTTGCGTACATGTCTGAGGAACACGCACGTAAATTGGCATATTTTTCTGAGTTACCTACAGAGAAAACAGCCCAGATTCGTGACAGATAGAAATCTGTTTCTGCGCAGAAATCCAAATCTAGTATCAACCTTCGATTAGAGGCTTCACTTGGCACAACAAAACACAAAACTAAGATAAGGAGAGGTTGCTACAGTAGTAAACAACTTCCAAGACATAAATATAAAACAAAGTACTGTAGAAAAATAACACATGGGTTATCTCCCAAGAAGTTCTTTCTTTATAGCCATCAAGATGGGCTCAGCAGTTTTAATGATGCACTCGCAAGAAATAGTAGTTGAAACAAAAGAGAGCATCAAGAAGCAAGTTCAAAACAAATTTAAGCCTAACATGCTTCCTATGCATAGGAATCTTGTAAATAAACAAATTCATGAAGCATAATGCAACAAGCATAGAAAGATAAAACAAGTGTAGCTTGAAAAATTTCAGCACATAGAGAGGTGTTTTAGTAACATGAAAATTTCTACAACCATATTTTCCTCTCTCATAATAACTTTCAGTAGCAACATGAGCAAACTCAACAATATAACTATCACATAAAGCAACATGAGTCTCATGCATGAAATTATTACTCTCCACATGGGCATAATCAATTTTATTAGTAATAGCGGGAGCAAATTCAACAACGTAGCTATCATATATAGGAGGTATATTGTAATCATAATCAAATTTATCCTCCATAACAGGTGGTACCAAAAGACTACTATCATTATAATCATCATAAATAGGAGGCAAAATATCATCAAAGAAAATTTTCTCCTCAATGCTTGGGGGACTAAAAATATCATGCAAACCAGCTTCCCCAAGCTTAGAATTTTCCATATTATTAGCAACAATGGTGTTCAAAGTATTCATGCTAACATGTTCCATGGGTTTTTTAATTTTCGGATCAAACCATCCATGTCTTAACTCAGGAAATAGAATAAAAAGCTCATTGTTGTCCATTATGCCAAACTAGTGTAAACAAGAAACAAAAAGATGCAATTGCAGGATCTAAAGGAAATAGCTTCGAGTACTTACAATGGCGGAAAATAGCTTGGTAGCCGAGGTCCGGAGTGTGAGTACCTTTTACCTTTCCTCCCCGGCAACGGCGCCAGAAAATAGCTTGACTGCCTACAACTGGCGCGTGGTTGACGAGGGAGGAAATCCCTGTATTGTAGCTTTTTGTTCCCCGGCAACGGCGCCAGAAAATAGCTTGATGTCTACGCCCCCCTCCTTTTCCTGTAGACAGTGTTGGGCCTCCAAGAGCAGAGGTTTGTAGAACAGCAGCAAGTTTTCCCTTAAGTGGATCACCCAAGGTTTATCGAACTCAGGGAGGAAGAGGTCAAAGATATCCCTCTCATGCAACCCTGCAACCACAAAGCAAGAAGTCTCTTGTATCCCCAACACACCAAATATGTGCACTAGTTCGGCGAAGAGATAGTGAAATACAGGTGGTATAAATAAGTAGTAGCAACGGCACCAGAAAAGTGCTTTGCCCAGGACGAGTAAACAAGCAAGTAGTAACGCAGCGAGTAGTAACGCAATGAAACAATGAAACAAGCAACAATAGCAGTATTTAGGAACAAGGCCTAGGGATCATACTTTCACTAGTGGACACTCTCAACATTGATCACATAACAGAATAGATAAATGCATACTCTACACTCTCTTGTTGGATGATGAACACATTGCGTAGGATTACACGAACCCTCAATGCCGGAGTTAACAAGCTCCACAATTCAATGTTCATATTTAAATAACCTTAGAGTGTAAGATAGATCAACACAACTAAACCAAATACTAACGTAGCATGCACACTCGTCACCTTAATGCTAAGAAAGGAGGCATAGATCATATCAATACTATCATAGCAATAGTTAACTTCATAATCTACAAGAGATCATAATCATAGCCTACGCCAAGTACTAACACGGATGCACACACCGTCACCATTACACCGTGCAGGAGGAATAAAACTACTTTAATAACATCACTAGAGTAGCACATAGATAAATTGTGATACAAAACACATTGCAATCATAAAGAGATATAAATAAGCACTTCACTATGCCATTCATAACGGTGAATAAGTATTCTGTGAAATATAGCCTAAGAGACCCACACGGTGCACACACTCGTCACCTTTACACACGTGGGACAAGGAGTCTCCGGAGATCACATAAGTAAAATTCACTTGACTAGCATAACGACATCTAGATTACAAGCATCATCATATGAATCTCAATCATGTAAGGCAGCTCATGAGATTATTGTATTGAAGTACATAGGAGAGAGATTAACCACATAGCTACCGGTACAGCCCCGAGCCTCGATGGAGAACTACTCCCTCCTCATGGGCGATAGCAGCGGTGATGAAGATGGCGGTGGTGTCGATGGAGGAGCCTTCCGGGGGCACTTCCCCGTCCCGGCGGCGTGCCTGAACAGAGACTCCTGTCCCCCAGATCTTGGCTTCGCGATGGCGGCGGCTCTGGATGGTTTCTCGTACCGTGGCTTTTCCGTATCGAGGTTTTAGGTCCAGGGGCTTTATATAGGCGAAGAGGCGGCGTCAGAAGGTCGAAGGGGCGACCACACTATAGGGGGGCGCGGGCCCCCCCTTGGCCGCGCCGGCCTAGGGTTTGGTGGGCCTGTGCCCCTCCTCTGGCGGTTCTCGTGTGTTCTGGATGCTTCCGGGCAAAATAGGAACCTGGGCGTTGATTTCGTCCGATTCCGAGAATATTTCGTTACTAGGATTTCTGAAACCAAAAACAGCGTAAAACGAGAACTGGCACTTCGGCATCTTGTTAATAGGTTAGTTCCAGAAAATGCACGAATATGACATAAAGTGTGCATAAAACATGTAGATATCATCAATAATGTGGCATGGAACATAAGAAATTATCGATACGTCGGAGACGTATCAATGCTCTCTTTTGCTTCAAATACTATTTCTTGCGAGTGCATCATTAAAACTGCTGAGCCCATCTTAATGGCTATAAAGAAAGCACTTCTTGGGAGATAACCCATGTGTTTATTTTGCTACAGTAATTTGTTTTATATTTGTGTTTTGGAAGTTGTTACTACTGTAGCAACCTCTCCTTATCTTAGTTTTGTGTTTTGTTGTGCCAAGTAAAGTCGTTGATAGTAAGGTTCATACTAGATTTGGATTACTGCGCAGAAACAGATTTCTTTGCTGTCACGAATCTGGGCAAAATTCTCTGTAGGTAACTCAGAAAATTATGAAAATTTACGTGAGTGATCCTCAGATATGTACGCAACTTTCATTCAATTTGAGCATTTTCATTTGAGCAAGTCTGGTGCCTCAATAAAATTCGTCTTTACGGACTGTTCTGTTTTGACAGATTCTGCCTTTTATTTCGCATTGCTTCTTTTGCTATGTGGGATGGATTTCTTTGTTCCATTAACTTCCAGTAGCTTTGGGCAATGTCCAGAAGTGTTAAGAATGATTGTGTCACCTCTGAACATGTGAATTTTTGATTATGCACTAACCCTCTAATGAGTTTGTTTCGAGTTTGGTGTGAAGGAAGTTTTCAAGGGTCAAGAGAGGAGGATGATAAACTACGATCAAGAAGAGTGAAGAGTCTAAGCTTGGGGATGCCCCCATGGTTCACCCCTGCATATATCAAGAAGACTCAAGCGTCTAAGCTTGGGGATGCCCAAGGCATCCCCTTCTTCATCGACAAATTATCAGGTTCCTTCTCTTGAAACTATATTTTTATTCGGTCACATCTTATGTACTTTACTTGGAGTGTCTGTGTGCTTTTGTTTTTGTTTTTGTTTTTGTTTTTGTTTGAATAAATGCTTGTGTGGGAGAGAGACACGCTCCGCTGGTTCATATGAACACATGTGTTCTTAGCCTTTAATTTTCATGGCGAAGGTTGAAACTGCTTCGTTAAATTGTTATATGGTTGGAATTGGAAAATGATACATGTAGTAATTGCTAAAATGTTTTGGATAATGTGATACTTGGCAATTGTTGTGCTCATGTTTAAGCTCTTGCATCATATACTTTGCACCCATTAATGAAGAAATACATAGAGCATGCTAAAATTTGGTTTGCATAATTGGTCTCTCTAAGGTCTAGATAATTTCTAGTATTGAGTTTGAACAACAAGGAAGACAATGTATAGTCTTATAATGTTTACAATATGTCTTTTATGTGAGTTTTTCTGCACCAGTTCATCCTTGTGTTTGTTTCAAATAAACCTTGCTAGCCTAAACCTTGTATCGAGAGGGAATACTTCTCATGCATCCAAAATCCTTGAGCCAACCACTATGCCATTTGTGTCCACCATACCTACCTACTACATGGTATTTCTCCGCCATTCCAAAGTAAATTGCTTGAGTGCTATCTTTAAACACTTCAAAAGTTATTACCTCTTATTTGTGTCAATGTTTTATAGCTCATGAGGAAGTATGTGGTGTTTATCTTTCAATCTTGTTGGGCAACTTTCACCAATGGACTAGTGGCTTCATCCACTTATCCAATAATTTTGCAAAAAGAGCTGGCAATGGGATTCCCAGTCCCAAATTAATTAACTTAAATAGACACTCCTCCATGGTATGTGATTGTTGGACGGCACCCGAAGGATTCGGTTAGCCATGGCTTGAAAAAGCAAAGGTGGGGAGGAGTGTCATCATAATAAAACTAAAATAAAAAGGCACTCCTTCATGGTATGAGATTGTTGGCAGGCACCCGAGGATTCGGTTAGCCATGGTTTGTGAAAGAAAGGTTGGAAGGAGTGCCACACAAAAATAAAAATAAAATAGGAGCCGCTCTTTGAAGGTTTGTCTGGCAAGGGGGTTAGAGTGCCCACTACCATTCGTTGACAACAACAAACACCTCTCAAAATTTTACTTTTATGCTCTCTTTATATTTTCAAAATCAAAGCTCTAGCACAAATATAGCAATCAATGCTTCCCTCTGCGAAGGGCCATTCTTTTACTTTTATGTTGAGTCAGTTCACCTATTTCTCTCCATCTCAAGAAGCAAACACTTGTGTGAACTGTGCATTGATTCCTACATACTTGCATATTGCACTTGTTATATTGCTTTGCATTGACAACTATCCATGAGATATACATGTTACAAGTTGAAAGCAACCGCTGAAACTTAATCTTCCTTTGTGTTGCTTCAATGCCTTTACTTTGAATTTATTGCTTTATGAGTTAACTCTTATGCAAGACTTATTGACGCTTGTCTTGAAAGTACTATTCATGAAAAGTCTTTGCTATATGATTCAATTGTTTACTCATTGTATTTACCATTGCTTCGAATCGCTGCATTCATTACATGTGCTTACAATAGTATTGATCAAGATTATGATAGCATGTCACTTCAGAAATTATCTTTGTTATCGTTTACCTACTCGGGATGAGTAGGAACTAAGCTTGGGGATGCTGATACGTCTCCAACATATCGATAATTTCTTATGTTCCATGCTTGTTTTATGATGATACTCACATGTTTTATACATACTTTATGTCATATTTATGCATTTTCCGGCACTAATCTATCAACAAGATGCCGAACAGCCAGTTGCTGTTTTCTGCTGTTTTTGGTTTCAGAAATCCTAGTAAGGAAATATTCTCGGAATCGGACGAAATCAACGCCCAGCATCCTATTTTTCCACGAAGCTTCCAGAACACCCGAGAGTCGCCAGAGGGGAGCCCTGGTGGGCCCAGGAGGTAGGCCGGCGCGGCCCAGGCCCTGGCCGCGCCGCCCTATCATCTCACCGCCTCTTCGACCCTCTGATGCCGCCTCTTCGCCTATTTAAGCCCCCTCGATCTAAAACCTCGAGACGGAAAAACCACGGTACGAGAAACCTTCCAGAGCCGCCGCCATCGCGAAGCCAAGATCTGGGGGACAGGAGTCTCTGTTCCGGCACGCCGCCGGGACGGGGAAGTGCCCCGGAAGGCTCCTCCATCGACACCACCGCCATCTCCATCAACGCTGCTGTCTCCCATGTGGAGGGAGTAGTTCTCCATCGAGGCTCGGGGCTGTACCCGGTAGCTATGTGGTTAATCTCTCTCCCTATGTACTTCAATACAATAATCTCATGAGCTGCCTTACATGATTGAGATTCATATGATGATGCTTGTAATCTAGATGTCATTATGCTAGTCAAGTGGATTTTACTTATGTGATCTCCGGAGACTCCTTGTCCCACGTGTGTAAAGGTGACAGTGTGTGCACCATGTGGGTCTCTTAGGCTATATTTCACAGAATACTTATTCACTGTTATGAATGGCATAGTGAAGTGCTTATTTATATCTCTTTATGATTGCAATATGTTTTGTATCACAATTTATCTGTGTGCTACTCTAGTTATGTTATTAAAGTAGTTTATTCCTCCTGCACGGTGTAATGGTGACAGTGTGTGCATCGTGTTAGTACTTGGCGTAGGCTATGATTGTGATCTCTTGTAGATTATGAAGTTAACTATTGCTATTATAGTATTGATGTGATCTATGCCTCCCTTCGTAGCGTGAAGGTGACAGTGTGCATGCTATGTTAGTACTTGGTTTGGTTATGTTGATCTGTCATGCACTCTAAGGTTATTTAAATATGAACATCGAATATTGTGGAGCTTGTTAACTCCGGCATTGAGGGTTCGTGTAATCCTACACAGTTAGTGGTGTTCATCATCCAACAAGAGGGTGTAGAGTCTAGCATCTATCTATTTATTCTATTATGTGATCAATGTTGAGAGTGTCCACTAGTGAAAGTATGATCCCTAGGCCTTGTTCCTAAATATCGCTATCGCTGCTTGTTTCTTGTTTTACTATATCTGTACTGTCTGCAATATTACCACCATCAACCACACGCCAGTCTCGGACAGCAAAGCACTTTTACAGGTGCCATTGCTACTGCTCATATTTATTCATACCACCTGTATTTCACTATCTCTTCGCCGAACTAGTGCACCTATTAGGTGTGTTGGGGACACAAGAGACTTCTTGCTTTGTGGTTGCGGGGTTGCATGAGAGGGATATCTTTGACCTCTTCCTCCCTGAGTTCGATAAACCTTGGGTGATCCACTTAAGGGAAACTTGCTGCTGTTCTACAAACCTCTGCTCTTGGAGGCCCAACACTGTCTACAAGAATAGAAGCACCCGTAGAAATCAATAGAGCATCAGCAACAATATTATATTTTTCCTTCTTATGCTTAATAATGTATGGAAAAGACTCAATGAACTCAACCCACTTAGCAAGACGCTTATGCAAAGTAGACTGAGCTTTCAGGTATTTTAAAGCTTCATGATCAGAATGTATGATAAATTCTTTTGGCCACAAGTAATGTTGCCAAACCTCAAGAACTCTAATTAAAGCATACAATTCTTTATCATATATAGGATAGTTCAACTTAGCACCAGAAAGTTTCTTAGAAAAATATGCAATTGGGCGACCCTCTTGCATCAACGCACCACCAATTCGAATACCACTAGCATCACATTCAATCTCAAATTGCTTATTGAAATCAGGAAGTGCAAGCAATGGTGCAGAAGTTAACAATCTCTTAAGTTCATCAAAAGCATGATCTTGGGAAACGCCCCACTCAAATGCAACACCCTTTTTAGTCAATTCATTCAAAGGTGCAGCAATAGTACTAAAATTGGGCACAAATCTTCTATAAAACCCATCAAGACCATGAAAACTTCTTACTTGACTCACATTCATGGGAGTAGGACAATTTTGAATAGCTTCAATTTTAGACACATCTACTTCTACTCCATGCTGAGAGACAACATAACCCGAAATATGACCTTATCTTTGCAAAATGTGCACTTCTCAAGATTACCATAGAGTTTATTATCACGCAACACTTGCAAAACATGTCGAATATGTATAGTATGATCAGATTCATTGCGGCTGTAGATTAATATGTCATCAAAGTACACAACCACAAACTTGCCAATAAAATCACGCAAAACATGGTTCATCGGTCTCATGAAAGTGCTAGGTGCATTAGTTAACCCAAAAGGCATTACTAACCACTCATATAAACCAAATTTTGTATTAAAGGCTGTTTTCCACTCATCCCCTTCTTTCATCCTAATTTGATGATAACCACTACGCAAATCAATCTTAGAGAAAATAGCAGCATCACTCAATTCATCTAACATATCCTCTAAACGGGGAATAGGATGACGATATTGAATAGTAATGTTGTTTATCGCTCTACAATCTACGCACATGCACCATGTACCATCTTTCTTAGGAACTAGAATAACATGAACAACACAAGGACTAAGGCTTATGCAGATATAACCTTTGTCGAGTAGCGCTTGTACTTGCTTCTGTATCTCCTTCGTTTCTTCGGGGTTCGTTCTATTTGGTGCCCTATTGGGCAGCGAAGCTCCGGGGATCAAGTCGATTTGATGCTCAATACCTCGCAATGGTGGTAGTCCTGCGGGTACCTCCTCCGGAAACACGTCGCTGAATTCCTACAAAATAGTAGAAGCACCAAGAGGAAGAGGGGTCATGTCGTTAGAAACCAAAACCGTACCCCTGTACAAGAGCACAAGAGGCATGTCCGTAGGATCCTCACTAAATTCTCTCATGTCTTCTTTGGTGGCTAATGAGACTAAGGAATTCACTTCACTTCTTATATCCTCACGACATTACAATTCTTTCGCCTATCTAAAGGAGCATCCTCCAAGTGTACTTCAACTTTCTGACGAGATTCATTGACAATTTGCTATGTTGACATAGGCTGTAGGTTGATTTTCTTGCCCTTGAACTCCAAGTGATATGTATTGGCATGGCCATTGTGTTGCACAGAACGGTCATAGAGCCAAGGCCGACCCAATAGTAGGTGACACACCATCATAGGAACCACATCGAAATCAATGGAATCCTTATACGGTCCAATCGCAAATTCAACACGCACCATGTGGTTGACCTTCATCTCACCATTGTCGCTCAACCACTGAATATAGTATGGATGCGGGTGCGGTGGATACTTCAACTTCAGCTTGGTACACAACTCATTGCTTGCTAAATTGCGACAACTCCCACCATCAATAATGACCTTGCAAGCCTTGTCAGGACCAACTAAAGCCTTTGTTTGGAACAAATTGCAGCGCTGATTAGATGCACTAGGCAACACATTAAGAGCACGCTGAGACACAACTATAGTGCGAGCTTCAGACGGATAAGCATCTACACCATCACTGTCATAATCATCATCTTCTGGAGCATTTGGATCAACATCATCTCCGAGTCTCATACTCATTGTCCTCATTAACAATCATGACCTTGCGGTTAGGACAATCCCTCCTAAAGTGACCCTTGCCACCACATGTATGGCAATTCATATCGCGGTTGCGCGCAGTAGACATGCTAGAACCACTCGTACTTGCAGCAGATTCGGACTTCTTTGTGTTAAGACAAATTGGAGACCAGTTTGCTAGGCGGAGTAGAATAAGGTGCGGAGTGCGTAGATGGCGCCGACGCCGTTGATGGGGCTGCCCGAGGCGTGAAGCGCCCAGCTCCCATAGTACGGCCTTTAACCTTAGCTTCATCAGCCAACTGTGATTCAGCTTCTCTTGCATGATGTAGCAACTCATTCATAGCGGTGTAACTGTAATGACGAACAATGCCTTTGATATCATACTTCAAACCATTGAGAAAATGATTCATCGTCATCTCAAGGGACTCACGGACACGGTCACGCTGCATTAGCATCTCCATCTCCATGTAATATTCATCAACAGTCTTCACACCTTGTCTCAATAGGGTCAACTTATCAAATATAGACCGCAAATAATTAGTGGGCACAAAACGTTCGTTCATTGCCGCCTTCATAGCACGCCATGTGATAATAGGCAGCTCACCATCTTCTTCGCGATCACGAACAAGTCCATCCCACCAATGCAATGCATAGCCATCAAATTCGGAAGAAGCAAACTTGATCTTCCTATCTTCAGTGTAATTATGTAAGCACCATAACTTCTCAATCTTCAGCTCCCAAGTGAGATATTCTTCAACATCAGCACCTCCTTCAAACTTGGGTATGGAGAACTTTGGCTTACCAATCCATCTTCTTCCTCAAACCCACGACCTGGACGTCGGAGTTCAACAAATCCACGATCGCGGTTACCACGTGCAGCACCAAGATTAGCATTAGGTGCTTCATCTTCGGCTGCATCTTCGTCTTCTTGTTGCTGTAAATTTGTCAAATTGTCAACATCCATTTGCAAACCTTGAAGACTGCGCTGGATATCCGTCATTTGATCTTTCATTGTAGTGACGGTCGCACTAGTGGCGTCCAGCTTCTGGGAGATCCCTTGGACCGTTCCCCTAAGCTCATCATCCTGAGTGCGGAATTCACGTCGCATCTCATTACGAAGAGCCTCATACTCCCTCCATGTCATTAGATCAGCGGCATCCTTGTTTTCCTGGTTAACACTTTTGGCATCACAAGAAGACATGGTTAGTAGGTTAGTGCACTAAATCAAAAATATATGGTGGTACTCTCACAACTCACTCAAAACTGATAAGAAAAGGAAATCTTACCGCTCCAAAGTGAATTAGTATTGCTTACCACTTGTAGTGACAACTAGTGCACGGATGTAGCGAAGCGAATATCAAGGGTATAAGAACAAATCACACGGCAAAGCAGGATATATGTGGGGCTGTAGGTGGGCTACCTATTTGCACCAATAACAAGCTCTAGCGCTGACCGTAGACAACCAATGATACTCACACAAGGCGATAAATGTGGCAATGCAACTATATGGAGGAAAGGTTGCAATGCACTCGAGAGACGCTAGCAAAGCTCAACGAACAGGCACAAGATTGCTCAACTACGGGTGCAGTTAAAGAAAACTTAGGCCTTCACTTGATTCTACTAGCACTTCACTTTTCTTTTTGGATTTTCTTTTTGTATAACACGCAGCTATGTAGCTCTTTTTGCTTCTTTTCAATTTTCTGTTTTTTTTATGACTCAACTCCTTGATAACACGGCCAACAGATAATGCAAAGCACCAAAACCCTAATGAGCAGCCTGTCGAGCGGTAAAACTAGTCTCTTCTGGGGAAGTTCCTAGTCACTTATATCGAAAGGCTGTGGCTATGGTTGGGAACAAGCACACTGTACGCTATGGGGACTCGGAGTAACAAAAACTGAAATTAGATGATAGTGGAAACACAAACCCTAACAACTAGATGGAAGAAAAAGATACGCAAAAACAACTACGAAAAGCAACTAAAACTCGAAATTAGTGCAATCTAAGGCTATGGCAAACCCTAAACCTAATATTTTTGGCTTTTTTTGGATAGGAAACACTCACAACTCAACTATGGGGTGGATTGTGGATGGCTTACCGAGGAAACCCGAGACTCTGATACCAAGATGATAAGGGGTGGCCCGATCTTCTCAGTAAGCGACGGTGGTGATGATGATCACGGGATGAACACATCGGAGAATCACGGATGATGATGTGGATGATAACTTGTATGACGCGAAGAGATCTCTCGATTGGTCCCTGTCGCCAATGCAACAACTCTCAACCCTGCAAGATATTCGCAACTCCACACACTTGCGCACGTAGCCGCCGACCACGAAGCGGTAAGTTGCCAGCTTCTAATTCCCAATGGAACAACAGATCATACAAGACTTTCAGATCTACACCAAATCAAGCAATATGGTGTAGGGGATTCAATAGTTTTGCAAAGCAAACAACTAAGAACTAGGGTTTATCTTAAACGTGGTCTAAATCAACTTTGGGGGCGTCCTGGGCACTTATATAGGCGTCCGGGATGACCTCAGGTCGAAGAAGTACGAAAATAACCGACCCAGAATAGATCTGGTCGAGATAGAGTCGGACACGACCGGTCTGGGGGCTGGTCGACTGGGCCTGGGACCGGGCATGCTGGTTTCAACCGGGCCTATGACCGGGTGGCAACCGGGTGCGGGACGTGTGGCTCAGTACCCCGCCCGGTTGGCATGAGCGGATCGCCCGGTTGACGCCGGGGTGGATCCGGCGGGCCGCCCGGTCGGACCGGGCCATAGACCGGGCGCGCCAGCGTGGCGACCGGTTTGACCGGATGCTGGGCCGGCCTGGACTTCGTCTTCCTCTCTCGTGCATGCTTCCCGCTCCTCCCTCGCGCGTCCATGGAATATCTTCATGTCCAGCTCCATGTCCAGCTTTACGTCCATCTTCACGTCCAGCTGGTCCTCTCCTCCTCGTGCGATGCTTGTCTCCTCTTCATACCTGATTATACATAAGTAACAAGACTTAGGCTGTATAAAGTTCTCATCAATTAAAGTATCGTTTAGGAACAAGTTCACCTGTTGTTTAAGTAGCTTCGCACGAGCCCATGTAATAGGTCCAATCCTAACTTCATTGGACTTGAGCTTCACATCAGCTTCATCTTCATTTGGTAATGACGGAGGTAGTAGTGTGGTAGGGATGTCCTCATCACACCGATCACGTTAGATGTGCTCATCCCTGCATAACCATCCGTCGCGATAGAAAACAATGACCACATGGGCCTGACCGGCGCGCATGCAGTGAGGATTCCAACAAGCGTCAACTAGGACCCCGGCGCCTCGTCTAGACTCTGCAGTGGGCGCCCTCCGCACCGACAAGAAAGGAGGAGGATGCGAGCCGACATGATCCCAACCCCCCTTTTATTTTTTAGTTTAGCCCTTTTAGTTTATTATTATTCAAAAACATCCCTCTGGATGCTTGGTAGCTGCCATGTGGGGTCTAATACATGCCACGTCAGCAAAATGCGACGTTTACGCTCGCTAGTAACCGTTGTGACAGCCTGCGCCATCTTCAGTTACCATACATTATGTATTCCTATGTACGGTGGTTGAGGTGGGGAAAAGATAACAAGATTAGGTTTGCATATTCCTATGGAAATGCTTCTTTTTTTTGAAATTGGGGCATACCCCAGCCTCTGCATCAATCGATGCACACGGCCTTTTCATTTATTAAAATTCTAGAATTCAAAAGTTTACATTGTGAATCAAAGAAGGTTGAGACATGTGTCAACCTCCGAAAGCAAAATCAACATATAGCTATCCATCATGTATCCTACTAGTATGACACCACCCAGTAGCCCGGAAAAAGAAGTCCCGAGTAACCGTTAGCAAACGATTGCATCCATTATCCATAACCTCCCGCTGGTCCTCCGGGAGCAGGTACGCCCATTGTTGAATCCAGTGTGTAGCTCTGCGAATAACCTGCAACAAATTTGGACCCTTCTGTTTGTTAAAAATCAGATCATTTCTGGTGGTCCAAATAGACCAACACAAAGCCGAGACACCAATCCGTATTCTGACTTTATCTTTCTTTTCAACACCATTTAGCCAATTACCAAACATATTTGTAATATTTGCAGGAGGTGGTATATTATATGTAAAATAAATCATACGCCAGATTATTTGGGCAAAAGGGCAAGAAAGAAACAAGTGTTGTACAGTTTCTATAGAATCACAAAAGCAACATTTTGTATATCCCTTCCAATTCCTCTTAGCAAGATTATCTTTAGTTAGCAACACTTTGCTGTTTAAGAACCACATAAAAACTTTGATCTTTAGAGGAATTTTCAACTTCCACAAATACCGATGTAAGAACCTAGTATTCCCGTTCATGAGGTCAAGGTACATGGATTTGACTGTAAAAGTTCCGGTTTCAGTAAGTTTCAACATAAATTTATCCTGGTCGTTATTTAACTGAATTGACACCAATCGCTGACATAAATGGATCCACTGATTCCACTTATGATCATTCAAAACACGTCTAAAACCTATATTCAACGGTGTTTGTGATAGCACATTTGCAACCAACACATTTTTCCGTTGAACAATATTGTGCAGGGACGGGTATTGTAGTGCCAAAGAAGTTTTTCCAAGCCAAACATCTTCCCAAAAACGAACAGAAGAGCCATTGCCTAATTTGAAAAAACCCTTACTGAAAAAATCTTTTTTAACACGCATTAAGCCTTTCCAAAAAGGAGAATCCGTGGGTTTGGCTTCAACTAGTGCTAACGTCTTATGCTTCAGGTATTTATTGTGTAATTTTTTTGCCACATACCTTCTTTAGTTAGAAGTTTGAACAACCACTTACTAAGCAAATATTTATTTTTGAGCTCTAATACTTCAATACCGAGCCCCCTTGATCTTTTGGTCTACAAACCATATTCCATTTAGTTAATCTATACTTTTTCTTGTTATCATCTGTTTACCAGAAGAAACTAGACCTGAAAAAATCCAGACGTTTTCTAACTCTAACCGGTATTTCCAGAAAAGAGAGCATAAACATGGGTAAGCTTGTCAACACTGAATTGATTAATATTAAACGATCTCCATAAGAGAGCAACTTGCTACGCCAGCAACCTAGCTTAGCACCAAAACGACACTCTACAGGGTTCCATTCTGAATTCTTTAATTTCCTGTAATGTACCGGAATACCAATATATCGAATTGGTAAAGAACCTACTTCGCAGCCAAAAAAATTCCTATATTGAGTCTCCATCTCATTGGCTTGCCCAAAACAAAATAACTCACTTTTGTGGAAGTTGATTTTCAAACCGGATAGTTGCTCAAAAATACACAAGATTAGTTTCATGTTCACCGCTTTCTCAGTATCATGTTCCATAAAAAATATTGTATCGTCTGCATATTGGAGGATTGACACACCGCCATCTACCAAACGAGGTATGAGACTACCGATCTAACCTTCATTTTTTGCACGAGCAATTAAAATAGCTAAAACGTCCGCCACAATGTTGAAAAGTATAGGAGACAAAGGATCCCCTTGTCTCAATCCCTTTCTTGTTTGAAAATTATGTCCGATATCGTCATTGACCCTCACTCCAACACTATCGCCTTGCATGAAACTCTTTATCATATCACACCATTTGGGATCAAACCCCTTCATACGCATGACTTGTTGCAAAAAAGGCCACTTCACTTTATCATATGCCTTCTCAAAATCAATTTTGAAAAGTATCCCATCCATTTTTTTCCTATGCAACTCGTGTATCGTTTCATGAAGAACAACCACTCCTTCAAGGATGTGACGTCCTGGCATAAAAGACGTTTATGTGGGTCTAACAATTTTATGTGCCATTTGTGAAACTCGAATAGTAGCTACTTTTCTAAAGATCTTGAAGCTCACATTAAGTAGACAAATTGGTCGATATTGTTGAATTTGAACTGCATTATCTTTTTTGGGAAGCAAAGTAATAACACCAAAATTTAGCTTATACAGAGGAAAGTCACCATTTTGAAAATGTGTAAACATTGCCATCAAGTCATCTTTGAGCACATCCCAAAAATGTTGATAAAATTCTGCCGGGAAACCATCCGGTCCCGGTGCCTTATTATGTTCCATTTGTTATATAGCTTCGAAAATTTCTTCTTGAGTGAAGTTTTTGGTTAGTATGGAATTTTATTCCGGCGACAATTGTGGAACATCAGCCACACACTCTTCCATCATAGAAAAAGTGTTCTGTTCAGGTGCCCCAAATAACTTTTTATAATACTCTGAGATATAATTTTTTAGGTTGTCATCACCGACAATCGTTCCCTCCTCTTGTTCTAATTGGAAAATCTTCTTCTTCCTATGCTTGCCATTTGCAATTAAGTGAAAATATTTAGTGTTATTACCTCCTTCCTGAATATGCTTAACTTTAGCTCTTTGAGACCATTTTATTTCCTCATCCCTTCTAAGTTTACTCAAGGAATCATGAGCATTTTTTAGAACCTCCTTCTCAGCATGATTCAAAGAATTGGATTCAGCCTTATAATGTCTAACATATCAATAATGTTTAACAAACGCTCTTTTTCTTTCTTATATTTTCCACTCAGGTTTTTTGCCCATCCTTTTCAAAAACGCCTCAAATGTCTAATTTTGTTCTGCCAAATTTGAATAGGTGAATTCCCTTTAGATACCTTTGCCCATTCAGCCGCTACCATATCATGGAAACCCACTTGCTGCAACCATGCTATTTCAAAGGAGAAGCGAGGTTTATTCCCCAAATGGGCATGGTTCCCAGAATCAATGAAAAGGGGAGTGTGATCTGACCCGGTCCTAGTGAGTGCTCTCACAGAGACAAGCGGAAATTTTTGTTCCCACTCGACGCTCACCAGTACCCGGTCAAGCTTCTCACAAGTTGGATTTTCTCGTCTACTAGCCCAAGTGTATTGTCGACCAGAGAGTGCAATCTCCCTCAAATTTAAATTTTCAATAATCGCATTAAACACAAAAGTCCAGTGAGGATTATAGTTATTATTACTTTTATCTTCTTTACGGCGTAGAATATTAAAATCTCCTGCCAAAAACACCGGCAAGTGCTCTGGCTCACACATCCTTACCAACTCAGATAAAAATTCAGCTTTATGAGCTTCTTGCGCCACACCATAAACGGGAACAAGCACCCACTCAAAACCATCTAATTTGGATCTAATATGAAGTTTTACACAAAAAACTCCATTGTCTACTCTCTTAACAGAGAGGGTTCGTGTATTGATGCCAACCAGAATTCCTCCCGACCACCCATGAGGAGGCAGACAAAACCAAGAGAATTCAAGCCCAGATGCAAGATTCGCCAAGAAAGGTCTAAAGGGCCTCAGATCTAGGTTTATGTTATGTGGTCTCGTTGAGTAGAAAAGGTGATTTGACCATGTAAGAAACATAGTAAAAAGAAAATCAGAAATTCATGGAACAATGCTCCGTTAGTATCAAACTGCTAATTAGTATGTTCCTAAAAATCGAGTCCAGGTATACGCAAACACAAAAATAGTATTCGATCAAAACTCTTCTCACTTAACAAAAGCACAAAATCTTTACTATTAAATTGCAATAGGTGGTTGCCTGGTGTCACAAACGGGCCAAAGTTTTTTTCTCTAGGCCGGATGTCTCCTGCAAATCCAAGCCCAATATCTTTACTATTAGGCCGATCGGCGGTGGTCCTACATAATAAAACCAGCACGCAACTTACGTACGTCAAAAAAACCAGTCCTTCGATTGGAGAACCAGATCAAAGCGGCCTAAACAAAGCACCGATTGAGGGGAGTCGGTTTCCGTTCCTCTTTCTCTCAACCGGCCCCTTCTCCGATTCTCACCGACCGCCGCAAGGCTGCCGCCATCGGTCTCCATGGCGAGGATGTGTCAGGCTGATTGCCCCAAACCGATCTCTTCGTCCGACTCCTCCGGCCGCGCGCGAAGATGGAGGCGTATTCGGCAGTCGGCACATGCGCGGGGTGGTGTCGGGGCACCCGATTCGGTCGTGGTCGGGCGAGTTGGAGCAAGCCGCCGAGATGCTGGAGGTAGTCGGCTCCGCTAGGGGTGAGCGAGGTCTGGGCTTCGTCGAGGTAGGAGGTGCTGTGCAGGGCAGGGCCAACCACATCGGAGAGGAGGCGGGGGCTCGGATGCGGAGCAGAGCAGAACGGGTCGACCACCCTCGTCCTCTTCTTCCTCTGTCGCGCCAGGCGCATAGAGCATCACCACGTCGTCTGCTCCGACGCGTCGTTGACCTGCTCGGCTCTGTCCCTGCGTCTCTCACTTCGATGAGCGATCCCGGTTTTTGCGTGTCCCCTGTTTATGCGTGCAGAGAAGCCAAAGTATGTGGTGCTGGCGCTGCCCGCGAACCGGGAGGTCCTGTACCGCGGCCGCTCCATGCTCACCGCCGCTCCTAATAGCCAGAGGCTGCCTAAAGCGACGACGAGCTTGGATTAGCTCTGCTTCTATGGCTCATCTACGCTTCTGTGATCCTATGCAGGAACACGGGCTATTCTGAAAACTTGCTGAATTAGGGTTGGTGTCTCCTTTCTAGAAAGTGATACCAAACCTGCGATATATAACTCTCTGAGGTGGTACTATGGAGTTACCAATCTCCATCTATCTGTTTTGTACAACAGAAAATTTGTGGTTTTATGATGATGAAATACATGGGAAACAAGCTAATGTGTACGTACTGTGCTATACAATAAATTTACTTGTTTATATTTTACAACATTGATTCCTAATGCTACTGTTAAGCTGAAGATTGCAATTTTAAAGCATCAGCATAGTACTAATGCGTGTCAACTAGGAGTAGGTGGTAATTAGCTAACTGAAGAAAACACAAAGTACCCCTATACGCGTAGATACTTCGAAGGAAGAAAAGGATCAAAACAAAAGCTAGCATTGACTCAGAGGAGAACGTAGATGATGTATCTTTTGTATGGTGAATATGATGATAATGGATAAAATCGACCTATTTGTTTTATTGCTAACTAATCATAAAAGCGTGCTCAGGAATGCTCATATTCCATCAGCAATGAATCCACAAGCAATGGTACTCCGTGAAAAGCACAGCGCCCAGCTATTTTGAGGTGGAAACAGATTGTAAACTATTGGTTTACCTCTCCAGCACTAGGCATCAACATCGAGTGGAAGTCCATGAAAACACCTACGGAATGAACATAATTTTAGTGCATCCATTTAGTTTATTAACCATATATTTAAAGCGTCACATAGAAACGAGGGGTGTGGAGAGGAAAACCTGACATCCGCTGCAACGCGCGGGCATGGGGTGGGGAAAATGAGCTCCACCAAGAGGGCGAGGGAAGAAGAACCGCGCTGTACGGGAACAAGCCATCGACGGGTCTTGAGGAGCCCCTGCGAGGAGCTCATCGTGCAGGCGCACCCGAGTGCGAACGGAGTAGTCACAGGCAACATGTGGGAATAGTTTTTTCTGACAAAAATCGGTGGAGATAGTTAGAGATTTAGAAAGGGCCATAACTGTGTACATGGGAGTTGGTCCACGACGGGGCGTGCGGGGGCAGCCTCACATGGATGTAGCTTTGCGCGAGACGGTTGGCTGTTTCGGGGGAGCGATGCAGGACGGGGAGGTGCCCGATGCCACGGCCGGCATGCCTTCACCCTGCACGTCATTTCCTCAACTTCCTACGACCAGCAGCCTCGGGAGAATGGCCCTATGTGTTAATCGTATTTTTTTTTTGAGGGGTGAAACATCTCATATATTGAAATCAGACAATACAATGGAAATATTGAGGGGTTAATCGTATATTTTTTTCTGATAATAGAAATATAGATTCATTTTCTCTGGCCCCTTCATTCGAATTCTTTTAGAATGCTATTGGCTTATTAATATTTTTATTCCACAAACGGTTGTGAAGCTGGTGGTTCTATTCCCTTCCATTCACCTATCACATCTGTCGAAGCTCCCATACAAATTGTTTGATCGACATACAAACTTAAATATGTGAAAAGATATTTTCTATTTACCGTGTTACCGTAGCAACGCACGGGCTTTCAGCTAGTAAAGGTAGTGGACCGATGGGGTCCTCCGTTGATAACCAACAAGGGATAGTAACACCAGCATTGCCCCTGTAACTGGCGACCAACAAGGGATTGTCGCAATTTAGCAAGCAATGAGTTGTGTACCAAGCTGAAGTTGAAGTATCCACCGCACCCGCATCCATACTATATTCAGTGGTTGAGCGACAATGGTGAGATGAAGGTCAACCACATGGTGCGTGTTGAATTTGCGATTGGACCGTATAAGGATTCCATTGATTTTGATGTGGTTCCTATGACGGTGTGTCACCTACTATTGGGTCGGCCTTGGCTCTATGACCGTTCTGTGCAACACAATGGCCATGCCAATACATATCACTTGGAGTTCAAGGGCAAGAAAATCAACCTACAGCCTATGTCAACACAACAAATTGTCAATGAATCTCGTCAGAAAGTTGAAGTACACTTGGAGGATGCTCCTTTAGATAGGCGAAAGAATTGTAATGTCGTGAGTGAGTGAATTCCTTAGTCTCATTAGCCACCAAAGAAGACATGAGAGAATTTAGTGAGGATCCTACAGACATGCCTCTTGTGCTCTTGTACAGGGGTACGGTTTTGGTTTCTAACGACATGACCCCTCTTCCTCTTGGTGCTTCTACTATTTTTTAGGAATTCAGCGACGTGTTTCCGGAGGAGGTACCCGCAGGACTACCACCATTGCGAGGTATTGAGCATCAAATCGACTTGATCCCCGGAGCTTCGCTGCCCAATAGGGCACCAAATAGAACGAACCCCGAAGAAACGAAGGAGATACAGAAGCAAGTACAAGCGCTACTCGACAAAGGTTATATCCGCATAAGCCTTAGTCCTTGTGTTGTTCATGTTATTCTAGTTCCTAAGAAAGATGCTACATGGTGCATGTGCGTAGATTGTAGAGCGATAAACAACATTACTATTCAATATCGTCATCCTATTCCCCGTTTAGAGGATATGTTAGATGAATTGAGTGATGCTGCTATTTTCTCTAAGATTGATTTGCGTAGTGGTTATCATCAAATTAGGATGAAAGAAGGGGATGAGTGGAAAACAGCCTTTAAAATAAAATTTGGTTTATATGAGTGGTTAGTAATGCCTTTTGGGTTAACTAATGCACCTAGCACTTTCATGAGACTGATGAACCATGTTTTGCGTGATTTTATTGGCAAGTTTGTGGTTGTGTACTTTGATGACATATTAATCTACAGCCGCAATGAATCTGGTCATACTATACATATTCGTTATGTTTTGCAAGTGTTGCGTGATAATAAACTCTATGGTAATCTTGAGAAGTGCACATTTTGCAAAGATAAGGTCATATTTCTGGGTTATGTTGTCTCTCAGCATGGAGTAGAAGTAGATGTGTCTAAAATTGAAGCTATTCAAAATTGTCCTACTCCCATGAATGTGAGTCAAGTAAGAAGTTTTCATGGTCTTGATGGGTTTTATAGAAAATTTGTGCCCAATTTTAGTACTATTACTGCACCTTTGAATGAATTTACTAAAAAGGGTGTTGCATTTGAGTGGGGCGTTTCCCAAGATCATGCTTTTGATGAACTTAAGAGATTGTTAACTTATGCACCGTTGTTTGCACTTCCTGATTTCAATAAGCAATTTGAGATTGAATGTGATGCTAGTGGTATTCGAATTGGTGGTGCGTTGATGCAAGAGGGTCACCCAATTACATATTTTTCTAAGAAACTTTCTGGTGCTAAGTTGAACTATCTTATATATGATAAAGATTTGTATGCTTTAATTAGAGTTCTTGAGGTTTGGCAACATTACTTGTGGCCAAAAGAATTTATCATACATTCTGATCATGAAGCTTTAAAATACCTGAAAGCTCAGTCTACTTTGCATAAGCGTATTGCTAAGTGGGTTGAGTTCATTGAGTCTTTTCCATACATTATTAAGCATAAGAAGGAAAAATATAATATTGTTGCTGATGCTCTATCTAGGAAGAATATGCTATTAACTCAACTTGATGTTAAAATTTTCTGGATTAGAAGTACTATGTGATTTGTATGCCACTGATCATGATTTTGCTGAACCATATCACTTGTGTGCTATTGGTAAAGAACGGGAAAAATATCGCATACATGATGGGTTTTTATTTAGAGCTAACAAACTATGTGTTCCAGAATCGTCTGTGCATTTTCTCTTATTGCAGGAATCACATGCTGGAGGTTTGATGGGTCACTTTGGGCGTGAGAAGACGCTACTCATGCTAGCTGACCATTTTTATTGGCCAAAGATGAGGCGGGATGTGGACAGGTATGTGAAGAGGTGTATTACTCGCAACAAGTCCAAGTCCAAGCTGAAGCCTCACGGTTTGTATACTCCTTTGCCGGCACCTACTACACCTTGGGAGGATATAAGTATGGAATTTGTGTTGGGTTTGTCGCATACTAAGAGAGGCCATGATTCTATATTTGTGGTAGTAGACATATTTTCTAAGATGTCACATTTTATTTCCTACCACAAGAGCGACGATGCGTCGCATATTGCTAACCTATTTTTCAGGGAGATTGAACGTCGTCTACATGGAGTCCCGAAGACTATTGTTTCTGATCGTGATGTGAAGTTCATGAGCTACTTCTGGAAGACACTTTGGTGAAAGCTGGGGACAAAGCTACTTTTTAGTACTACTTGTCATCCCCAAACTGATGGTCAAGCCGAGGTGGTGAATCGAACCTTGTCACAACTGTTGAGATCCATGATCAAGAAGAACCTCGAAGGAGTGGGAAGAGTGTTTGCTGCATGTCGAGTTTGCTTACAACAGGGCGGTACATTCTACCACGGAGCTGTGTCCTTTTGAGGTGGTGTATGGTTTCAAACCCGTTACTCCACTTGACTTGTTG
Organism: Lolium rigidum; assembly: GCF_022539505.1. Lineage (NCBI taxonomy): Eukaryota > Viridiplantae > Streptophyta > Magnoliopsida > Poales > Poaceae > Lolium > Lolium rigidum. The sequence goes on along the minus strand of NC_061509.1, from coordinate 290,627,279 downwards.
CCTTTCCCCATACATGAGAGAGTTAATATGGAGGCATCCAAGAGGGCAGATTTTGTGCGAAAGATTCATGTGAAGACTAAAGAGTTGATAGAGAAGAAAGGCAAGAGCAATGCTGAAAGGATGAACAAGAAGCGCAAGGAGATGTTGTTCAAGCCTGGTGATATGGTCTGGGTACATTTTCGCAAGGATATGTTCCCGAAGCTGCGGAAGTCCAAGTTGCTTCCTCGTGGTGCTGGTCCTTACAAAGTGCTTGCCAAGATCAATGATAATGCATACTCGATAGATCTTCCACTTGATGAGTTTGGTGTCAGTAATTCTTTCAATGTTGCTGATTTGACACCATATGACGGAGAAGACCTTGGAGCAAAATATTGACTTCTGTCTTCGTGGGGTCCAATTCCGAGAATATTTCCTGTGTAGAATTTCTGAAACCAAAAACAGCAGAAAACAGGAACTGGCGCTTCGGCATCTTGTTAATAGGTTAGTCCTGGAAAATGCATAAAAATGATATAAAGTGTATATAAAACATGTAGCAATTGGTATAATATAAGCATGGAATATCAGAAATTATAGATACGTTGGAGACGTATCAAGCATCCCCAAGCTTAGTTCCTACTCGCCCTCAAGTAGGTAAACGATAAAAAGAATAATTTCTGAAGTGACATGCTTCCAACATAATCTTGATCAATACCATTGTAAAGCATATGGGATGAATGAAGTGACTCAAAGCAATGGTCTATAGTTTGCTAACAAATAGGTAATGACTAAACAACTGAATCATATAGCAAAAACTTTTCATGAATAGTACTTTCAAGACAAGCATCAAAATGTCTTGCATAAGAGTTAACTCATAAAGCAATAGATTCTCAATAAAAGGTTTTGAAGCAACACAAAGGAAGATTTAAGTTTCAGCAATTGCTTTCAACTTTTAACATGTATATCTCATGGATAATTGTCAACACAAAGTAATATGATGGGTGCAATAAGCAAGCATGTAAGAATCAATGCACACAGTTGACACAAGTATTTGCTTCTAAGATAGAAAGAAGTAGGTAAACTGACTCATCATAAAGTAAAAGAAAGGCCCTTCGCAGAGGGAAGCAGGGATTAAATCATGTGCTAGAGCTTTTCAAGTTTTGAAATCATATAGAGACCACAAAAGTAAAGTTTTTAGATGTGTTTTTGTTGTCAACGAATGGTAGTGGGCACTCTAACCCCCTTATCAAACAGACTTTCAAAGAGCGGCTCCCATGAAGGACGTTATCTCTACCGGCAAGGTAGATCATCCCTCTTCTCATTTGTTTACACATGTACTTTAGTTTTATTTATGGATGACACTCCTCCCAACCTTTTTCTTTCACAAGCCATGGCTAATCGAATCCTCGGGTGCCTTCCAACATTTCACATACCATGGGGGAGTGTCTATTTGCAAAATTAAGTTGCTTACTAATAAATCAGGGCAAACCATGTGAAGATAATTATTAATGAAAGTTAATTAATTGGGGCTGGGAACCCCGTTGCCAGCTCTTTTTGCAAAATTATTGGATAAGTGGATGTGCCACTAGTCCATTGGTGAAAGTCTGCCCAACAAGATTGAAAGATAAAACACCACATACTTCCTCATGAGCTATAAAACATTGACACAAATAAGGAGTGATAAAGTTTTGAATTGTTTAAAGGTAGCACATGAAGTATTTACTTGGAATGGCAGAAAAATACCACATAGTAGGTAGTTATGGTGGACACAAATGGCATAGATTTTGGCTCAAGGTTTTGGATGCACGAGAAGCATTCCCTCTCAGTACAAGGCTTTGGCTAGCAAGGTTGTTCGAAGCAAACACAAGTATGAATCGGTATAGCAAAACTTACATAAGAACATATTGCAAGCATTATAAGACTCTACACTGTCTTCCTTGTTGCCCAAACACTTTTACCAGAAAATATCTAGACCTTAGAGAGACCAATCATGCAAACCAAATTTCAACAAGCTCTACAGTAGTTCTCCACTAATAGGTTTAAACTACATGATGCAAGAGCTTAAACATGATCTACTTGAGAGCTCAAAACAATTGCCAAGCATCAAATTATTCAAGACAATATACCAACTACCACATGAAGCATTTTCTGTTTCCAATCAAATAGCAAGAAACTCTCAAAACAAATATAAGTGAAGTAAGAGAGTACTTTCTATAAAATAACTAATAGCTCTGAACAATAGATACATGAAAACCAAGAGCTAGAAGCTACACAGTGCGAAAACTGAATACTCAACAAATATAAGTGAAGAATAGGAGTATTCAAATGAAAAAGCGGAGCGTGTCTCTCTCCCAAACAAGATAGATAGGATCCAATTTATTCATAGAACTAAGATAACAAAACGAAAATAAAAGCACACAGACGCTCCAAGTAAAGCACATAAGATGTGACAAAGTTAAAATATAGTTTCACTAGAGGTGACTTGATAAGTTATTAATGAAGAAGGGGATGCCTTGGGCATCCCCAAGCTTAGATGCTTGAGTCTTCTTGAAATATGTAGGGATGAACCACGGGGGCATCCCCAAGCTTAGACTTTTCATTCTTCTTGATCATATTATATCATCATCCTCTCTTGATCCTTGAAAACTTCCTTCACACCAAACTCAAAACAATCTCATTAGAGGGTTAGTGCATAATCAAAAATTCACATTTTAAGCAAGGACAGAATCATTCCCAACACTTCTGGACATTACCCAAGGCTAATGAAATTTAATGGAGTAAAGAAATCCACTCAAACACAATAAAAGAGGCAATGCGAAATAAAAGGCAGAATCTGTCAAAACAGAACAGTCCGTAAAGACGAATTTTTTCGAGGCACTTAACATGCTCAGATGAAAAATTTCAAATTTAATGAAAGTTGCGTACATATCTGAGGATTAGTCATGAATTTTTTCACGATTTTACGAATTTTCTACAGAGAGAAAAATGCGAAACCGTGACAGATGGAAATCTATTTCTGCGCAGAAATCCAAATCAAGTATCAACTTTCTATCAAAGACTTTACTTGGCACAACAATGCAATAAAGTAAAGATACAAAGGTATTGCTATAGTAGTAACAAGCACCTTGACTCAAATATAAAAAAAATGCAGAAATAAAATAATGGGTTGTCTCCCATAAGCGCTTTTCTTTGACGCCTTTCAGCTAGGCTCAGTGATTTTTATGATGCTCACATAAAGATGAGAGTTGAAGCAAAGAGAGCATCAAAAAGAAAGTATGAAACTCTTTTAAGTCTAACCCTCTTCCTATGAAAAATAATCTTGTAAGGGAACAAGTACTGAAAGCACAAAGCAACAAACATAAAAAGGCAATACAAGCGCAACTTCAAGATTCTCAACATAAAGAGGGGAAACTTAATATTATTAAGATGCATATAACCATGTTTCCCTCTCTCATAATAACTTTCAGTAGCATCATTGATGAAATCCACAATATAACCATCACTTAAAACATTCTTATCATGGTTCATATGCATAAAAGTATCATTATTTTTGGCATAAGAAAAACTCTTCTCATTAATAGTAATTGGAGCGGGATCATTATCAAGAATTTGAACATGGTAAACAAGTTGCATACTAAGGGAATGATTTTTGGCAATCCCATCATAACTATGACAAGTTTCATAAGGATAATTATAACCTGTGTCATAGCCATCTCTATAATGATTATCTAAACCCGAAGATATAATATCATCATTTTCACTAAAAGTAAAGGTCTCAAATATAGGATCTTCAAGCACAACATCCCCAAGCTTAGAGCTTTCAATATCATCGTTTGAGGGAACATGGATAGTGCTAACATCATTACTTTCATAATCGGTACCAAAGAGATTTCAGTATCAAAAGTAGTGTGCTCTTCCAAATCATGATCACTAATATAGGTAAAGGGCATAGGAAGATCATTGTACTCAGATTCATTATCATAATAATCATTCGGAGCAACATACTTACGGTTACCTATCGTTATCTCATACATGCAGGGATATGCCGTTACCTCTTTCTTTTTATTCCCCCTCTTCTTCTTCTTCGTTCCCTTCTTCTTCTTATTTTCCCCTTTAGGAGAGAGAGGCTTGAAAGGAAGCTTCTCCACATACCCTGGTTTATTATTAGAAACAATAGAAGAAACTTGGGAGGATACCTCTCTTTCATTAATAAGAACAAAACACATATTAGTCCTGTCATATTTTGGTAAAGTCCCATCCTTTATAACACTTTGTATGTAGGTGTTGGCATGGCAATTATTAACACAATAGAGATAACATCCATGCAACACACTATTCATATCAAGATCACTCATATCTAACAAAGAAATTTTTCTTGATAACTCTTCACACCCCAAAAATAAAGTAAGTTCATCATGCTGATTAGAAGTGATCATATTATCACAATATAGACTTGAAGTACTCATTAAATTCGAAATACTATCATCATGACCAGAACATTGAAAATTAAAATGACCCACTTCATAGCAAAGTTCACAAATAAAAGGATGGAGGTCGCAAACTTTTTCACCAAGATCTTTTAGAGCCTTGTACCACATTCTAGTTTTTTCATTCCTATGATGGATACAATATTCATCTTCGATTTGATTAATTCCACAAGGTCTATGCATTCCACAAAAATTAACATGCTTATAAGAAATAGTATTTTCAGAAGTTTGGGCATGTTTATTGCAATCATTAACAACAATTTCATTTTCCATGCAAGTGTCTTTAAAAAATTCATGATACATGTACCAATTTTCTTTAGGAACATTAATATGAGAAGCAAAGGCTCTATAGCAATCGACCGTAATTTGAGGATCAAGACCATATTTAGCACTAAGCTCTTGAAAATCAGCAGTTTGAGCGAAAGACTTAACGCAAATTTTCTCCCCTAAAGCTGGGAAGCTAAAAAGATCATAAAAACTAGCTTCCCCAAGCTTAGACTTTTCCATAGCATTAGCAGTAATTGCGTTCATACTAATAACATTGCTACTAGCATGCAAATAAGGTTCCATAGGTTTTTTAATTTTCGCATCAAACAATTCATGTCTTAACTCAGGAAAAAGAATAAAAAGCTCACTAATTTTGTTGTTGTTTTCCATTATGCCTAACTAGTGCAAAATAAAAACAAGAAACAAAAAGATGCAATTGCAGAATCTAAAGGAAATAGCTTCGAGCACTCACACACCGACAACAGTGCTAGGAAATAGCTTAGTAGTCGGAGGATGTGAATACCTTTTACCTTACCTCCCCGGCAACGACGCCAGAAAATAGCTTGATGTCTACGCACGCTTCTATTCCTGTAGACAGTGTTGAGCCTCCAAGAGCAAAGGTTTGTAGAACAGCAGCAAGTTTCCCTTAAGTGAAGCACCCAAGGTTTATCGAACCCTCAGGGAGGTAGAGGTCAAAGATATCCCTCTCAAGCAACCCTGCAATTAAGATACAAGAAGTCTCTTGTGTCCCCAACACACTTAATACACTTGTCAGATGTATAGGTACAGTAGTTCGGCGAAAAGATAGTGAAATACAAATAATATGGATGATTATAAGTAGTAATTGCAATCTGAAATAAAAATGGCAGCAAGCAAACATGTAGCAGAACTTGTTGGAATCGGTGTTTCAATGGTTAGAAACATGGCCTAGGGATCATACTTTCACTAGCGGACACTCTCAACAATGATCTCATAACTGAATAAATAAATACTACTCTCAAACACTCTTTTGTTGGATAACAGACACCATTCATTGTGTAGGGCTGCAAAAGCACACCTCAAGCAGGAGTAAACAAGCTCCAGAACGTCATAAAGGAATCACACACGATGCGCACACTGTCACCATCACACCGTGGAGAGTAACTCCGGAGTTCATATTAAAGTAACCTCTAGAGTGCATAATAGACAAGAGCAACATCTACATATTCAACTAGATTACAAAGCTCATGATCACAAAAAGATCACACCATGGGAGAGAGAGATGAACCACATAGCTACCGGTAGAGCCCTCAGCCTCGGGGGAGAACTACTCCCTCCTCATCATGGGAGACAGCAACGGCGATGAAGATGGCGATGGATTCGATGGAGATGGCTTCCGGGGGCACTTCTGCGTCCCGGTGGCGTGCCGGAACAGAGACTTCTGTCCCCCGAACTTGGCTTCGCGATGGCGGCGGCTACGCAACTTTTCGTGGAGGAAGACCGATATCCCTAGGGTTTTCGCATCTAGGAGAATATATAGGCGGAAGGGCGGCCTCGGACGGCCCCAATGTGCCCTCCCCACCTGGTGGCGCGGCCAGGGGTGGGCCCGCACCCCCCTATGGTGTGGGGGCCCCTTGGCCCCCCTCTGGCCATTCTCTGGCTCTCTGGGTCCGTCTCGGCAAAATATTGACTTCTGTCTTCGTGGGGTCCAATTCCGAGAATATTTCATGTGTAGAATTTCTGAAACCAAAAACAACAGAAAACAAGAACTGGCGCTTCGGCATCTTGTTAATAGGTTAGTTCCGGAAAATGCATAAAAATGATATAAAGTGTATATAAAACATGTAGCAATTGGTATAATATAAGCATGGAACATCAGAAATTATAGATACGTTGGAGACGTATCACTCCACTTCACTTCACTTCATCCCATTTTACTTTATTGCACTTTACTTTGTTTTATTTGCATTAGCTTTACTACTTGCATTTTAATTTCAGCACTCATAGTCTTATTGTAAAAACCTCTACACACAACACCACATCTCCTAGCTTTCCATAGAAGGCCATATAAGTGGGTTATAGTGCTTTAGAGAATAGATAGTTTAACTTCAGCTTCTCGTGGGTTCGACACTCAAATACTTATCGAATTGTACTACGGTGATCTCCTGCACTTGGGGGTTATCAGCTGTGCGCTCCTGCCGCCGCCCGCACCGTTGACATTAGCAGTGCACCGTCGCCGAAGAGCTTCGCCCCGTGCCAAGCTCAACACCAGCAGGTCTGGGTTCGCCCCCGCCAGATCTAGGCACAAAGGCCCCAGATCAATGGCTGCCAGGTCGCATCAAAGTTCCCACACAAAGAATCATTGTGGAAGAGCCTTCACCACCACCAGGCAATTCGGCACGCCGCTACACGGGACGGGCCACGCCACCGGACTTCTCGAGCCTCCAAGTGTTGCATCGCTAGGTTGCAGACCTCAAAGCGCCACACCGCGGCGCCAAGGCCTCCACATACGCGATGAAGGGCCCCATCGCCGCCGTCTCCTGTGCGGGGTTCGCCCAGCTGCGAGACAACCGCCGGTGGCAGGGTAGGAAACCCTAGACTACTATTTTGGCTAGAGTTCTTATGTCCACCATGCCAAGGTCTATTTCTTTATCAGAAGATTGGATTTATTAATATTTAATTGCTTATTATTTGTGCACTCCTTTGGAATCAATTTTTTTTATGTATTCTTGCTTTTGTCTTTAAACAAATCATATTAGTTTTCATGTTGTGTCCAAATTTTCAACAACTGTCCCATCGATTAATAGATAATATCATTAGTGGGTGTTTTGTATGACTTCCTATACAGCGCGGGGGGGGGCTGTGCCTCCCAGGATAGCAGGGGTATCCATAAATGGGGCTTAATAAAACGGTGCAGCATATTTATTACTCCCTCTTCACATGAAACTTGTCTTAACTTTATTAAAATTTGGATGTATCTAGATGCTAAATAGTTTCAATATACATTCAAATTTGAACAAAGTTGACACAAGTTTAATGGGATGGAGGGAGTACTATTTTACATTTATGATAATAGCATTTTCATCATAAAAATGGACGGGCGCAGGTGCGTCAACGCGCGCCATCATGATCTAGTAGATAATAAAATCAGTTCACTGCTTGGATGTGGCTCTCCACAGGCACAAAGGCCCCAGATCGATGGCTGCCAGGTCGCAACAAAGTTCCCGCACGAAGAATCGGCGTGGAAGAGCCTTCGCCGCCAACAGGCAATTCGGAACACCGCTGCACGGGACAGGCCACGCCGCCGGACCGACGAGCCTCCGAGTGTTGCACCGCCGGGCTACAAACCTCCAAGCGCCGCGCCACCAAGGCCTCCACATACGCGATGAAGGGCCCCACCGCTGCCATCTCCTATGCGTGCTTTGCCCGGCAGCGAGACGATCGCCGGCGGTGGGGTAGGAAACCCTAGACTACCATTTTGGCTAGAGTTCTTATGTACACCATGGAAAGGTCTATTTCTTTATCAGAAGATTGGATTGATTAATCTTTAAGTGCTTATTATTTGTGCACTCCTTTGGAATCACTTATTTTTCTGTATTCTTGCTTTTGTCTTTAAAAAATCATGTTAGCTTTCATGCAGTGTCCAAATTGTTGACAACTGTCCCATCGATTAATAGATAATATTATTTGTGGGTGTTTTTGTATGAGTTCCTATACAGCGTGTGGGGGACTTTGCCTCCCAGGATAGCAGGGGTATCCATACATTGGGCTTAATAAAACTGTGCAGCATATTTATGCTAGAGGGAGTAATATATAATAAAATCAATTCAGTGCTTGGATGTGGCTCTCCACAAAGGCACAAAGGCCCCACATCGATGGCTGCCAGGTCGCAACAAAGTTCCCGCAGGAAGAATCGCCGTGGAAGAGCCTTCTCCGCCACCAGGTAATTTGGCACGCCGCTGCACAGGATGGGCCAGGCCGCCGGACCGCCGAGCCTCCGAGTGTTGCACCACCGGGCTGCAGACCACCAAGCGCCGTGCCGCCAAGGCCTCCACATACGCGATGAAGGGCCCCACCGCCGCCGTCTCCTGTGCGGGCTTTGCCCGGCAGCGAGACAACCGCCGGCGGCGGGATTGGAAACCATAGAATGCTATTTTGGATAGAGTTCTTATGTCCACCATGGGAAGGTCTATTTCTTTATCAGAAGATTGTATTGATTAATCTTTAAGTGCTTATTATTTGTGCACTCCTTTGGAATCACTTATTTTTTCTGTATTCTTGCTTTTGTCTTTTAAAAATCATGTTAGGTTTCATGTTGTGTCCAAATTGTCGACAATTGTCCCATCGATTAATAGATAATATTATTTGTGGGTGTTTTTGTATGAGTTCCTATGCAACGTGGGGAGGGGGGTTGTGCCTCCCAGGATAGCAGGGGTATCCATAAATGGAGCTTAATAAAACTGAGCAACATATTTGTCTTTGGAGGGAGTGATAGATAATAAAATCAATTCACTGCTTGGATGTGAATCTCCACAAAATTCACCTTTTTTTCTTTGCTTTTGTGAACAGATTCCTATCACTACACTTTAAGTTCAAACACTAGTATTTTCACATTTTCGTCGCAAAGCAAAATAATAATTGTTCATCACTTGTAGGTAGTACAATTTGTTTTTGTGATTTTACTTGACAATGTCTGAAAGAACTGTGAGGCTCTGAGCACTATCACCGAGCATGTAACCCAATACCCCCGTTGTTCACTTTCAAGAGGTTCTCATCTATGCCCTGATAAAGGTGGTGGGATGAGGAAATTGCACAAAACAAAAATGGTTTGTGTATTTCTTGCACAGAACACAGAAATCAGACACTAGTGGCAGGTAACCCCTGGTTCTGGTCTAATATGTTGCACCTAGCCCAAACAAAGCCTTGATACATATCTTACATATGGGCCAATTCCTCTATACCGTATCCGTCATGTAGAGTACATAGTCTGGCTGGCCCATCCCTTTTATCCAAGACGAGAACCAGATAACAGTGGTGCTTTTTGGTAAATCTGAGTTGAAAAGTGATGGTTTTATGCTATTGACTCGACCTTGTAAGGAGCTGTGAAAATTTGGAACTAGTAGACTCTAATGAGACACTATAATTTTGGATACCTGCCATGAGTCATTTAATTTTCTTCAAGGTTATCTGCCCTCTGAAGTGAAGCGATATATTAACAGGGTGGGATAGCGAGGTAGCTATGCCGAGAAACTAAGATATAGTAGAGTTGAATATAGAATGTAAATGTTTAACTTTTGAATGCCCATTTATAGTGTAGTATGTGTTAAGTTCCTACTTTACTCTCATCTCATTCATACAAGATTTGCAACACAACTTGAGGTCTAAACAGAGAGGGAGTCTAGAGGGAGGAGCAGTTCTAGAGAGAGAGAAAGAACACGGGATACATGAAAGGGGTTCTGTCCTTGGTTCAACGACAAACAGCAAAGCAGCCACATGACACCATTTAACACAAGACTTGCCAGCCACGCTGGCACATGAACTTGTCATTGCCTCCACGTGTAGTCTTCTCATAGGTCATCAGCTGGTCCACTCTGGTCCGCTGATACGAGCCGGTCTTCTGCCGAACCGTCGAAGACGGCGTCTCTGCTTTCCAGTGGGTGATGCTGGTACATTCAGGTCCCTAACATTCCCCTCTTCTTGACATCCAGCTTGCCCCCAAGCTGGGAATTCAGGAAAGCGCGCCTCCATATCTTCCTGGCACTCCCATGTGGCCAAAGCATCGGGTAAGGTACACCATTTCACCAAGACCTGACGATGAGGGCTGGAGTTCTTCTGGCGCCATCGAGTGCCCAACACCTGCTCAGGGAGACAGTTAGTGTTTTCAATCATAGGTAGTTCTTTTTATACTACAACACCTGCTCCCACCGCCTTCTTCAGTTGCGACACATGAATCACCGGGTGAATCTGACTGTGACTAGGCAACAAGAGTTTGTACGCCACCGTACAGAATTTCTTGACAATCTGAAAAGGCCCATAGTATCTGAAGGCTAGCTTGCGAGATCCTTGCCTTGCGACCGATACTTGCACGTAAGGCTGCAACTTCAAATAAACCCATTTCCTTTCCTCAAAGTGATGCTCTGTGCGACGTTTGTCTGCCTGAGCTTTCATCCTTTGGTTCTGACGAGTTAGGTGTTGATGTAGAAGTGCAGTCATGGTTGCTCGATCCTTGAGCCACAGCTGCAGATCTGGAATAGCACAAGATTCGACAACATCGACTCCAAAGTGACGAGGGGGTGACCATACAGTACCTCAAAAGGAGTTTTTCCCAAGGCTGAGTGAAGTATTGTGTTATACCAGAACTCGGCCAAAGGGATCCAATCCACCCATTTGGTTTGACAGGATCTAACAAAACAACGGAGAAACCCTTCCAGACACTGATTCACTTGCTCCGTGACCATCTGTCTCAGGATGTCGAGATGAGCTCATTCTTAATTCTGTTTGTGTTAACCTGAAAAGATCTTGCCACAAGGCACTGGTGAAGACAGGGTCACGGTCTGAAACGATGGCTTCCGGCAGATAGTGGAGATGATAGATGTCTTTCATATATGCAGTAGCCACAGACAGAGCAGTAAAAGGGTGTGCCAATGGTATAAAGTGCGCATATTTTGAAAACTTGTCCACCACAACCATAATGCAATCATACCTGGATGATTTGGGAAGCCCCGTAATGAAATCCATGGTGACGACTTGCCAAGAGCCACTGGGAAGAGCAAGAGGTTCCAGGAGGCCCGGATAAGGAACTCTTTCAGATTTTGCTTGCTGGCATACTGAGCAATTGGCAACGAATGTTCGAATCTGGTTTTTCATTCTGGGCCAGGCAAACAAGTGCTTTATATGGTGATAAGTGGCATGGAACCCTGAGTGACCACCAATGGGACTTGAGTGCATGGCATGCAACAGATCCAATTGCAGTTTACTATTCCGGCCAATCCAAATCCTGCCCTTATAACGAATCAGGCCTTTATGCAAAGCATAGTTGCGATTTGGTGAGGATATGGCTAACTGGGATAGTTTTTCAGCAGCTTCCTCGTCATTTTTATAACCCATGTCCACGGACTCGAGCCAAATTGGTCAACAAGACGAGACAATGTGCAATTCCTCCGTCTCAGCGTGTATGTGACGAGATATAGCATCAGCCACCCGGTTTTTGACGCACTTCTTGTAGACGATCTTATACTGCAACCCCAACAGCTTCGTCAGAGCCTTGTGCTGCCACAGAGTGGTTAGGCGTTTGTCGTCTAGATGTGTCAGACTCGCTGTGTTGAAGATACGAACGACACTTGTCAATGGCCATTAAAATGGCGAGACATTCCTTCTCATAGGTTGATAAACCTAGGTGACGAGGGCCCAAGACTTTACTGATGAATGCCAAAGGGTGATCATTTTGTAACAACACTGCTCCAACACCTCTACCACAAGCATCAGTTTCAATCATGAATGGTTTTGAGAAATCTGGCAAGGCCATCACTGGAGCTGAACTCAGAGCTGTTTTCAGTGCCTGAAATGAAGCTTCTGTAGCAGATGACCAGACATAAGGGACCCCCTTTTTTAATAGCTCAGTCAAGGTTTTGCTAATTATCCCATACCCTTTGATGAACTTCCGATAATAACCAGTCATTCCCAAGAAACTGCGCAACTCCTTCACATTTTTGGGTTGTTGCCACTGAAGGATGGGCTGCAGCACTGATAACATGACCGAGATAATGAATTTCCTGCCTTGCAAAAGTACACTTAGATTTCTTCACCTTAAGGTCATTCTGGAGCAGGACATCAAGCACTGCTTACAGATGTTTGGCATGATCCTCCAAAGTTTTCTTTGTAGACCAATATATCATCTACAAACACTAAAATAGATTTTCTTAGCATGGGTGCCAGAATAGAATTCATAACACCTTGGAATGTTGCAGGTCCTCCTGTTACTCCATATGGCATGACCCTATACTCGAAATGCCCATGATGGGTCTGAAAGGCAGTTTTGTACTCGTCACATTCTGCCATCCGAATTTGGTGGTACCCTGAGCGCAAATCGAGGCTTGTAAACCATTGTGCTCCTGACAATTCATCCAACAGCTCGTCAATGACAGGCAACGGGTACTTGTTCTTTACTGTGATAGCATTGAGATGCTTGTAGTCAACACACAAACGCCAGGAGAGATCCTTTTTACCCACTAACAAGACTGGTGAAGAGAAAGGACTAGAGCTGGGTCTAAGAACCCCTTGAGCTAGCAACTCGCGCACCTATTTTTCAAGTTCATTCTTCTGCATAGGACTATACCGATAGGGTCGCAAATTAACTGGACTTGCACCCGCCAGCAAAGGAATAGTGTGATCAAACTTGCGGTGAGGAGGCAAGCCTGTCGGCTCTGCAAAGACATCTTCATGAGACTGTAGCAGCATAGCAATGATCTGTGGCACTTTTGTTTGTTGTTTCTTGTCATTAACATTATAGAGTTGCACCATATAATAGACTGAGTCCTGCTGCTGCAGTTCCTGTAACTCTTCCAGGGAAATGACCTCACACTGCTTTGTGTTGGGACATATGCCTTGCAACTTGCATTTAGCACCACCATGGTCGAATTGGAACCATTTCTCGCCCCAGTGATGAGTCATCAGACCCAAGTTCTCCAACCAACTCATGCCGAGGATGACATCATAGCATTGGAGTAGCAAGACTTTGAAGTCGGTATAGAATGTGTTCCCTTGACAATCCCATTGACAGTTTTGCATCTCTGAGTTCCCTGTCAAGATTCCTCCACCAGCTACGCGCACACGCACTGGTTCTTACATCTTCTGCACCCCTTCCAATTTCTCAGCTAGACTTGAACTGATGAAATATGCAGACGAACCCGAGTCAAGAAGGATAAGAACATCATGACCTTGGATATGCCCCAACAAACGCATAGATTTGGGGGCTTCAGAACCATTGAGAGCTTGTTTACTAATAGACATGAAAACCTCCTGAGCATCGTGCAAAGCATCTTCAAAGACTTCTGTATCTTGCGTGGACTGCTCACCCTCTGTATCTTCCACCGACAACATTGCTAATAATTCCTCCACAACATGCAAGGAAACAGTGGTGCTACATTTGTGGCCTGGTGCCCATTTCTCTCCGCAAGTAAAGCACTCCCAACGAGCCTTTCTGTAAGCACACAACGTGGCAATCTTAGAGGTTACTGCATTGGATTTATCAGCGCTTCGCTGATCTGGGCCCTTGACATGAGCAGGTGTAAAATTGTGCATGTGCATGGATTTCTCCGCAACAGGTCGATGAACATTTTTTGGTTTCATCCTCTTCAATCTCCTCCTGCAGTGAAGCCAAGGAAACAACAGTTTCGAGGTCTTTTGGAGAATGAATCATAACCACACGCCTTATGTCATTAGTTAAACCTTCTATAAATCTAGTAGTGAAGAATACAAGATCCAAATCTGGCTTATACGCAAGCATGTGATGCATGAGACTATCGAGTTTTTCAACATAAGCTACAACAGTACTAGTTTGTTTCAGCTTGAAACATTGTCGGTACAACATTTGATACTGACCCTGTCAAATTGCTTACTGATCAACTCACACAAGTGATCCCAAGTGAGACGGTCTATCTTGCTCTCTACACTACGCAGCCAAAGTGCAGCATTGCCAGCAAAGTGCATAGTAGCAAACTCTACTTGATAACTAGGATCAACAGCAAATAAGCGGAAGTATTTCTCTGCAGCTTTCTGCAAGAGAATAGGATTTTCCCCCTCAAATCGAGGAAACTCAGTGAGAGGTGGAGCAGGTGTAGTCTATGCCTCCCCAAATTTGGTAGGATTTACATGAACTAAATCAAGGATTCGTTGGCTGTTGTCCGTACCTGTGACCGGGGATGACACGGTGAGAGCAAGCTCACCTGCCATGCCCCGGTGGTCGTGGTGCCCGTCGTGGCCGTTTTGCCCGGAGCTTTGCTCCCGTGGTGCTGCGTCCGCAATGTGCGGCGCTGCTCCTGGCGGTGTGCCTAGGGCGCTGAGGCCCACACCCACCACCACTCTGTCCACCTATTTCCGCAGGGCTTCCATGGATACGGCTAGATCTGAGACCTGTGCATCCACACCACCGCGCCATGAATGGATTGACTGGAGGGACGATGAGTTGGCGTCGATGGAGGCCTGATTTTCCCCCAACTTGGTCTCCACGGCTGCGAGGCCATGCCTGAACTCGTCCTTCAGATCTGCACGCAGTGCGGCAATTTGCTTCAAGACCTCCTCCATCTTGTCTTCGAGCCCGTCGATGCAACCTGATGTCGCCCACCTCGTCTGATGTGGTCGATCCAGGGCTAGACCTACCCCTCCACAACCCAAATCTGGCAACCGATCAGAGGCATCCTTGCGGAACTTTGTGCCAAATTGCGCGAGCAATCCAGCGCCTGCCAAAGCGGATTAACTCTCCAGATCGAGGGATTTTAGGCGGAAACGGTGGATCGGAAGTGCTCTGATACCATATGTTAAGTTCCTACTTCACTCTCATATCATTCATACAAGATTTGCAACACAAATTGAGGTCTAAACAGAGAGGGAGTCTAGAGGGAGGAGCAGTTCTAGAGAGAGAGAGAACACGGGATACAGGAAAGGGGTTCAGTCCTTGGTTCAACGACAAACAGCAAAGCAGCCACAGGACACCATTTAACACAAGACTTGCCAGCCACGCTGGCACAAGAACTTGTCATTGCCTCCACGTGTAGTCTTCTCATAGGTCATCAGCTGGTCCACTCTGGTCCGCTGATACGAGCCGGTCTTCTGCCGAACTGTCGAAGACGGCGTCTCTGCTTTCCAGTGGGTGATGCTGGCAGGTCCCTAACAGTCTGTCTAATACTGTAAGTGATGTCGTAATGCACACACGTTGCAGCATGGTTGTATCAATTACCGGATTGAAAGTATGATTTTTTTTCCACTCGAGATGTGTCTAGTGTGCGTGTGAAAGTTATGATGGCGAGCCACGTCAGCATGGTTTTGTGTTGACATAGATATGGTGGGAAGTACGATTACTGGAAGCATGGTGTGGAAGATCGACGATTAGCTAAGCTAGCTGCTTGTAAATTGCAGTTCACAACCAACGCAGTGCGTGTCAGGGCAGGGAGCCAATTACTCATGGCTAGAATAAAAGGAAAGGGGGAGAAAACAGTGGCCAGAAAAAAGTAGTATTAGGCTTTCAGTTAATAATAAGCTTCCCCACAATCCTCATCCAGAAAAATGTCGTATTAGGGGAAAGTGTCGTATTAGGTTTTCAGTTGATAATAAGCTGCCGTTCCACCTAGTAGGAACAGTACTAGTGGCTGGGGTATTCTTCTCCTGCTGCAATAACTTGTGGTGCTGCTGCTTAGCCTTCAGGGGAGGCAAAAGAGGTTCGAACTGGCTGCAACCATCGTCGACTGCTCCTGTTGGTCATCACCATGGACTCTAAGCAGCTAGGGAGCTATGCGATTACTCCATGGAAGCAGTATAGGACAAGGGCACCTAATAAATTCTTTGAAGATTCAGCCGCATCACTGCACCAAACGTTATAGGGCACAGTAAACTGACAATCTAGGATCCATGCCAAAATAATGAGTTGATAAAATCATTACAAGTGTCATTTTGTGTGTGTGTGGCACACACTATTTTTTTACGTAAAGAACAGTATAACAGTAGAATTCTCAACAAAACAGAGGCAGAACAAAATTTTATAAAGGAGGAAACTAAGCAAAACAAAACAATTGTGAAATGCCTAAGATGATCTTCTAGATTGAGTTTTCTTTTTTGTGACTTTTGTAGATTGAGTATTTGTAGGGATCTCTTCAAGCCAACAAGGCACATATGGAAAACCTTCGATCGTGCGAGCGTCATTAGGCAACATGAAATACTCATAACGTGTTGGTTTTACATTGCCTAAGACTTCAGCCTTGAAGCTATTATAGTTGTAGGCGAGGCACTACAGGAATGCGCCGCTATGCCGACGGCCGGCGGCCCTCGGCGTAGCCACGCCTGGCCCTCGGCGTAGGCTACGCCGACGGCAGCCCTCGGCGTACCTCGTCGGCGTCCAGGTCCCTCGGCGTACGCAGCCTCGCCGTCGGCGTACGGCCGGCCCTCGGCGTAGGCGCCATACGCCGACGGCCGATCTACCCCTCGGCATACGTGCCCTCGGCACAACATCCCGTCGCGCCGTCGCCGTTAACGGAGGGCCGGAGACGCCGACGGCCTAGCCCTCGGCATAGGGAAGGTTTCCTGCGACGGCAGAGGCGACGTGGCGCGACCTGGCGCGGCGACGTGGCGCGAGCTGGCTGTCTACGCCGAGGGCAACCCCCTCGGCATAGGGCAGCTCCTCCTGGCGACGGGCGGGCCACGTGGCGCGCGCTGGTGCGGCGGCATACGCCGAGGGCAACCCCTCGGCATAGCCTCGACCATATGGTCATGCCGGGGGCCTATGCCGACGGCACCCCCTCGGCATATGGCCTACCATTTGGTTTTCCCGATTTAAATTGGGTTCCAATTCATCTAAATTCAGTTCAGCAGGTCCAATACATCCAAATACATCCAAATTCATCCAAATTCACCATAATTCACATAAATAGCATGAAATCCACATAGTAGCATCCAAATACATCCAAAATCACCATAATTCACATAAATAGCATGAAATCCACATAGTAGCATACATGGTGCATGTAATAGCATACAAGAGGAGAGTGCCATGTCATCCAATACATAGTAGTAGCACATGAGGTAGCACATGATGGCAAGCAAGAAGCCCGGTGCCGACTAGCGGAGGAAGGACCCGGGCGGGGTGTGTCCGCCCACATCGTTGGCGAAACGAGCAGCCCGGGGTTTCGCTCCGGTAGAAGCTGCGAAGAACCACCTGGAGAAGGACCGGTAGCACGCCCAGGAGAAGTCGACGGAGAGGCACCGGGAGTAGTCCCGGGAGTAGTCGACGGAGAGGCACCAGCAGAACGCCCAGGAGACCGACCACCTTCATGAACCGGTGTGACCTCGCGCCCACCCGGCGATGCCCGGTTCCCGGACCATCCCGTTCCCTACGTGTTCCCTACATGTTAGCAACTTGCGAGGCAAAGGAAAGTGGTAACTACCGGTTTGGCAAAGAACTTACCTCCGGTGTGGATCCGTAGTAAGTCGCAGCGAAAGCTGCCCTCGATGGCATGATAGGCATGTCCCCCGCCACGGTAACTCGAGCCGGTGGCGGTGTACCAGTAGACATAGAAATCATCATTTCCTGCAAGATAGGTTACAAGTTAGGCTTTGCAGAAATAAAGCATCAAACTGAGACTTGTCATCTACTTGCGTGAAGAAAGATTCAGACTTACTCCTATATACGCCATGTAGGCCGTATTCTGCCTATTCCACTGGGCAGCGGCTCTGCTGATACGCTTCATTGCAGGCTTCGAAGGCCGCCTCGAAGTCAGGCTACAATTTCAGAAACAATGAATCTCGTAAACACTTAGCCATGTAGGAAGGAAAACCGGAAAGAGGATGAAAATGAGGAAACTTACATCGTAGGCGGGTGGACGAGCAGGCCGTGGACGAGGCTGGGGGCTGTCGGCGGTGAGGGTATGCTTGAGGCGCGTGTAGCTCGTGGAGTGGGTAGGCATGACCACCTTATTCATCCAAGGGAAACGGCCATGCGGACGCCCGTGCCCCGACAGGACCAACGACTCCTCGTCGACCGGAATGCTCAAGGGGTCATCCACCTCGGGGTGACGAGACTTGACCATGTCGCAGTAGTCCTCCTTGGCGGCCTTGGCATTGCCGTAGTACCGTGGCTGAGGCAATGCGGGATTGGGCTTCTGCTTCGTCCGCATCATGTCATATATCTGGGCATCATGAAGCACCACCCCGGTGGTGCCTCGGCCACCCGCATCGCGAAAAGAAAAGTTAAGCGTACCACAAATGAGACATGGCGGGAAATGAATGAAGGTCGTTCCATGTATATACATACCTTTTTCCCCTTGAAGCGGGTGTAGTTCCCGGTGGCCGCCGAGTCTGTGCCACCGGTGCCTCGGTTCTCCATGTTACGCCTCGACACGGCTGCAAACTCCTCGTCCTGCCTGAGCCACCTCGCCCTAATCAGCTCCTCCCATGCCTCCCTATGCTGCTCGGCCCACTCCGGACAAACCTGAAAATGCAATACTCAGCTCAAGATAATTCAATGAAAACTTAGCAGCAATGTAGAATCTCATTGACATTTTACTCACCGACATGTACTCCTCAATGGTCATTGCCCATTCGTCCGTAGGCTCGTTACCAACATAGTACTCCTTCTTGACCCTCTTACCCTTGTTAGCCCAGAAGGCACTAGCGCTGGTGAACTTTTGGTTGTACCACCGCTGCGGTGTCAACCTCTCGCAAGCGCCACGCAAAGTGAGACGCGCCTGCGTGTCATGCTCCGGGTCCACACGATAGAAGCACTTCAATCATGCATAAATCAGTTGTGAAAGTCATGAGTTAGCACATTAGGGTCATCAACTATGAACGGTGCTCGAGAAATATATGCCTTACCCGAACTTGGTGGTCACAGCCTCAGCAGCTGTCGCGAAGCCTACGGCAGGGGCATCCTCATAGTCCGCCCAAGTAGTGGCTAGCTTCGTCGGGCCACCGGGGACCGTGCTAAGGGGAGTGTATCTGCCGGGCCAGAACTTCTTAATCAGAGCCCCAAGCAAGCTGTTAGGCATGCGGGGGGCTTGGCATCCCATGCCTAGTTGCTGCAAATAAATCACACATTAGTACACATGCCAAATTGTTTATTATGCCCAAGATGAAAATACATGTTCGAAATTTCTGAAGTAGTACACTTACTCATCGCTCGAAGGAATGATAAGGGCCTTGTCATCATGGGTCTTCGGCTCCTTCCTCGCATCGGGGACTCTAGCTTCTCCACGAAGCTTCAAGGGCTTCGGCGCACCCCCATCCTCCATCACCTCCAACTCAGCCCTAGAGTCCGACTCGTGTGTAGACTCCGTCTCCATCTCCACCTCCCCACTAGACGGACCCTCTAGGTACAACTCGAGAGCCACGTCGCCGAAGCGGAGGGTGGCTCGTCAAAGTCCATGTGTACCCCGCCGCCACCTCGTCCTCCACCTCGTCCTCCTCGTCCTCGTCCTCGACCTCCACCTCGTCCTCCTCGACCTCGTCCTCCATCGGTACCATCGGCGTAACGCGGATTTTGCACCGGGGCTCGATCACTCCGTCTAGTGGGTCTAGGAATATTCCTCTTCACCTGCGCCAGCGTCTTAAGCAAGCTCTCGGAGTCTGCTCTTGCCGCTGCTCATATTGTCCAGATCACCCGCATTGAGAAGAATAAAACGAGTTAAGAACAAAGACATATTATATGAAGATACTAAGAATAAAAGGCACAATGCAATTAAGAAGCATGTTGACATAATAAAATGAAGATACTAAGAATAAAAGGCACAATGCAATTAAGAAGCATGTTGACATAATAAAATGAAGATACTAAGAATAAAAGGCACAATGCAATTAAGAAGCATGTTGACATAATAAAATGAAGATACTAAGAATAAAAGGCACAATGCAATTAAGAAGCATGTTGACATAATAAATACTAAGAATAAAAGACCCTCACCAGCCATCATCGCTCTCATGCTCACTCTCATACTCCATCTCTTTCTCTTTCTCTTTCTCTTTCTCCGGCCCACTATCACTATCACTATCTTGTGAGTACAAAGTTGAAGGGTCGACGGGTGGAGGCTCATCATAATTGTCATTCGCCTCAAGTAACTTCTCGAGCATAGATATGTCCTTTAGATCCACCACCGACTCACCACGAGTTTCCGCATCGTTCCCGAGGTCCTCTTGAACAAACGGTTCTAAAATATATTCCCCGAAGTCCTGTTCCTCTTGATAGAAAATCCCCTCGTATGTCACGGGGTCAATGTTGTTGTAATCATCCTCAGAGGGAATCGGTAGGTTACCATGTGGCGATACCCGGAAGACGACTTCCCAACCCTTGAGTTCCGCTTTCTGGCATGGGTAGGGCAAATAATAAACTTGCTTGGCTTGGTGAGCCACAATAAAGACATCGGCTCCGCTATAGGTGGTTGAAGGCTTAACTTCAACTAACCCAATGGACTTATCACTTCTCTGTCCACCTATTGGGTCGAACCAATGACACTTGAACACGACGATATTGAGTTGCACGTTCGTACGATTGAATGTCAACTCGTATACACTTTGTAACCTTCCGTAGTAATCAAAGTTGTTGGCTCCTTTGGTGAAGACCCCAAGTATTTATCGTTTTGGGATTCGCCCGGCCCTTCTGGTGCGTCTCTGTGTGGAAGCAAAACCCATTCACATCATACTTCTCATACTTGGTCACCTCACGGCTAAAACCTTGGGAAACACATTTCAACTCATCTATCATATCAACGTTTCTCTCACGGCCCTACAAGAACATTTCAAATTTGTTGTGTGCATTAGTTACGTGTAATAAGAGGGACAAGTCACGTGTTGCAATGTAAGAGGAAAGGTTAGAAATTACTTTTTCCATGAACCATGTCACAAAGTTTTTATTAATTCCGGGAGCACCGTCTTTCGATAGAGTGTCCATCTCCGAGGTTTCGGGCAATTCATCATACGGCCACATTTCATCCGTGAATTCGCTGAAAGGAGAAAATAAGCATTAGACCGAGACGAGGTTACTAGCTGCAAACTAATTTGTTCACCATTTTACCTTACGAATGGGATCACTTCCTCCATGTTCATAAGCACATATAGCATTATACAATCCTTCTCTTCGTTCTCCAATTTATATTTTGTTCCTTTACCAGCCTTGCCACCGGGGAATTGGAATAGTTTTAGCTTGGGGTCATTCTCGGGCACGTCGACATTGTAACGAGTGACCGGGTTATGCTGAGTGGGAACATCATCGGGATAGTACGTTGTCGCGGCATCTGCCATCTCCCGAAGGCATATTGCCTCAGCTATGCATGCTTCAATCTTGGCCTTGTTTCCAGCTATCTTTCGAATATACTTAAACTCTCTCTCAATACGAACCGCCAACGAAACTCGCACCGGACCACCCAAGAGTGCCTCGTTGGCGAGGTGCACAATGAGATGTGCCATCGGAGTAAAGAAGCTCTGGCGGAAATATCATCTCCAAATTGCATAGCAACTCCGACACTCGTATGTTGTAGCTTTGCAATAACCTCGGGACATATCTCGCTTAGCACGTAGCGTGCGGAAGAAATGGCTCAACTGCGCAAGCACTCGCTGGACTTTCTCGGGGATATACCCTCGAAGCATCACCGGCATGAGCCGCTGAATCCATATATGATAGTCGTGACTCTTGAGCCCGGTGACTTTTCCCGTCGAAAGATTAACTCCCTTACTCATATTCGAGCAATAACCATCCGGGAACATCACGACGTATTTGAGCCACGCGAATGCCTCCTTCTTTGGATGGAATCAAGGCGAAGTTGGCATGCGGCTTGAACCAATTCTTTTGACGGCCAATAGGACGCTTCATGTGTAATTTTTCCCTATCACGAGAGGATCTCAATATCGACTCTAGCCTTGACATTATCCTTTGACTTCCCGGGAATGTTCGTGCATGTGTGAAAGACGGACTCCGCGACATTCTTTACAAGTGTGCATCACATCGATGTTATGGGGAAGTTCGAGGTCCTTGTAATACTCGAGCTTCGTTAAAGCCGCCTCGTGAGTCCAGTTGTGCGTTACACCATATCCCTCAAATTGATGGCCAGCTGGCGTCGCTGCCGGCACGAGAGCACGTAGCTCGGCTTCAACAAGTGTACCATCAAACTTCCGCACATCTTTTTTTCATGCACAACTTTGCCCTTCTTGAAGTTCTTTTTGTCTTCTCTAAACGGATGCCTCCTTTTGAGGAACTCGTCGATTCGTGTCAAACGCAACATACTTGCGACCCTTCGTAGCCAAAGGAACTCAAGCCGATGCCCGCACACTCGGGCATGGCCACTTACCAGCTGTACACCATCCACATGTTAGGGCGTACCCGGGCATGTCATGCATGGTATACCGCAACCAAACTCTCATGCAGAAGTTTGTCTTCGATGCTCGGTCGTACGTCAATGTCCCGTGGTGCCAAGAGTGGTTCAAATCTTCCACAATCGGCTGCATGTAGACACTCAAATTCTTCCCCGGGTAATGAGGGCCTCGGAATGATCAGCGACGGAAACATGGTCTTCCTCGTCATTAGGACTCCGGGAGGGAGATTGAGCGGAATAACAAACACGGGCCAGCAACCGTAATTGGCAGTGGACATACCATATGGATTGAAGCCATCCGTTGCTATCGCAATTCTCGACATTCCGAGCCTCGGCTGCCTTAAGGCGGTGTTTTGTATCGAAGTTCTTCCATGCCGTACCATCGGATGGATGTCCCATCTTCAACTTCTTGTTTTCGTCCACGAATCTCTTCCCATACTTGTGCCACGTCATCTGTTTGGCTGTCTCCTCGTGCATGTAAAGCCGCTGGATTCTTTTTATGAATGGGAGATATCGAAGAATCGACTTTGCGGTGCTTGACCGCCTCACCCGACCATCCTTTCCCGTTACCTCTTCATACCTAGACTCAGCTACGGATGGGACAGTACTTGTCCTCCGCATACCGTCTCCAAAATAGAACGCAGCCTTTCGGACAACGATCTATCCTTTGATAATCCATGTTGAGGTCCTTCATAATTCTCCTCGTCGCGTGCGGTGCTTTGAGGCGGACAATGATCTTTGGGCAACATGTTACCGGTTGTTTTCAGACTTGCTTCAAAGCCCTCACGGGTGGTGTTGTACCGGGTCTTGTCGGCTAGACATTGGGAGATGGCATCGAGCTGAGAAATCGCGGCGCCCTCGCACAGAGGCCTCTTAGCCGCGGCAATCATATCATAGAAGGCCTTCGCGGTTGGCTCTGGTTCCTCCGGTTCTGGCGGCGCCTCCGGTTCTGGCGGCGCCTCCGGTTCTGGCGGCGAATCCGGGACATCGGCATGGACGAGATCATCTAGAAAGTCTCTAACTCCATCGTACGCATTGCCATTGAGCCGCTGCCGCATCACCTCACCTCTGTCACGTTCGCACTCATCAAAGTCGATTTCCGTGACGTACCCATGCATATACCCATATTGCAGAAGGTGTCTATACATTTCATCCTTCCCACGACGTTGACGCTTCACGCAGCGAACACAGGGCAAAGTGCCCGAACCAGCCCCTTTGTACCACGCGCTAACTCATTCACTAGAAAATGGGTCTTCCTTGTCCACTCATCTCGTTTTCTCGGCCGCACTAACACGCTCATTGTACATCCATCCATTATCAGCCATCCTCTCGCTTTATTGGGAGCCAAACCACGGACATAGCATTTATATCAAATAGGAAATTAAATGCATCATATTTTTATTTATTTTACCGGGCGAAACGCATGCATCAACCTACATCTCTACTAGGTGGGCTCCTAGCAGCCGCCGGATCCGTAGTTGGCTACGTTCTCCATGCTCTACCCCGGTCCAATTTCGGCAGCACCTCCCCGCTGCTCTCCCGATACACGTCTCGGCAAAAAGCCGAGAGGATGTGCATCCGGAGAACAACGGGGAGGCGCCGCCGAAATCCTGACTCGGACCGGAGTAGAACATGGAAAACGTAGACAACTACGCATCCGCCGACTGTCCCGTAAATGCCGCAAGCGTTACGGTTCAAAATATGCGGACCACTAATGCATATTTATCCGCGTAACGCTCGCGGACGGGAAGTGACACCTAGGTTACGCAACTTGACTTGGAAATTGAATCTAGTGACATAAGAAAATGCGGAGAAGGGGGGCGATGTTTTAGCTCACCCTCGGCTGTAGAGGAAGTCGTTCAACAACCGAGTGTCGATGTCGGCGACCGTCAAGAAGTGCGTCAAGATCCGGGATCGTCACGTCGGGGTGCTCATGACGAGGCGGTCACCACATGGCCTATTTTTGTTTCAATCAAAACAAAATTACATTGTTAGAACAAATTCACATTTGAACAAATTCACATTTGAATTTCTATTTCCATTATTAAACAAATTCATTTCTATTTCTACTACACATTTCGATTTCATTTCTATTTTTTTCTTCCAAATTTCCACTATTCTATTTCTATTACTATTTCAAATCAATTTTATTTTATTTCTTTCAACTATTTTCACTATTCTATTTCTATTAGCAGTATTGTATTTCTATTACAACAATTAAAGCAAATAGAAAAATAAAAGACAGGGAGCTAACCCTAGCTTACCTATGCAGGGAAGAGGGGCCGAGCAGGGGAGAGGAGGAGGGCGGCACGGCAGGGGAGAGGAGGAGGGGCGGCACGGCAGGGGAGAGGAGGGCGGCCGGCTAGAGGGCAGTGAGGGGAGGAGGAGGGGCGGCACGGCAGGGGAGAGGAGGGTGGTGGCGGGGGCGGAGCCTGCGGCGGGCGGCGGGGAGGGGCGTGCGGCGGGCAGTGAGGGGAGGAGGAGGGCAGTGAGGGGAGGAGGGCGGCCGGGGGCAGTGAGGGGAGGAGGGTGGCGGCGGGGAGGGGCCTGCGGCGGCGGGAGGGGCGGCACGGGCGGGTTTGGGGGAGGGCAGTGAGGTTTGGGGGCGGCTCGAACGGGTCCGGCTCGACCCGTTCAAGTCCTAACCTTAGGGGCTATGCCGACGGCCAGGGATATGCCGACGGCTACCCTCGGCATAGCCGTTTTTTTATTTTATTTCCTATTTTTTCTTTTTCTTTTACAAATGCTTTTTCACAAATCCAATTTCGGCGAAGTTTATATCCAAATTGTTCAGAAAAACATGATCTACCCAAATATAAACTTTGTTTCAACTTTTGAACAAATAAATTTGACAATAATTCAATTTGGGAATTCAACATGCAAACTTGTTTAATTCATAACTCTTTATCTACAATTCCAAATTTAGCAAATTTTATATCTATTTGCATCAGAAAAGTGAGAGGAATTCAAATATCACATTGTCATGCATCTTTGGCATCATCTATGTGTAGGATAACGTTGCATAGAAAACAAAAATTTTCCTACCGCGAACACGCAATCCAAGCCAAGATGCAATCTAGAAGACGGTAGCAACGAGGGGGTATCGAGTCTCACCCTTGAAGAGATTCCAAAGCCTACAAGATGAGGCTCTTGTTGCTGCGGTAGATGATCACTTGCCGCTTGCAAAAGCGCGTAGAAGATCTTGATCACGATCGGTTCCGGCGCCACGAACGGGCAAGCACCTCCGTACTCGGTCACACGTTCGGTTGTTGATGAAGACGACGTCCACCTCCCCGCTCCAGCGGGCAGCGGAAGTAGTAGCTCCTCTTGAATCCGACAGCACGACGGCGTGGTGTCGGTGGCGGTGTAGAAGTCCGGCGGAGCTTCGCTAAGCAAACCGGACAATATGAAGTGGAGGAGCAAAGCTAGGGTTTGGGAGGGGGTGGCCGGCCACTCAAGGGGGGCGGCCAAGCTATGGTCTTGGGGTGGCCGGCCCCCTCCCTTGGCCCCTCATTATATAGGTGGATCCCAAGTGTTGGTGTCCAAGTCTTCGAATAAGACCCGAAACCAAAACCTTCCATAGGAGGGGGCAAACCTAGCCCAACTAGGACTCCCACCCAAAGGTGGGATTCCCACCTCCCATGTGGGGTGGCCGGCCCCCTATGGTGGAGTCCACTTGGGACTCCACCCCCACTAGGGCTGGCCGGCCATGGAGGTGGAGTCCCTTGTGGACTCCACCTTCCTTGGTGGTTTCTTCCGGACTTTTCTAGAACCTTCTAGAACCTTCCATAGAACCTTCCGCGACATTTTATTTCACATAAAATGACATCCTATATATGAATCTTATTCTCCGGACCATTCCGAACTCCTCGTGATGTCCGGGATCTCATCCGGGACTCCGAACAAATATTCGAACTTCATTCCATAATTCAAGAACTACCATTTCAACATCCAACTTTAAGTGTGTCACCCTACGGTTCGAGAACTATGCGACATGGTTGAGTACTCACTCCGACCAATAACCAATAGCGGGATCTCGGAGATCCATAATGGCTCCCACATATTCAACGATGACTTTAGTGATCGAATGAACCATACACATATATTACCAATTCCCTTTGTCTCGCGATATTTTACTTGTCCGAGGTTTGATCTTCAGTATCACTCTATACCTTGTTCAACCTCGTCTCCTGACAAGTACTCTTTACTCGTACCGTGGTATGTGGTCTCTTATGAACTCATTCATATGCTTGCAAGACATTAGACGACATTCCACCGAGAGGGCCTGCAGTATATCTATCCGTCATCGGGATGGACAAATCCCACTGTTGATCCATATGCCTCAACTCATACTTTCCGGATACTTAATCCCACCTTTATAGCCACCCATTTACGCAAGTGGTGTTTGGTGTAATCAAAGTACCTTTCCGGTATAAGTGATTTACATGATCTCATGGTCATAAGGACTAGGTAACTATGTATCGAAAGCTTATAGCAAATAACTTAATGACGAGATCTTATGCTACGCTTAATTGGGTGTGTCCATTACATCATTCACACAATGACATAACCTTGTTATTAATAACATCCAATGTTCATGATTATGAAACTAATCATCCATTAATCAACAAGCTAGTTTAAGAGGCATACTAGGGACTTCTTGTTTGTCTACATATCACACATGTACTAATGTTTCTGTTAATACAATTCTAGCATGATATATAAACATTTATCATAAACATAAAGATATAAATAATAACCACTTTATTATTGCCTCTAGGGCATATCTCCTTCAGCCTCCCACTTGCACTAGAGTCAATAATCTAGTTTACATTTGTAAAGATATAACACCTTGGCCTTCTCGGTGCTTTATCATGTATTGCTCACTGGAGAGGTTTTTAGTCATCGGATCTCGACACGCTCGAAACGTATGTATTTTGTAATTCATTTGCGTCTCAACGCATCACTCATTTCCAAATGAGTTGGCATTATATATGTTTGATCTTCTCGGTGGAACCTTAATTCCGACTGTCTGAAATATGTCACTTATATTGTCACACACAATATAGCTTCAAAGTTCCGACTACTGTCTGAACTACACCAAGTTCTCAAAGAACCTCTTGACTTAACATCCTTTGTCATTGTCAAAACAATGACATACTCGCCTTCTTTTGTAGAATCCGTCACAATATTTAGAACTCTTCTAAATCTAGCATAGACAACTTCTAGCTCATTGTGCTACCTTTTAAACAACACTTCGTCTAATTTGAGATTATATTTTATATGTGACAAAACCAATATCGGTGTAACACCTTACAGCGATTTGTTTGTCATTTCTTCATATAAAAATATATATATATATATCCTTAGTTCTTCTAAAGTACTCAAGGATATTCTTACTGTCGTCCAATGATCATCATATGAATCATTCTGGTATATGCTCATAACACTTTATAGCACATGATATCTGATTGTGTACATATTATTCGTGATCTATAATCACTCATGTGTTTTACTCATTGAGTGTCAGATACACTCAAGTCTTGTTAAACCTTCACATGACAAGAACATTTTCTTAATATTTCTATATTGAACTACTTCAATATCCATCATATGTACTTTGACTTAAACTTATTTATGTGTTTCAATCTATCTTCATAGATCTTGACACTAAATTTGTTTCAGTCCATATCCTTTCATTGAAGTTAATTCTCAATGAAACCTTTTAATCAAGTATATAATTACATCATTTATAACCAACTATATGTCACCTACATAAAGTATTATAAATGTGTCTTAGCGCTCCCACTTAATTTCTTGCAAAAGCAAGCCTCTTCATCATCTCTGATGAAATCAAAAACTCTTTGACTATTTCATCTGGTGAAGATTCCAACTC
This sequence comes from Lolium rigidum, assembly GCF_022539505.1. Classification (NCBI taxonomy): domain Eukaryota; kingdom Viridiplantae; phylum Streptophyta; class Magnoliopsida; order Poales; family Poaceae; genus Lolium; species Lolium rigidum. The sequence goes on along the minus strand of NC_061509.1, from coordinate 290,598,612 downwards.
CGTGATACTTACTTCATCCAATTGAAGCTTGTATAGCTATCTAGTATTCCACGGACCAGCAAAACTCTTGGTTGTATCTTGTATATATACTTCTGTTAAGTAGTGTATTTTGCCATCCTACTAGCATATCTCATAAAAGAAATATGTAGTGATTACTAGAATAATCCACATAGACTATAAGCATTGCTACGGAAGATCTAATCTTATCATATTCAACTCTTTGAACTTTGTCGTAAACAATTTTTCGACAAGTCAAGCTTTCTTCAAGGATATTTCATCCAAGTCTATCAATTTCATAGATCTATTTACTTTCATAAAGTATTCATCTATCTTGGATTTCATGGCGTATAGCCATTTTAACGGAGTCAGGGCCCATCATAGCTTCTTTGTTTGTAGTTGGTTTATCATTGTTCATAATCAATCCTTTGTCCACAAATCATTTATTTGATCACAAAGTAAACCATACCTACAAGGTTCAATATGTACTTCGATTTCCATGGCTAAAACACTTTGTAGTCATGGGAGCCATGATCGTCGTGGCCGCTTCCGAAACAAATTCCGATGCTGCGCTACTCTGATCATTATGCTCGGGTTCATAAACCTTATCAAATTATATTGTCCTCCCACTCAAAAACTTCACTAGAAACAATTTCTTGGAAATAAGAAACATTGACAAACACTTTTGTCTTTGTCTACATAGTGGGAAGAATTCCCAATCAATTCTCTGGGATAACCAACAAAGACATTCATCCGATTTTGGTTGTAAACTTATTTACTTATGCTATGCATACCAAAATTTTAAGAAAAGACTATTAGGATTCATACCCATACCATAACTCGTATGGTGTCATTTCAACGGATCATGATGATGCTCTATTAAGTGTAAAAGCGGTAGTCACTAAAGCATAATCCACAAAAATATAATGGCGTCATAATATTTTATCTCATCATTAATCCAACAAGGTTTGGATACATCTCTCGGATACTTCATCATCACTATGATACTCCAAGAAACGTGAGTTGTAGAACAATTTCATAACTCTCTTAGATGTTCGCTAAAACTCGTAATTCAAATATTTCCACCATGATCCAATCATAGATACTTGACTTTTCTATTACGATGATTTCCACTTCATGCTGAAATTTATTTGAATCCATTCAAAATGTTTCAAACTTTTCCTTATTGAATATATCCACATATATACTCAATTCATTGTTTGAAAGTTTTCATGAAGTAGAAGAATCTCCCGCACACAACTATGCCCAGTGAACCACATACATCATCATGTATTTTTCACTAAGTTAGTTGCCCGTTCAACTTTTGGCCTATGAACGGTATTTTAATCATTCTCTTTAGAAAAGATTTGCAAGCGCCAAATGATTCAAAAATCAAATGACTCCGAAAATCCATTTGCATGGAGTTCCTTCATGCGTTCCTTTCTAACATGACCTAAATGGCGGTTCCACAAATAAGTGGAATTCAAATCATTTGCCTTATGGCATTTTAGCGTCAGTGTTATGTATGTGTGTTTCACCATTAAGATTTATAATAACTTATCCATCGTACATGGAGTAATGTCATAATTTAAACAACTCATTGTTTTTATTTGACCAGAGCAAAATAACAATTTATTAAGCTCTTTATTATAAATTCTAAGGGCTAGATAGAATGCCAATGACGAACATAATAACACTTTATTTTGTTCCTGACGTGCATTCCTATCATATTCCTTGTCGATCACTTAGGCCATTGTATTCTTGTATTGCGTTGTTTTGTATGACACTTCATACCAACCAATATAGTACTAATACCCAAGAATTTCATAGTGTGAGTTAACTAGGAATACAACCATAACATGTATATCATTTATATACACCTGAGCTAGACTTTCTAGTCTTCTCTTTTCTTTTGCCAAAATATCTTTTGTAGTTTCTCTTTTAGCTTTCCTCATTATTCAGAAAAACACTTCAACATCATTAACTTCTAGGTTTGTTGGTCAAATACCAATAACCTTGAGGTTCTTACTTTGAAGTTGATCATCATATGACAAGTGTTCCAGATTTCATTATTAGTAACTTTGTAATATGATGAACAATTTCACTCATAATTTTATCCACCATATCATGACGACTTTCCGAGACCATGTCTGTACATGCTCGGCTCGTAAAGTTTTAACCTTGGTATTTGCATGTGCAAATCTAGCTTGCACCCGTTTTATGCACACGTAGAATCTATCACACCCGATCATCACGTGATGCTTCGAAACGACGAGTCTTAGTAACGGTGCATATTTAAGGATGGTCACTTCATGGATATGCGAATATCGTTAGTGCCCCAATAGTTGGAGGATTGTGACGCCTTGCGTCTTCAACCTTCGTACATTCCCATAAAACTTATGAGTTTATGTAGTCTCACCAAACTTTATTCTATCATCTTGCAATAAGGTCTTAGATATCACATATATCTCATACCTTGATTATTTCTGAAAACTAAATTTTCAGCTCCTTACTTTTCAAACAGATTTGAACTTCAAGTTTCACTGAGACAAGATAACTTTAGGTACTAATTGAAACCATAGCTCTTTGAATCAACAATGTGAGGTTTACTAAAAGTTTGCAATAGGACTTAATCAATTCTTGATTCTTTAACAATACGGTACCAATCCGTAAAGTTTCTTGTCAGATTTTAACAGTATTTCTATCTCAATTACAAGACTAGCGCATGGTAGAAAACGGATGCCAATACTACAAAAATAATTCAAAATACTACTCGGACTATGTTTATGATAATTAGTTCATGTTTTAATCTAATTACTAATGAACTCCCACTTAATACAACATCCCTCATAGTTGTTAAGTGGTACACGATCCAAATTCACTACACCAAAAACCGATCATCACGTGAGATGATGTAGCTTCAATGGTGAACATCAACATGTTGATCATATCATCCATATGACTCGTGTTCAACCTTTCGGTATCACGTGTTCCGAGACCATGTCTGTACATGCTAGGCTCGTCAAGGCCACCTTAGTATCCGCATGTGCAAAACTGTCTTGCACCCGTTGTATGTACTTATCGAATCTATCACACCCGATCATCACGAGATGCTTCGAAACGATAAGACTTAATAACGGTGCTGCTAAGGATGAACACTTTATTATCTTGAGATTTTAGTGAGGGATCATCTTATAATGCTACCGTCGCGATCTAAGCAAAATAAGATGCATAAAAAGGATTAACATCACATGCGGTTCATATGTGATATGATATGGCCCTTTTGTTCTTGTGCCTTTGATCTTCATCTCCAAAGCACGGATATGATCTCCATCATCTTCGGGCATGATCTCCATCATCGTCGGCGTAGCACCAAGGTCAATGGCACCGTCTTCATGTTTGTCCTCCATGTAGCAACTATTACAACTACTTTGAAATACTACTCAACATGAAATTTAAAGACAACCATAAGGCTCCTGCCGGTTGCCACAATACAATAATGATCATCTCATACATATTCATCATCATATCATGGCCATATCACATCACCAAACCCTGCAAAAACAAGTTAGACGTCTCTAATTTGGTTTGCATATTTTACGTGGTTTAGGGTTTTCGAGAGAGATCTAATCTACCTACGAACATGAACCACAACGTTGATACTAATGTTTTCAATAGAAGAGTAAATTGAATCTTTACTATAGTAGGAGAGACAGACACCCGCAAAGCCTCTTATGCAATACAAGTTGCATGTCGAACGAGGAACAAGTCTCATGAACGCGGTCATGTAAAGTTAGTCCGAGCCGCTTCATCCCACTATGCCATAAAGATGCAAAGTACTCAAACTAAAGATAACAAGAGCATCAACGCCCACAAACCATTGTGTTCTACTCATGCAACCATCTATGCATAGACACGGCTCTGATACCACTGTAGGATAACGTTGCATAGAAAACAAAAATTTTCCTACCGCGAACACGCAATCCAAGCCAAGATGCAATCTAGAAGACGGTAGCAACGAGGGGGTATCGAGTCTCACCCTTGAAGAGATTCCAAAGCCTACAAGATGAGGCTCTTGTTGCTGCGGTAGATGATCACTTGCCGCTTGCAAAAGCGCGTAGAAGATCTTGATCACGATCGGTTCCGGCGCCACGAACGGGCAGCACCTCCGTACTCGGTCACACGTTCGGTTGTTGATGAAGACGACGTCCACCTCCCCGTTCCAGCGGGCAGCGGAAGTAGTAGCTCCTCTTGAATCCGACAGCACGACGGCGTGGTGTCGGTGGCGGTGTAGAAGTCCGGCGGAGCTTCGCTAAGCAAACCGGACAATATGAAGTGGAGGAGCAAAGCTAGGGTTTGGGAGGGGGTGGCCGGCCACTCAAGGGGGCGGCCAAGCTATGGTCTTGGGGTGGCCGGCCCCCTCCCTTGGCCCCTCATTATATAGGTGGATCCCAAGTGTTGGTGTCCAAGTCTTCGAATAAGACCCGAAACCAAAACCTTCCATAGGAGGGGGCAAACCTAGCCCAACTAGGACTCCCACCCAAAGGTGGGATTCCCACCTCCCATGTGGGGGGTGGCCGGCCCCCTATGGTGGAGTCCACTTGGGACTCCACCCCCACTAGGGCTGGCCGGCCATGGAGGTGGAGTCCCTTGTGGACTCCACCTTCCTTGGTGGTTTCTTCCGGACTTTTCTAGAACCTTCTAGAACCTTCCATAGAACCTTCCGCGACATTTTATTTCACATAAAATGACATCCTATATATGAATCTTATTCTCCGGACCATTCCGGAACTCCTCGTGATGTCCGGGATCTCATCCGGGACTCCGAACAAATATTCGAACTTCATTCCATAATTCAAGAACTACCATTTCAACATCCAACTTTAAGTGTGTCACCCTACGGTTCGAGAACTATGCGGACATGGTTGAGTACTCACTCCGACCAATAACCAATAGCGGGATCCGGAGATCCATAATGGCTCCCACATATTCAACGATGACTTTAGTGATCGAATGAACCATACACATATATTACCAATTCCCTTTGTCTCGCGATATTTTACTTGTCCGAGGTTTGATCTTCGGTATCACTCTATACCTTGTTCAACCTCGTCTCCTGACAAGTACTCTTTACTCGTACCGTGGTATGTGGTCTCTTATGAACTCATTCATATGCTTGCAAGACATTAGACGACATTCCACCGAGAGGGCCCGAGTATATCTATCCGTCATCGGGATGGACAAATCCCACTGTTGATCCATATGCCTCAACTCATACTTTCCGGATACTTAATCCCACCTTTATAGCCACCCATTTACGCAGTGGTGTTTGGTGTAATCAAAGTACCTTTCCGGTATAAGTGATTTACATGATCTCATGGTCATAAGGACTAGGTAACTATGTATCGAAAGCTTATAGCAAATAACTTAATGACGAGATCTTATGCTACGCTTAATTGGGTGTGTCCATTACATCATTCACACAATGACATAACCTTGTTATTAATAACATCCAATGTTCATGATTATGAAACTAATCATCCATTAATCAACAAGCTAGTTTAAGAGGCATACTAGGGACTTCTTGTTTGTCTACATATCACACATGTACTAATGTTTCGGTTAATACAATTCTAGCATGATATATAAACATTTATCATAAACATAAAGATATAAATAATAACCACTTTATTATTGCCTCTAGGGCATATCTCCTTCACTATGAGTTGTCCAAATTAAAACTTGCAAATTGAATTAAAACTATATGTGAGGGTGTTATCATTTCATGTGAATTGTGAGCACCCCACTTAATTTTTGCTTGCACCTACCATCTTGCCATGTCATCATGCATGATATTGTGTATTGCATTTACCTGTATTAATTTGTGCTATTACTCTCCTTGTATGTGCTATTTGGTTCTTCCTGAGTAGACACCGACGCAGAGCAGTTCGAGCAGGAGTACGAGCACCCCCTGGATATAAAACCATCTCAAATCACTTGTGTGCATTACATGTGAACACACACAAGTTTTGGGGCCATTCCCTAGATCCGATGCTTGATTTTTGACGAAACCCTAGTTCTGTTGACCGCGCGGTCTACCCCTTTGACTACATCCCATCGGGGGTCCCCCGGTGGGCATATGCCTCCATTTGAGCTTGGTTAGGTCATAGGTACATGTGGAAACAAGGATCATCCCATATGATCCCAAGTTTCTCTCCGGTTCACCTCCGAGGGAGTTCCCCCCTATACATGCAGAATCTGCCTAAGTGTAGTAACCCCCTGTCCGAGAAGCCGGACACACCTGGGGGGTAGCCTTGGATATAAAACCATCTCAAATCACTTTTGTGCATTCCATGTGGACACACACAAGTTTTGGGGCCATTCCCTAGATCCGATGCTCGATTTCCGACGAAACCCTAGTTACGTTGACCGCGCGGTCTACCCCTTTGACTCGCATCCCATCGGGGTCCCCGGTGGGCATATGCCTCCATTTGAGCTTGGTTAGGTCATAGGTACATGTGGAAACAAGGATCATCCCATATGATATCAAGTTTCTCTCCGGTTGAACTCCGAGGGAGTTCCCCCTATACATGCAGAATCTGCCTAAGTGTAGGAACCCCCTGTCCGAGAAGCCGGACACACCGGGGGTAGCCTTGGATATAAAACCATCTCAAATCAATTTTGTGCATGCCATGTGGACACACACAAGTTTTGGGGCCATTCCCTAGATCCGACGCTCGATTTCGACGAAACCCTAGTTACGTTGACCGCGCGGTCTACCCCTTTGATCTGCATCCCATCGGGGGTCCCCCGGTGGGCATATGCCTCCATTTGAGCTTGGTTAGGTCATAGGTACATGTGGAAACAAAAATCATCCCATATGATATCAAGTTTCTCTCCGGTTCACGTACGAGGGAGTTCCCCCTATACATGCAGAATCTGCCCAAGTGTAGGAACCCCCTGTCCGAGAAGCCGGACACAACGGGGGTAGCCTTGGATATAAAAACCATCTCAAATCACTTTTGTGCATTCCATGTGGACACACACAAGTTTTGGGGCCATTCCCTAGATCCGACGCTCGATTTCCGACGAAACCCTAGTTATGTTGACCGCGCGGTCTACCCCTTTGACTGCATCCCATCGGGGTTCCCCCGGTGGGCATATGCCTCCATTTGAGCTTGGTTAGGTCATAGGTACATGTGGAAACAAAAATCATCCCATATGATATCAAGTTTCTCTCCGGTTCACGTACGAGGGAGTTCCCCCTATACATGCGAGAATCCGCCCAAGTGTAGGAACCCCCTGTCCGAGAAGCCGGACACACCTGGGGAGTAGCCTTGGATATAAAACCATCTCAAATCAATTTTGTGCATGCCATGTGGACACACACAAGTTTTGGGGCCATTCCCTAGATCCGACGCTCGATTTACGACGAAACCCTAGTTACGGTGACCGCGCGGTCTACCCCTTTGACTCGCATTCCATCGGTGGTCCCCGGTGGGCATATGCCTCCATTTGAGCTTGGTTAGGTCATAGGTACATGTGGAAACAAAAATCATCCCATATGATATCAAGTTTCTCTCCGGTTCACGTACGAGGGAGTTCCCCCTATACATGCAGAATCTGCCCAAGTGTAGGAACCCCTGTCCGAGAAGCCGGACACACCTGGGGGGTAGCCTTGGATATAAAACCATCTCAAATCACTTTTGTGCATTCCATGTGGACACACACAAGTTTTGGGGCCATTCCCTAGATCCGACGCTCGATTTCCGACGAAACCCTAGTTCTGTTGACCGCGCGGTCTACCCCTTTGATCGCATCCCATCGGGGTCCCCGGTGGGCATATGCCTCCATTTGAGCTTGGTTAGGTCATAGGTACATGTGGAAACAAAAATCATCCCATATGATATCAAGTTTCTCTCCGGTTCACGTACGAGGGAGTTCCCCTATACATGCGAGAATCCGCCCAAGTGTAGGAACCCCCTGTCCGAGAAGCCGGACACACCTGGGGGTAGCCTTGGATATAAAACCATCTCAAATCAATTTTGTGCATGCCATGTGGACACACACAAGTTTTGGGGCAATTCCCTAGATCCGACGCTCGATTTACGACGAAACCCTAGTTACGGTTGACCGCGTGGTCTACCCCTTTGATCGCATCCCATCGGGGGTCCCCGGTGGGCATATGCCTCCATTTGAGCTTGGTTAGGTCATAGGTACATGTGGAAACAAGGATCATCACATATGATCCCAAGTTTCTCTCCGGTTCAACTCCGAGGGAGTTCCCCTATACATGCGAGAATCCGCCCAAGTGTAGGAACCCCCTGTCCAGAAGCCGGACACACACAGGGGGTAGCCTTGGATATAAAACCATCTCAAATCACTTTTGTGCATTCCATGTGGACACACACATAAGTTTTGGGGCCCTTCCCTAGATCTGATGCTCGATTTCCGATGAAACCCTAGTTCTGTTGACCGCGCGGTCTACCCCTTTGACTGCATCCCATCGGGGGTCCCCCGGTGGGCATATGCCTCCATTTGAGCTTGGTTAGGTCATAGGTACATGTGGAAACAAGGATCATCCCATGTGATATCAAGTTTCTCTCCGGTTCAACTCCAGGGAGTTCCCCCTATACATGCATAATGCGCCTAAGTGTAGTAACCCCCTGTCCGAGAAGCCGGACACACACGGGGGTAGCCTTGGATATAAAACCATCTCAAATCACTTTTGTGCATTCCATGTGGACACACACAAGTTTTGGGGCCATTCCCTTGATCCGATGCTCGATTTCCGATGAAACCCTAGTTACGTTGACCGCGCGGTCTACCCCTTTGACCGCATCCCATCGGGGTCCCCGGTGGGCATATGCCTCCATTTGAGCTTGGTTAGGTCATAGGTACATGTGGAAACAAGGATCATCCCATATGATATCAAGTTTCTCTCCGGTTCAACTCCGAGGAGTTCCCCCTATACATGCATAATCCGCCTAAGTGTAGTAACCCCTGTCCGAGAAGCCGGACACACACGGGGGTAGCCTTGGATATAAAACCATCTCAAATCACTTTTGTGCATTCCATGTGGACACACACAAGTTTTGGGGCCATTCCCTTGATCCGATGCTCGATTTCCGATGAAACCCTAGTTCTGTTGACCGCGTGGTCTACCCCTTTGACTGCATCCCATCGGGGTCCCCGGTGGGCATATGCCTCCATTTGAGCTTGGTTAGGTCATAGGTACATGTGGAAACAAGGATCATCCCATATGATCCCAAGTTTCTCTCCGGTTCAACTCCGAGGGAGTTCCACCTATACATGCATAATGCTGCCTAAGTGTAGTAACCCCCTGTCCGAGAAGCCGGACACACACGGAGGTAGCCTTGGATATAAAACCATCTCAAATCACTTTTGTGCATTCCATGTGGACACACACAAGTTTTGGGGCCATTCCCTAGATCCGATGCTCGATTTCCGACGAAACCCTAGTTCCGTTGACCGCGCGGTCTACCCCTTTGATCGCATCCCATCGGGGGTCCCCGGTGGGCATATGCCTCCATTTGAGCTTGGTTAGGTCATAGGTACATGTGGAAACAAGGATCATCCCATATGATATCAAGTTTCTCTCCGGTTCAACTCCGAGGAGTTCCCTATACATGCGAGAATCGCCTAAGTGTAGGAACCCCTGTCCGAGAAGCCGGACACACACAGGGGGTAGCCTTGGATATAAAACCATCTCAAATCACTTTTGTGCATTCCATGTGGACACACACAAGTTTTGGGGCCATTCCCTAGATCCGACGCTCGATTTACGACGAAACCCTAGTTACGTTGACCGCGCGGTCTACCCCTTTGATCGCATCCCATCGGGGTCCCCGGTGGGCATATGCCTCCATTTGAGCTTGGTTAGGTCATAGGTACATGTGGAAACAAAAATCATCCCATATGATATCAAGTTTCTCTCCGGTTCACGTACGAGGGAGTTCCCCTATACATGCAGAATCTGCCCAAGTGTAGGAACCCCCTGTCCGAGAAGCCGGACACACCTGGGGGTAGCCTTGGATATAAAACCATCTCAAATCACTTTTGTGCATTCCATGTGGACACACACAAGTTTTGGGGCCATTCCCTAGATCCGACGCTCGATTTATGACGAAACCCTAGTTACGGTTGACCGCGCGGTCTACCCCTTTGATCGCATCCCATCGGGGTCCCCGGTGGGCATATGCCTCCATTTGAGCTTGGTTAGGTCATAGGTACATGTGGAAACAAAAATCATCCCATATGATATCAAGTTTCTCTCCGATTCACGTACGAGGGAGTTCCCCCTATATATGCAGAATCTGCCCAAGTGTAGGAACCCCCTGTCCGAGAAGCCGGACACACCAGGGGGTAGCCTTGGATATAAAACCATCTCAAATCACTTTTGTGCATTCCATGTGGACACACACAAGTTTTGGGGCCATTCCCTTGATCCGATGCTCGATTTCCGATGAAACCCTAGTTACGTTGACCGCGCGGTCTACCCCTTTGATCGCATCCCATCGGGGTCCCCGGTGGGCATATGCCTCCATTTGAGCTTGGTTAGGTCATAGGTACATGTGGAAACAAGGATCATCCCATATGATATCAAGTTTCTCTCCGGTTCAACTCCGAGGGAGTTCCCCCTATACATGCATAATGCGCCTAAGTGTAGTAACCCCCTGTCCAGAAGCCGGACACACACGGGGGTAGCCTTGGATATAAAACCATCTCAAATCACTTTTGTGCATTCCATGTGGACACACACAAGTTTTGGGGCCATTCCCTTGATGCGATGCTCGATTTCCGATGAAACCCTAGTTACGTTGACCGCGCGGTCTACCCCTTTGATCGCATCCCATCGGGGGTCCCCGGGGGGCATATGCCTCCATTTGAGCTTGGTTAGGTCATAGGTACATGTGGAAACAAGGAGCATCCCATATGATCCCAAGTTTCTCTCCGGTTCAACTCCGAGGAGTTCCCCTATACATGCATAATCTGCCTAAGTGTAGTAACCCCCTGTCCAGAAGCCGGACACACCGGGGGTAGCCTTGGATATAAAACCATCTCAAATCACTTTTGTGCATTCCATGTGGACACACACAAGTTTTGGGGCCATTCCCTAGATCCGATGCTCGATTTCAGACGAAACCCTAGTTACGGTTGACCGCGCGGTCTACCCCTTTGATCGCATCCCATCGGGGTCCCCGGTGGGCATATGCCTCCATTTGAGCTTGGTTAGGTCATAGGTACATGTGGAAACAAGGATCATCCCATATGATATCAAGTTTCTCTCCGGTTCAACTCAGAGGAGTTCCCCTATACATGCAGAATCTGCCTAAGTGTAGGAACCCCTGTCCGAGAAGCCGGACACAACTGGGGGGGTAGCCTTGGATATAAAACCATCTCAAATCACTTTTGTGCATTCCATGTGGACACACACAAGTTTTGGGGCCATTCCCTAGATCCGACGCTCGATTTAAGACGAAACCCTAGTTCTGTTGACCGCGCGGTCTACCCCTTTGACTGCATCCCATCGGGGGTCCCCCGGTGGGCATATGCCTCCATTTGAGCTTGGTTAGGTCATAGGTACATGTGGAAACAAGGATCATCCCATATGATATCAAGTTTCTCTCCGGTTCACGTACGAGGGAGTTCCCCTATACATGCGAGTACTGCCCAAGTGTAGGAACCCCCTGTCCAGAAGCCGGACACACCTGGGGGGGTAGCCTTGGATATAAAACCATCTCAAATCACTTTTGTGCATTCCATGTGGACACACACAAGTTTTGGGGCCATTCCCTAGATCCGACGCTCGATTTAAGACGAAACCCTAGTTCTGTTGACCGCGCGGTCTACCCCTTTGATCGCATCCCATCGGGGGTCCCCGGTGGGCATATGCCTCCATTTGAGCTTGGTTAGGTCATAGGTACATGTGGAAACAAAAATCATCCCATATGATATCAAGTTTCTCTCCGGTTCACGTACGAGGGAGTTCCCCCTATACATGCGAGAATCCGCCCAAGTGTAGGAACCCCTGTCCGAGAAGCCGGACACACCTGGGGGGTAGCCTTGGATATAAAACCATCTCAAATCAATTTTGTGCATGCCATGTGGACACACACAAGTTTTGGGGGAGTTTCCACATACAGATCCTAGGGCGGGACCCCGCAGATCTACCCCTAGGGTAAGGGTTAGGGTTATAGTTAGGGTTAGCAATGTATGTGGAAACCCTAGGGTTAGGGTTAGAGTTAGAGTTAGGGTTAGAGTTAGCGTTAGCAATGTATGTGGAAACCCTAGGGTTAGGGTTAGGGTTAGGGCTAGAGTTAGGGTTAGGGTTAGAGTTAGGGTTAGGGTTAGGGAATTCTTAAAAAATAGAACCATTTTTTACATAATGCATACTAGTAAATAAATAATAGAAACATAATATAAAGTAATATGAGAGAGAGAAAAAAGAAAAAAATAAAAGAAAAATCTATATGCCGAGGGTGGCCGTCGGCATAGGGTGGCCATGCCCTATGCCGAGGGTAGCCCTCGGCGTCTGTCTGACGCCGTGAGAGGGCGGTGACGGTGCGGGTGCGAGGGGAGGTGATGGAGACCTCTACGCCGAGGGCCGGGTAGACGCCGACGGCGGCCCTCGGCGTAGGAGCCTATACGCCGACGGTACCTAGACGCCGACGGTCGGCTTCCGGCGCTGCCCTGGCGAGGCCGTACGCCGACGGCCCCGATAAAATGCCCTCGGCGTAGGGTTTGGCCGTCGGCGTCTAGGCCCATTCCTGTAGTGAGGGGTGTCTTTAATCCAACCAGCAGCAAGAAAATAATCTCTTTGAATGGGTGAAATCCAAGTATCGTAATTGTTCCATCGTAGCAGTGCTTTTTAGCCATGTCTCTATTGGCAACAATGCCGCGGTCGTTGTCAGAGCTCCATTCGAACTCCTCTTCATCTGATACCGCTTCATCTTTTCGGTACATGTATGTTGGAATGCGGTGTCGGAAGAAGTTGTAATTCATATCTTTTAAGACCCATGGTCCATGCTGATCAGACTTATGACATGCTAGTAGAAGATCGTGATCTTGTTTCAACATCCATTCCATTTTACCACATGATTCATCAAGGATCGAAACTCGAAGCCTGCATTCGTATATCGATGCAAAATACACCCCCTTTTTCGATCTTCCAAGATGCGTTTCTGTATATTCGTTCGATGTAGCACCTTCTGGAAGTTCAATTGCAGAAAACGTACCTTTCGACAAGGATACTCTGCAAAGTCAAAGCATTGACAGCTGAAATACGTTGTTCAAAGAGGTAAACCGAGTGTCAGAAAACTGAAAAATAAGATGGAGCATGTAGGTACCTCATAAGAAATCCCTTGTCGGAGTGCACGTAAAGTGTTTCTCGCCAGTAGACCGCACGGCGTCGCTGCCACCACCAAGAAGAAATATACTCCTTACGCGCTCGCATCTCAGCGATGGTCCCCAGGGCATCTCCTTCTCTGTGAAAAGACCTTGGCTCCCAACAATGTGTCCTTGATGAGAAGACGTTTAGGATGAATGTTGCCGGCGGCCATTCAGATTCCTCAATTGAAGGGTCAAGATGTTCACCCTCTCTCATCCAAGGGATATATGGGACCATGAACACCTCGTAGTGCGGTGACACCATGGGATCGAAGGCAAGATACCCGTCGCTCGAGAATTCCACCCCCATGACACGTAGAGGAGGACTGTTTCCCAGAGAGTCCCAACGGCACGTAGCAGGGTTGACCACGTATTTGGGAACCCCGGCGTCCTCGTCTTGGAGCAAGAGCAGCCCATTGCAGTGATCCTGGACCTCACTTCTCGTTTTGTTGGCGGAAGGAAGGAAGTCCATCTTGCCGGTGATGGGCGTACCGGGGCGGGAGAAAAATTCAGGGAACTTGTGGAACGAGAAGTACATGAAGATGCCGTGGAGCCTGAGCGGGAGCATCTCTGTGCGGAGGAGGCGGCGGGCGTCGATGGTGGCTTGCCAGGTCTTGCAGACGCTCCGGGACACGGCTAGATAGCGCGGCGCGAGACGGCCGAGGATGTCCACCAGCAGGTCGTCGGGCAGGCTCGCCGTCCGGTTGTCCTCATCTTGCACCATTGATTTGATCGCTTCTGGTTCTCAAAAAAAAAAAAAAGATTTGATCGCTTCTGTTTCGTGGATTCCGTCGGCAACCATGCTTATACGGATCGTTTGCTTGACTTGCACGTTCTGGCACACAAAATTAATCTTTTTTTGGGTATATATGTTCAGATGGAATACGATGGCAGAAGAAGTTATAGTTTGACTCGTATGCGTGTATGAGGTATGAACTCGAAAAAGATCACATCCTTGTTTTGGGTACCGGTTTGAAAAAAATCTCAGAGAGGGCTGAGATTTCCGGTAACCACGGTTACCGGAGATAACCGGTCAAATACCGGACGAAATTCTCAAACAAAATTTGAATTCCAAACTGAAAAATGTCTAAAGATTTTTGAAAATTAGGTTTTGAGGAGAAGAAAGTGAAAGATTCGGACAATAACTTGGGGCATCGGGTTATAGTGGAGAGGAAACAAGTACGATTTAGGTTGGCTAACCAATCAGCCTAAATTCATACCAAATTTGAATAGACCGAGATTTTTTGGCCGATAATTTCATTTACCAGAGAGGGCTGAGAATTTCGGTTACCGGCCGGTAACCGCGGTATTCCAACCGGTTTCCAAATCCCTTGAAACTGTTCGCACGAGAAAGTGCTGTGGCGGATCTGAATTTCCAGCCGATCACCTATTTTTCGATCTCCTCCAACTTCAATCCGGTGAACATGCTCCTGATTTATGAAATGAAATTTTAGCATATTAGAAAATATCGAAAATTCCGACAAACAATGTCACACACACATCTTGATGTTTTATGTGTTCGTAAAGTCGTTTAACGGAAAACCCATATTTTTGTGTCATGTGTAAAAAAGACAAAATTTGGTGCTAAAAATAAGCTTTCGACAAGACATTTTCCTTTTTTATGCAGAACACAAAAATGTCGGTTTTACTCAAAACTTAGCATGCACACGTCAAATGTCGACATGTACGAGCAAAAATTTTGTTCAGATATTTTTTTTACATTTTAATATGTTTTTCCCGATGAAAGGAGCATATGTACCCATAATCAAAAGTAGATTTCCAATCTGATGACGACTACTTCCTTCAGGTTTCAGCATGGTTTCTGGTTCCTGGAAGAACAGCTATACCAGTGGCTTCGAGCCGTATAGCTAACCTAGGACGAACTGATAGGATAGCCCTTCTTGTAGTACAGGACCCCAAGATTCCATTGATATTCCACAAGTATAGGAGATTAGGTGTAGCCTTTTCGATAAGTAAGAGTGTCGAATCTAATGAGAAACTAAAATTTGGATAAATATTCTCTCAAGTTCTATCAACCACTGATACAACTCTACGCACACTAAACGTTGCATTATCTAGGAAATAAAACTAGAGCAACAATACGGGTACTAGAGATAGCTTTCATGATAATAAATAACAAGAAAGTAAAGTTAGTTGTTGCAGCAGTAAAATACACTAAACTAACAGAACCATGAGTATGGAATAGTGGTGGTAATTATGCTGGCTTTGTCCAAGTTTAATTAGCAAATAAACCGGGTTCATTGTTTTCGATGCAGTTTTCTATGTGGGAGAGGCTAAATATACATGCACTCCACTATTTGGAATTACATGTACTATATGATTGAATTGTTAGCAAGCATCCGCAAATATTAACAATCCCCAACTATAGCCTTAAGTTAATGGTTCTCATACTCCCATACGTGCAACGTTCCGCTTCGGTCCTCAGGCTTCTGTCACTCCGGCAGAACTTTCCCCTTCCTCTTACACATACTACAAACCCTATGATGTTTAATCCATGCGCGCATAAATATAATGGACACCAAAGAACTGTACCATATTAACATACAACTCTAATGAACCAAAGACATTCAATCAAGCAATCAAAAGATAAACTACACAAACGTGACATATATAGATCATAGGATTATAACTTATAGCATCAAGCACCATGTTTACATAGAACGGTACAGATGTGTGTGGGAGGATGAAACACTGTATAAAAGGAGAAGTTTGTGATGGAGATAATGCTGAAAATGATGAAGGGGGCAGCGAGGAGCGCAGGGCGGCAGCAGCGCCGGCGGCGACGCGGGGAGCTCCTTCCCTGCCGCCGGCATCATGGGGAGCGCCACCCCTTAGCCCCCTTCCTTCATGGCTTCTTAGGAGCCCTCCCTCATGGAAATGTGATCCATGGGGAAGGCAAAAAAAGTGGCTTTGGTGGCCGCAAATTCGTGGTATGGGGTGTCCTTCATGAGTTAGGTTTCCTCCCTTTATATAGCTTCTCGGATTTCCGTCACCCCATCTAGGATTGCAGTAAATCGGACCTTTTTCGGCTGTCCGGATTCGGAATCAGTTAAATGTTATGTCCAGAACGTTTCTTGTCAAATTTCCAACAATTTTGTAGTTGGGGAGTTTTCTGTTTGACGCTGTCTTCGACCTGTAACCTGACCATCTTCGAAAATAGTTCTGATTTCTGGAAAGTCCTAATTTGATTCCAATAAATTTTCCTCTTGTATTCTTGATAATTACTACACATCAAAGTGTAAAAAAAACATTGTACACTTTTGCAACTATTAGTCGGTTAGTCCAAATAAATCATAAACTTTATATAAAAACAAGTGCGAAAAGCATATTATTAGTATAAAGCCATAAAAAATTATAGATTCGATATGGACGTATCAACCATCCACTATTCATCATTAGGAGCCCATGTCGACGCATCTTCTTTGACGTACTCCACTTCATATTATGCACTCGTTTGCCGCTTTCCCGCTCTAGTCGCTCTCCGGCCTCTCCGTCTGCCTCTCCTTCCAAAATGTGATCCTGGTTTCTATGGTCTCTACACCACTGCGCCATGAACTGCTCGTCCGCCGGGGCGATGGAAATTCACCGCTGAACTTGGAGGTAGCGCCGTGCTTCCCCCTCTGAGTGAAGTGGCGGCTCAGGAGCGAAATTCTCGGCTTCCGTCAGAGACCTGACCTCCGGGAAGTTCATTTGGTTGTGTGGCCGGGAAAACCTCCATGCCACACTATCGTACGAGCAACATCCTCCTTCCGGTGCCAAGTCACACATACACACTCCAGTGGCGCTGATTTCGGCCGCGAAATGGCCCCCAGGCCGCAAGCGAACGCCGATGAAGCCCGTGTTGCTAAGGCGACGATGAGCCATCTCAAGGCAGCGGAGCTGAGAGGATTATGTGGTGGTGTTGGAGGAGAAGTGCTACTGACGTTGTTGTGTTGGAGCAGAACTGCCCAAGACATGTTTATATGTAGAGGGAAAACATGACAGGAGAGAATGGGCGGGAGAAAAACAGCAGGAAAACACAGCGGGAGAGAAAGGGCAGGAGAAAATAGGAAAAAACGGCAGCTTCTACGCCAAGGGTGACTCTCGGTGTAGAGAAAAGAAAAAAAATGGGCCTTGGCTGTACCGAGGGCAGCCGTCGGAGAAGAGAAAGTCAACACGTGAAAGAAGAAGAGCACACCGAAACAGCGGTGACTAAAGAGGGGGGCAACAGCAATTTTTAGGATTAATTGCGAAAACCATGTGAAAGTCAGGATTTGAACTCGAGACCTAGGGCTCTGATATCATGTTAAGCTTCATGCACTAGCCACTTGAACCAAAAGTCCGAACTGATGGAAAGGGCTAGGCAATCCACTTATACACTTTACAACATAGTCAATTTATGAGTTTATCTCAGCTCCTTGCTGACCCTCTCCGAGCATGGATCAATCGGCCATTGACCGAACATTGGCTTTGTCGAAAAACTAAGTACGTAGTAGACTGGAGTAGAATGTAAATGCTTAACTTAACTGTTGTAACTAATGCACATAGGTTGCGGCATGGTTGGATCCTCGTAGATCAAATACTGGAGCCAATGTATGATTTTTTGTTTTACTGGAGATGAGTGTCTAGCGAAAATTTGTGATGGTGAGCGACGTCAGTATGGTTCTGTGTTGATATAGATCAGTTTCTCCTCTCGTCGCCTCCTCTGTCTCTGGCTCTGTCTGCCGCTGTTTCTTCTTCCAAGATGTGGATCATGCTGTCTTTCACCTAGTGGTAGTCTCTCCTCCAGCTTAAGCTCGAGTTCAGGGGTACGTAATTGATGATTCTTCTTCTCTTGCCAATTGAATCAATCTGAATGATGTATCGGTGCAGCAAGTTGTGGTGGTGCTGCTTGCGTTCAAAGGAGACAAAAGTGGTTTGAACTGAGGCGGCAACCATCGTCAACTCCATGGAGGCAGCAGGGAAGCTACGTTTTTTCTTTAGATAAAGGAGCATCGTTCCAGCCTCTGCATCAATAGATGCACACGGCTTCTTTTATTAACAAACGTATCTAAAATACCAAAAATTCAACATCCCTTATTACATTCACGGATCAGCTAACGTGGCTACATGAATCAACCAATAGAAAATACAGCACACAGACCCTCTATGCATTTGCTAATTTATTAAAATGTCGTCACCCAGTAGTTTGAAAATAGAAGTCATGAGCAACCACTAGTATCCGATTGCATACAGTAACCATATCCTTCCGCTGGTCCAAAGGGAGAAGAAAAACCCATTGTTGAATCGAGTGAGCAGCTCGCCGGATAACCTGCAAAATTTTTGTTCCATTTTGTTTGTTAAAAATAATGTCATTTGTACTTCTCCAAATCGCCCAACAAAGAGCTGAAACTCCAATTCTGGTTTTGTGTTTATCATTTTTTCTGACTCCATTAAGCCATCTACCAAATATATTAGTAATATTAGCTGGTGGAGGAATATTATAAGTTAAATACATCATATGCCAACTAATCTTTGCAAACGGACAAGCAATGAACAAATGATTAACAATTTCAGTGGAATCACAAAAACAACACTTTTGACATCCATTCCACTTTCGTTTAGCTAAGTTATCCTTAGTTAAAAGCACCTTATTACTAAGGAACCACATAATTTTTTTTATTTTCAGAGGTATCTTCAATTTCCATAGATATGTACATAGGTAAATAGCATGCTCATTCATCAAATCCATATAGAAAGACTTAACAGAGAAGAAACCCGAATCAGTAAGTTTCCAAATAAACTTATTTGGCTCAGTTGTTAAATTTATTGTAATTAACCGTTGGCATAGATGTATCCATTCTAACCATTTGTTATCATTCAAACCTCTCCTAAAAGAAATATTAAGAGGTTCAGAAGCAAGCACAGTTGACACTAACATATTTTTATGTTGTACAATATTATAGAGTGCTGGATATTGATGAGATAAGGGCACATCCCCATCCAAACATCTTCCCAGAACCTAACAGTTGTGCCATCGCCAATTTTTAAATAACCTCTCTTAAAGAAATCATCCTTAACATGCATAAGATCCTTCCAAAAAGGGGAGTCATTAGGTTTGGCTTCTACTTGTGCTAGCGTTTTATATTTTAAGTATTTGTTACATAACAATTGCTGCTACATCCCCTCTTCCGATAAAAGTTTAAACAACCATTTACTCAGTAAACATTTATTTTTTAGTTGCAAAACCTCTATTCATAACCCACCTTGATCCTTTGGTCTACACACAATATTCTACTTGGATAATCTATACTTATTCTTATGTTCATCAGATTGCTAGATTTTTTTTGATCTACAGTAGTCTAACTTCTTCCGCACTCCAATTGGGATTTCCAAAAAAGAGAGCATGAACATAGGAAGACTCGTTAGAGCATCTCCAGCCGCGTCCCCCAAACCGTCCCCCAAACCGCGCCGGATTGAGCGTTTGGGGGACGTGTTTCGTTCGTGCCGCATTTGGGGGACGTCGCTCCCCAGTCGCGTCCCCCAAACAAAAATTCGGAAATTTTAAACTTAACGAGATTCGACTAAGATTCATCCAAACTTACAAGATTCGAACGAAATTTGACTAAATTTAAACTAAACCTAATCTAGAACCACTTGCGGCGGCCGGAGGCGTTGTAGTACTGCTGGAAGTTGTACATGTCGTCGGTGACGACCTCCTGCTTGACGCGCTCGCCGACGGGCTCGTCGACGGGCTCGTCCTTCACCGCGCCGCTTGGTCCTGCCTCGTCGTCGTCGGTGAGGTCCACCAGCGGCTTGCCGGAGTCGCGGATGGACAAGGCGATCGCCGCGTCGAGGTCGCCCCTCCAGGCGTCCTTGTCGTCCATGGACGCCAAGAACGCCGCCCGCAGACCTGGGCAGTCCTCGGGGTCATCGCTGCTGGCGATGAGCAGCTGCTGCCGCTCATACTCCACCAGCAGCGCCGCCTGCGCCGCCTGCGACGCTTCCTCCGGCTCTTCCTTCACCTCCGGCTTGGGGATGAGGAGGGCGCCGTCGCGCCTCCCTTGCTGCCGCCGGCTGCCGCTGCCGCTGCCGCCACGCCTCGTGTTGACGGGCGTCGCCGGCTCCTCCTTCACCTCCCGTTTGGGAACGGTGTACGGCGCCGACCGGTAAGACGAGGACGGCGTCGATCGCGCCGGTCCCGAGGAAGAAGAGTGCGAGGAGGACGAGTACGTCGTCCTCCTCGGCAGCCATTGAGGAGACGGCGGCGGCGACGGCGGCATCTCCAGCCTTGGAGCGCCGTTGCGGATGCCGCGGATGACGTTCTCGAGGATGCGCCCCGGAACGCCCCAGAACAGGGCGCGGCCATCCTTGTTCCAGCTATTGGGGCCGCCGACGAGCCCGTCGGTGCTGTGCATCTCGACGTCGTACTTCGCCTGGAAGTACGTCGTCCACCAGGCGTCGTTGTTGTCGACCGCCCACGTCGGATCCAACCGCTCCTGGGCGGTGAGTTGAGCCCGACGGGCCTTGACGGCGTCCCACCATTGGTCCGTGCGCGGCTTCGGCGGCGGCGGAACGCCAATGCCATTCACGGCCATCTTCCAGCCGCCGCTGCTTGGCAGCCGCATGTCCGGCGGGACTGGATACCGGGCGCGGTACAGCGCCCACGCCTCCGCCACGGTGAGGCTGCCGCGGCCGAAGCCGTTCACCGCGGCGATCTTGCGGGAGGACGAGGTCGACATTTTTTTGGAGAGACGAGGAGAAGATCTGGGAGGGAGGAGGCGGCGGCGATTGTGATGAGCGGCGAGAACTGCAGGGCGTCTTAAAACAGCGGCGGCAGCGGGTGGTTGCACGCAATAACTCCGGCGCGGACGGCCACGCGGGCATGCACGACGAGACGCGTCCCTGCGTCGCCTAGGAAAACAGGAACGCCATTAACGTCGCTTGACCAAAGGTAGGCGACGGGGTTTTAGCCTTCCGTGCCGCTGACGCGTCGGCCCCGCCACTCCCCGCCTCGCTTTTCGTTGTGTCCGGCGTCCCCGGTGCGTCCCCTGTGGGACGGGGACGGGCTCGGGGCGCCGGACACCGAATGGGGGCGCGCCGGACAAAAAAGGGCTTTGGGGGACGCGGCTGGAACGCATTTTCTGTCCGGCGCGCCCCAAATCCCTTTGGGGGACGCTTTGGGTGACGCGGCTGGAGATGCTCTTAGAACCGAATTAAGCAGATTGAGCCTATCTCCATAAGACAACATTTTACTCCACCAACACCCTAATTTAGACGCAAAACGGTTCTAAAATATGTCTCCCTGGGAACGCCGTCTGTGTAGGCCTAAATACTTTCTGGGCTACCTCCGAATATGATTTGTTGCCACCTTTGTGAAAATTTTGAAACTCACATTCGGTAAACATATCGGCCTATATTGTTGTATTTGCGTTGCATTCTCCTTTTTAGGTAATAACGTTATCACTCCAAAATTTAATTTGTACAACAGTAGATCACCCTTCTGGAAGCACTCAAACAGTGCCACCAAATCAGATTTGATGACCCCCCAAAAGTGTTGATAAAATTCCGCAGGAAAACCGTCTGGACCCGGCGATTTGTGATGCTCCATTTGAAAAATAGCATCATGAATCTCCTCCATCGAGAAGTTCGCTATTAACAAGTCGTCCGTTCTATCTTCATTCAAAGAGACAGAACTAGGTTGTGGGCTGCCAAACAACTTTTTGTAGTACTCTGAAATATACACTCTGAGATTATCATCTCCTACAATTATATCTTCTTCTTGTTCTAGTTAATTTTTTTCTCTTTTTCCTATGTTTACCATTTGCAGGGAAACTACGTGGTCGCGTTCAGGGCAGTACAATGAACATCAGCTAGAGATATAGTACCAGCTGCCCACTACTTTTCAAAATTGAGACATTTTTTTCTCCAAGAACCAGTTCCTTTGGTTGAATAAAAAAATTGAAAAAATAGCAAAAAAAAAGTTAAAAATCTGATTTTTTTCGTACAATGAACATGAACAAGTGTTCTAACTGCTCACCAAAAATCTTCGAGAAAATACATATATAGTAGTCTGTGCAAAAAAATGTGGTGCTGTTTAGAACATCTATATGTGTTGCTTACATCACTTCGATTTCTGACCACTACATATCTCCTCTCGGAGATTTTTGGTGTTTAGTTAAAACAATTGTTCATGCTCATTGTACAAAAGTTTCAGATTTTTTTTGAATTTGTTTGCTATATTTTCGATTTGTTTTATTCGACCAGGAGCATTAACACCGGGGATCAGAAATGCCTTGTCCCATCTTTTTACGGTAGATACATACTGACATCCTTAGTCTTCAACTCCATGGAGGCAGCAGGGAAGCTACGTGATCGTTTTTCAAGGTTACCCTTAGTGAAAATAACCTCTTTACCTAGAGACCACGCGAAGATCTTAGTCTTCAACGCTATCTTCATTTTCTAAATCTTTCTATAATTAATTATCGGCTTAAAAGCTTGGATCTCCTGAAAATGATACTTGAAAGCGCAACGCCAGGAACTCATCCCTTTGGGGACATCCGATAAAAAAACGGATGTGCTAATTTGATTAGGTTAATCTTTGGGGTATTTTTTGGTACTTGCCGTACCATGTGAGCCATATACGTATAGTCGAGTTAATCTCCATGTATGCATGCATGTACCGATGACGATGTATGTCTGGTGCGTACGTCTCGGAGTCTACCTTGGTAGTATCTCAAATTAGGTAAGAGCATGTGTGAGTCCTAGTAGTTTACGTGTGTTCAGTTTGATTCGATGTCGGATTAGTCTTAGTCCAAGTCGTACTAGTATTGGTCTGGACGTAAGCATATATATATGCACACACAGGTCGAACGAGTTCTGCATCAGATTAGTACCGTGAAAATTCGGAGAAATAGAAAAGAGAGAATACGGAACCCTTGACAATAAGATTCTGAGCATGTCGTGCTTTTGACTTACGCATATGTGACAGATTCGTCGGCAAACCCCAAGATAATGTATGCATCGTCGCTTGCTGAATCCAGTAAATCAATGGGGCAAGATGTGGACAACCGGGCGGCGAGGCTGCCCCAAGACTGGCTGGTGGACATCCTCCACCGTCTCGCGCCGCGCTGGCTTGCCGTGTCCCGCTGCGTCTGCAAGGACTGGCAAGCCACCATCGACTCCCGCCGCCTCCTCCGCACAGACATGCTCCCGCTCAGGCTTGAGGGCATATTCATGTACTTCACGTTCCACAAGTTCCCGGAGTTCTTCTCCCGCCCGTGGACGCCCATCACGGGTGAGATGGACTTCCTGCCTTGCGCCACTGATAACCCAGATGATGACCTGTGTGAGGTCCAGGATCACTGCAATGGGCTTCTGTTGCTCCAACACTACGGGATTCCCAAGTACGTGGTAAACCCTGCGACACGGCGTTGGGACTCTCTGCCAAGGTGTCCCCCCAAACGTGTCATGGGGATGGAATACTCCTGGGAGGATGCATATCTTGTCTTCGATCCCATGGTGTCACCACACTACGAGGTTTACATGATCCCACTTATTCCTTGGAAGAGAGAGGGTGAACATCTTGACCCTTCATTTGAGGAATCTGAATGGCCGCCGGCAGCATTCATCCTATACTCCTTCTCATCGAGGACACGTTGTTGGGAGCCAAGGTCTTTTGACCGAGAAGGGGGCGCCCTAGGGACCATAGCTGAGATGCGAGCTCGTTTGGAGCGTACTTTTTCTTGGTTTACGCAGCAACAACAGCGACGCCGTGCGGTCTACCGGCGAGCAACACTTTATGTGCACTGCCAGAAGGATTTTCTTATAAGGTACCTGCATCATCCATCTCACTTTTCAAAATTTTCACTCAGTCTACCTCTTTCGTTGTTAGTATCTGAGTCATCAATGCTTTGACTTTGCAGAATATCATTGTCAGATGGCGTTTTTTGTGCAATTGAACTACCAGAAGGTGCCATATCAGATAAATATACAACAATGTATCTAGGAAGATCAGAAAAGGGGGTATACTTAGCATCGCTACACAACCATAGCCTTGGAATTTGGATCCTCGATGAATCGTGTGGTAAGATGGAATGGGTGCCCAAACACAAACATGACCTTGTGCTACCAGGTCATGAGTTTGATCGGCGCGGACCTTGGGTCTTACAAGATATGAACTACCACTTCTTCCGCCATCGCATTGATGATCCATACACATCCACAGACGAGGAAGCAATATCAGATGAAGAGTGGTACGAATGGAGCTCAGACAACGATTATGACGTCGCTGCCAATAGGGACATGCCCGAAGAGTGCTTTCATGGAGACATTGTGTTACTTGGATTTCACCCATTCAAAGAGATTGTCTTCTTGCTAATGGATGGATTGAAAAGATCAGTAAAGACAACACTGGCCTACCATTACAATAGCTTGAAGGCTGAAGTCTTAGGAAATGCAGTGCCAACAGAATATTACAATTATTTCCTA
Organism: Lolium rigidum; assembly: GCF_022539505.1. Lineage (NCBI taxonomy): Eukaryota > Viridiplantae > Streptophyta > Magnoliopsida > Poales > Poaceae > Lolium > Lolium rigidum. Next base: position 290,573,736 of record NC_061509.1, on the reverse strand, counting down.
TTGCCAAATGATCCACGCACAGTCGAAGGGTTTCCATATGTGTCTTGTTGGCTTGAAGAGTTCCCTACAAATACCCAATCTGGAAGCTCATCTTAAGCATTTCGCAATTGTTCTGCTTTGCTTATTTTTCTGTTCTTTTATGAAGCTTTTGATGACTCTGTTCTGTTGTGGATGTTGCTAATCTAGAATTCTTAGCAAATATGATTAAATTATTACTACTAGTAGTACATAAAAATATGTGGATCGTTTGTTTGACTTGCACGTTTTGGAAACATGGCTGAGATATGGAAACTGTCCAAGAAATGTACTTGTCTCAGTAGATTTAACTGATTCCGCTACCGTTTACATGTGCCATGCATGCATGGGCCGAAGTCCCCCACTGGTCTATTTTCCTTTGCTAGGCTAGAAGTGTTGATAGCGGTATCTGAATCAGCAACATTAGTAATTTTGTATGGACTAGAAGCCCACCTTTCATCTGTGAACGCTTCCGTGTGGATATGCTACAGAATTGTTTGCACGCTTGCACAAGCAAAGTCGTCCGTGCCGCGCGAACGCGACAGATTCATCTTGCATATGCGCCAACAAGTTGCCCTTGTGTGAGAGTGCTTACCCATGAAGATACGCAATCACGCATGCTTGTTGCATTTTTTTTAGGGGGCATGCTTTTGCATGTGTGTATACTTGTTCGTGTAAGAGACCACGGCTAAACATATGCTCAGTTACGCGTTGATGATGTTTCCTTGGACTCTAGCTAGCTTTGTTTTTTTGAGGGTAAGAGCACCTCTAGTTGTTGGGGCTTCCCGGCCGAAATTCGGCGCTAAATAGCGCTAGATGAATGCAAATTTCGGTCTGATGTTCCATTTTTCCAACAGCGAGTCCAGAGGAGAATTCAAATAGAATAAGACGAAATACATTCAAATTTAGGTTAAATTTAGAGATATTTAACATACTAGCACAATGCCCGCGCTTTGCTGCTGAAGAGCAAAAATTGTTAACTTCAAATACATAAAACTGCAAATTGTAGACTTAAAAATAGAAAACAACACATCGGAAAAGGCATGGTTACAATAGCGTATTTTTACTTATTATGGAAAACAACGCATCGGAAAAGGCATGGTTACAATAGCGTGTTTTTACTTATTATGTTGTCGAAAACATCGCATCGGCAAAGGCATGGTTACCATACCTTGTATTTTTGCTTATTGTTATGTGTATTGAATGTGTATACACTTGATAGAATAGGTCATTATTTTGAATTCTTAGTGCTCACTTGTGCTAATGCACTGCTATAAGAAATATAAGAAAATTCTGACTGCGCCCAAGAGATGCACCATCAGTTCATCACTGTACGATTGTATATTCTGCAAAAATAGACTATCAGACTGTCCGTGGCATGAACTTGTCATGTTGTATTGAAGCTGGCTTGGACTTCTCGTTCGTTTTCCAGAAAATGTTGATTGCTTGATCTAACTGAAACCAAAATGTTTAGTTCCTTGAAAAAGACACCAACACGAAATTTATTCATCAAACTAAAGTTGAATACTAAAGAATTACCGTGGGAATTTCATTTATAGAGTGTGAGCCATATACATTAGTTAGGCAGATAAATTCCTCAAGAAGAAGAGTTAAACAATGCTAGAATGTACTTATTGCTCGTTGTTGTCTTTCAGTTGTAAGCTTCCTTTCATGTTGATTGAGCAACCCCCCAAGGCAGCAGCTACCAGTTATACAAGTAGCATTGAGATAAGAAAACTGACTTCACGACCTTGGCTGTCGCGACATCTAAATGATGCAGGTCGGTCTGATAAGTTCCTCGCTTTTCTTGCTTTGTTGACCCACGTCTTCTTTCTTCCCCCAAATTCGTTTCCACCGACCGAAGCTCGGTCGCCTCCCCCTTCCAATTTGCGTCCCAGCGAGTACAAGGATACCTTGACCAGTCGCCTCAGACTCTCATTGAATCCGCTGCTTGCGTAGGCCTCTTCGCCGGGCGCTGCGCGTTCGTCCAGGATCCAGGTGATGTAGGTTGTCCGTGGGTGTAGAACCTAGGTGACGGAGGTGGGGGGTCCGCTTGGACACTGTCGAGGCGAGGCCTGCTAATCTGAAGAGCTGGACAATGTGAAGCGAAAATTGCAATTGATCCGCGGTTTCGTTTAGTCATTTTTATTGCCTACAGTCCGCCGAGGGAGCAAAATAAATCCAGCTTGATCTGAGGGAGTCGTGCTCGTCGTGGAGTCCCTGCGTGAGCAGGTCTGGGACGCGTGGTGCTTTTCCGCGAGGATCACAATTGAGGGAAGGTCGAGTGGGCTTGTCCGTTCCGTTTCGCCTCAAGCCCATAGTTTCCGCGAGCCGACGTCCGGTTGCGACTTGCGACGTACACGCACGAATAGCGCATTGCAATTTAATAGTTAAGAAAGATATATAGGCGAGTTCGTACATATATATGCCGATTTTGTAATATACTGCCCAGCGTGGCCGTGGCATGGCGGCGCCGGTACCACTCATCCTCGCTGTTGTCCTCCAGCTTGATGAGCGGCGCGCCGCGGGCGGGTGCGGCGCAGCGCCACGCGGCCACCAGGTCCAGAAGACGCCTCCTCCCTCTCCCAGTCTTGCCTGGACCAGGCGAGCACCACGTCCATGGGGAGGGCGTTGTCGGCTGGGACGAGGTCGTTGAGCGACCTCGCGATGGCCTCGCGGATCGCGACATCCTCGGCAGCGAGGTCAGAAGCCGATGCGGCCGCTGCGTCATCCTTCTTCATCTTCCTCTTCCGGCCACGTGACAAAGATGAATCGCGTCCCCCCCTCGCGGATGACGAGGGCGCCGCTGCTGCGCCCTCTGGTTTGAGGTGGGAAGGCCGGCTCCTTCTTGACAGCGCGCAAAGAGGTCCTCGGCATCGAAGGAGGCGCCGATCCGCACGAACGGTAGGACGAACTTGACGCCGAGCCCGACGACGAGGAAGACGCCATCCACCGTGGCATCCAAGAGCTTCTGTGTCGGCGCGACACGGATGGCACCACCGTCGGCAGCGGCATCCCAAGCACGGCGAAGTTGCCACCCTCGATGTGCGCGAGCACGTTATCGAGGGTGCGTCCCGATGCGCTCCACCAGCGGCGGCCGCCGGTGGCGTTGTTGCGCGCAAGAGGTGGGGGACGGCCATCGTACGCGGCTAGTTTGCAGTCGTACCTTTGCCGGAAGAACTCCCTACACGACTCGTAGTTGTCGGGGAAGAAGCGCGGGTCGACGCGCTGCTCGTCGCTCATGGTGGCGAGCACCGCGTCAATCTCCGCGTCAAGGGCATCGCCTTGCGGCGGCGGCGGAATCGGGATGCCTCCCGCGCTCAGACGCTAGCCTCCAGGTGGGCGGAAGTCCGGCGGTGCCGAGTAGCCCGCCATGTAGAGGAGTTGCCTCTCCCACTGGTGCGGGGACCGCATGCCGAAACCGTTGTTCGCCGCGCCGTCGCTGGCGAAACAGTTCGCCATTGGAGGAGCCGAGGATTTTTTCGGCGAGAGAAGAGCGGAGAGAGATGGGGGACGGTGGTGGTGCGTGCGGCCAGGCGCGGTAGCTTCGCGATAAATAGAGGGAAGCAACGCGTGAATTGGAGGAGATGGCATTAACTCACCACGTGGAAGCTACGCGTCGTGGCGACGACTGATCAGCGGCAGGCTTTTACAGCGTGGAAGACGCTGCGATGAGGACGACGATCGGCCTTTCTCGCCGGCAAGTCGGGGCCACCAGGCGCGCGAGAACTTTACTCGATGCTCCGGACTCCCCGAGCGGGGGTCGGGGTTGACATGGGCTCGCTGAATGGATGAAAGCCCAAATCCGAACGAAAACGAGAATCCACATACACGACTGCCTTTTTTCACCGTCCAGATAAAAAAAAGACTGCCGAGGACCTCACTGGATGTGCACTAATGGACTCTAGCTACTTCATTCCCGGCCCGAAGGTGGACAGGAGCCTTCTCACAGTTCACGTCAAACACAAGTATTTCAAGTAGACGACGTATGAACCACTTATAACCGTTGAGGGGCCTTGTGCAAGTTGACAAACAGGGGCTTTTTGGTTGAATAAAATCACACAAGTGTCCTAAACTTTCATGATTTTATTTTGGTTGCACATTTCCTCTAAAATGGCATCACAAAAACTCACTCTATACATGTCATGATAAACTCTTATGTATTAACTTATTCCTCGGATGCAATAATTTTGATTCCGTGTTTCTTGAACGTAATATTTTTGTTACCCGAAAATACTAGATGTGTTCCTTGATGCAATACTTATTCTCCGAGTAGACGAAACTCGTTCCCGAGTAGATAATTTCAAAATTTAAACTGTTATCTTATTTTATTTTATTTCAAATGTTAAAAAATTAAACATTGATATTTTAATTTTTTAACATTTTGAAATTTGATGTTTTAAAATGTATGAGTTTCTTTTTCAAAATTTGAAAGGTTTCAAACTTAGTATTTTTTCAAAATGAAATAAAAATAATAGGAGAATGAGTATATTACCTCCATCTTAAAGCTTAAGACTTATTTTTCTTTAAAACGTCAAACCAACTAAGTTTGACCAAACGTTTAGAAGAATCTATCATCAAATATAATATTTTGTAGATACCGTATGAGTGTTTATTTCATTATCTATCTAATGATATTGGTTTATATTTTGCATGTTAATATTTTTTGGTAAAACTTAATCAAACTTAACATAATTTGATTTCCCAAAAATAATATAAAAATTAAATTTTAAAATGGAGGTAGTATGAAGCAAGCCTCGTTCCTAAGGGCACCCACAATGTGTAGCCAAATGTGGTTCCATATTTCCCTTTTGGCTTTTGGAACTAGTTCCCTACACTGTGGAGGTAGTTCCAAAACAAGCAAAACTGGGAACCGGAGCAAGTAGTTGCTCCGATGCCAAGTCTGTGGCCAAATTCTTGATGGAATAAACAATGCATATGTAGAGAAGAAAGAGAAGATAGTTGAGGTGAGAAAGAGGGATGGCTGGAAAGAGAACACTTCTTTACATTATTTGTGTCGGTACCGGGACCTAGTGTACAGACATTTGGAACTAGACAACATTGTGGAGTCATGGCTAAATTTCACATCGATGCTAAATAGTACACTATGTCAGATTTGGCTATTTCAACGTTGTGGATGCCCTAAGGGTATGAGCAATGGAAGCATATGCATGTTCCTGCCCCATAAATCCACGTAGGAAAAATCAGCTGTAGCATCTACAAAAATCACAAGTTTCCAACGCAAGCTGCACCCAGTGGAACCCACTTAGGCAGTTTTTCATCACCCGGTGCTCTCTCTCTACAAGGTTTCTTCCCAATGTAGCCACTTTGTGCTTAGATTTTTCCTTACTTTATCTCTATGATTTGTTGCTGGCATGGAGGAGGCCACCTCCCCTGCAAGAGACCACTTTGGCTTGCAAGCAGCATGCAACGTTCTCCTGGGCCACCCGAGCCTACGTGGATTGCTGGGGAAGATGTCCAGCATGGAGCGTTGACCATGTCCTAAGTTAGCCCAACAGGGACATGCAAACGAGGCGCTGCATGCAGGAGCTACTCGGAAAAGACTCGCTAGCGCGCGCTACCAACCACCGTAGCGCTGAAGGGCGGGTGGTATTAGGCCGGCCCATCTGTCGAGAGCGCATAAGATAAAAGTGCGCTTAAAATGCGCAAAGTTGGGATTCAATCCCTGGTATCGAGTATACCACACTGGCGCTTGCCACTGCCACTGATGTTGCGTTGTTTAATTTAACCGTGCACTCTCCTTTTTAATGTATCTTACGGCGCGATATCTGAGTATATTCTGGTTCGAGTAGCTACCAGTGTGGTTCCGGTTGAGAATTGTACCTATACATGTTTAATCAGTTATGCTAATTTTTTCAGTATGTTTTCTCTTAACTGTAGAGTTAAGAGAAAGTGTTGTTCTTTCGTTCGGAAAGTGTTGTTTCTCTTAACTCTACAAAATTATTAGTTCCACTAATTTTTGTTCCCTGGTGTATAATTAGTTGTTCCCTAATGAATAATGATTTGTTCCTTCATACAGAAAATTTTGTTCCTTTAACTATAGAGAATTAGTTCCAATATTTTTTTGTTCCTAGGTGTATAATTAGTTGTTCCCTAGTGAATAACTATTTGTTCCCCTATGCATTTGTTCCTTCGTTCAAAATATTGTGTTCCTCTTAACAATACAAAATTAGTTCCACTATTTTTTCCCAGTGTATGATTAGTTGTTCCCCGGTGAATAATGATTTGTTCCTTCATTCAGAAAGTTTTGTTCCTTTAACTTTATAAAATTAGTTCCACTATTTTCTTTTGTTCCTAGGTGTATAATTAGTTATTCCCCGGTGAATAATTAGTTGTTCTCTAGTGTATATGTATTTGTTCCTTCGTTAAGAAAGTTTTGTTCCTCTTAACTCTACAAAATTAGTTCCATTAATTTCTTGTTCCCCGGTCTATAATTACTTGTTCGCTGCTAAATAATGAGTTGTTTCTTCATTTAGAATGTTTTGTTACTTTAACTCTAGAGAATTAGTTTCCCTAACTTTTTTGATCTCCGGTGATTAATTAGTTGTCCCTAGTATAAATGTATTATTGTTCCTTCCTTCAGAAAGTTTTGTTTCTCTTAACCCTACAAAATTAGTTCCACTAATATTTTGTTCCTCACTGTATAATTAGTTGTTCCCGAGTGTGCAAGGTTTTATTCCTTGATTGAGTAAGTTTTGTTCCTTTCCCTCCACATAAACAGTTCTTTTTTTTCTATTACATGTGTATAATTAGTTGTTTCTCTGTGAATAATTATTTGTTCCCAAGTGTATATTTATCTGTTCCTTTTGTTCTAATATATTTGTTCTCTTGTTCTAGAAAATTGATTCGAGAATATAAATTCCACACATTTATAGTTTTTTTTACGGTCGATAAAGTTTTTGTACGATTGTGGTTTTGAATTTGCCCCCTCGCAGTTTCCCCAAAACTATACGTGTGTTGGTGCACCGGCTAGCTTACTTACTAACTACGTCTGGTGCACCGGGCCAGCTCACTTGCTAACTACGTAGATGTACATGCAAGTGCATGGATTTTGCGGCAAGGTGCGTCATGGTGATGCGCATGCACATGCATGGATTTAGTGGCAAGGCGTGATTCATGCTATAGCCGTGGAGAGAGTACTAGCACGTACCGGCAACGATTGGTACCTGCTGCCAGCTGTAGACAGACAGCGACATCTACATGCGCAACCGGGGAACAACTAAGAAAATGTCGACGGGCCGACTAAGAAAATGCTCATCCTTGCCGACGTTCAGCGACGCGGGAGATCGGTGGCGCGCATGCGCTAGGGAGGAGGGTCCAGCTACTCTGGCACGCGAACGGGCGTTACGGGCTTCCGTGCGCCAGGAAGCGTTCACATTTCTTTTTAGAGAGACTAGTACAAATGCCCGTGCGTTGCCACGAGTTTCAAATTTTATTTCTTAATGCACATATATAGAATAGCATCAAGCACTCTGAGCAACATCTTCAACCGAGAAAGGGGTATCTCCTACACGGGTACTATTCTGGTTACTCCAGCAAGCAGTCATCGGTTGAATCATCAATTACTCCGATATTTCCCATACGATACGTAGTGCCTCAAGGTGAACATGCTCCATTCCATGCTTTGGCCACACATCAGATTAACCTCCTTGCACTTGATCAAAACATGTGCTCCTTCCTCCTTACTTCTATAGTTATAGTAAAATGTATGTGCACTCCTTCCTCCTCATTTCAAGAGTTATAGTAAAATGTTCTTGCATTGGTACGATCCCACGATCGATATCTTTAGGTTTTGACAACCATATAGTTTGACATTCAATTAGAATGCATTTTGAGAAGCCATAATTTCTAGCAACCGAGTTTTCAAATGAATTTAGGATACTGATACATATTGAGAAGCCGTAATTTTGCAGCCATATAGCCGTAATTTCGCAGACACATATACGCATAATCAAACTTTCTTTTTAAGCCTTAATTAACATGAAACTTTCCTTTGAGTTATGACACTGCGAAAAATTACTTTGAAGTTGCTGAAGCTTTTAAAATTTACACCCCACAATATCTGGAATGCAACCTCTACTCAGCAGTAGGCGTCTACCACATTTTTAAGCACTGTATTTATTAGTACTATCACACATAAACATACAATTTGATGATATAAATATAAAACCATTTGTCTACAAAAATAAATTGCTCCAAGTAACATTACATAGTACACATACATGTCAGCTAGCAGCCTCTCTGGATTTCAACCACTCGATCAGACTAATCATGTAAGGGATCTTGCTACCATGAATGATCCTCTCTAGTCAAAAATAGTAAATTAAAAAATAATGCTAGATAAATTATAGCATAAGCTAGCTATTACAAGAGATCAATAGAAGAGTATTGACAGGAAGGGCAAAACTGAATCTATCTGTGCATATGGCAACAAAGACAGCTTGGCAGGCCTTCCAAAACCATTGGAGGATAAGTAGTAAGCTAGGAGTTGAATGCCACCAAATGATATGGGCTCTGAGATGTGGCCTGCAAATCTATTGTAAAATGGAATCGCCAATTAATACTTTGTAATCTACAGCCAAATGCCTAGATGGAAAATAGGAAAACATGATGGTTGTTCTTGCTATCATTCCATGCCAGCACTTCATGCCAAGTTACCCTGGCAAAAGGGCATTCAAACATTAGGTGGCCCATTGTTTTTGGGGCCTGGTCGCAGAGAAGGCATCGTGTGTGGTGTTGCAAGCCATGCCTTTCTAAGCGCTCCACATTACTGTTTACATATTACTGACAAAGTCTGGGCAAAACCATGAGGTACAAATAGCAAGCAGGATTAACATATATATATATATATATATATATATATATATATATATATATATATATATATATATATATATATATATATATATAGAGCCCAACTATTCTCGAACCCCCTTAAGAGTGGTTCTAGAATAGTTATTCTCGAACCCCCTCTAACCACCATCTTATCCCGACCCGACCCGCCCGGAAAAACCAGTAGCCTCGAAGTGAACCCCAACTCCGCGCAAGTGAACCCCTCGTTCACATCCTCTAGCCGAGACAACACTCCCCAATCCGACCGTGCCTCCTACCGGGTCGGCGCCGGCGGACGAGCGGCGGCGGTAGCCGACGTGAGGGAGCCGGCGACGAGTCCGGCGAACTTCCCAGCCGGAAGACCTTCTTTCGCGTCGGCATGGGAAAGCGAGAGCAGGTTCGAGGAAGCTCAACACGTAGCTCGACGAGATTCCCCGGCAGGAAGATCTCTCTTCCATGCCCGCTTCCCACCGCCGTGTGCTCCAGCCCGGGCGCCTCCGACCGAGATCTCCTCCGCGCGGCTCCGATCCGGGCGCTCCCCAACTCCACCGAGCAGCTCCGATCCGGGCGCGCCCCAACCCTACCGCTCGGCCGCAACCCCTACGCGCGGCCCATCTCCACCTCTTGCTTCACCGGCTGGCACCTGCTCGGATCCCTGCGGGTGGGCTGGCGAAGACACCTATTGGATCGCTGCCGATCTCTCCAGACACGGCTTCGGCCACGTCCTCGCTCGCCTCAGGTGAGAATCTCCGATTCCGAAGATGGGCGAACCTCTTCCTAGTATGACGTGAACATCTTATTCCGCAACTCGTGTCATCTAGCTAAAAGCATGCGCTATGTCAACCGTGTGCCGAACTTCCACATCTTACCACAAGAAGAAGAGCAAATATCGGTGCATACTCGCTATGCATTTTCTTGTACTGATTGATTTGCTAGTTGGTTAGTAGTTGTTCTTCACGATCAAACTTTGTTTGATAAGTAGGGAGATACTTCAGTGGTTCAGAACTTTAAAAAGCGAAAGTTCGGTCATGTCATGGTACAAGTTCGCCTTTCCTTTACGGGAATTCATCGATAAAGTCATTGAGCCAAGGGCCACCACTAGTGCAAACACTCGCCCAACTGCTGACGGCACCGAATTGCTGCTTGTTCGGTATGAAACGGCCTACAACCTACTCGATGTTTACTTGCTGATGTATATTCCTTAGCTTTTCTAATTGATGTGCCGGTAGCAGTTCAATAGTTCAGAATTTCTTGTTAGGATGTTCAATTTGTACACACGTGGAGACGACTTTTAACCAAACATGCTACTACTTTTTATTCATTGCTATCCATGGTGTCGTCTGCGACGGCGACAAGAGTTGCTGTCCATGTTTTACCCTGCGGCCCTTCCCTGCATCCACGAGGTGATCACCTACTGCTAGTTCTGAACATCTGGTACGTATTTTCAGTTTAGAAGTGCTACTAGTTCAGAGCTGAACTTCTACTGTTGATGCTCTCATGTGCAATGCATTCCACCTTTATATTGTTTCATCATCAACGTGTGGAAAAAGGATTAAAAATAGCAGAAAATGTTCGTTGTATAAAAAGTTCAACTTGTTAAGTTAGGGCAGTTCGTTACTCGAAAAACTAAAGCCCACTCCATAAAATATTTTGAATTTTATGTATAAAACAATTGAAGTTTGCTTGCTCAAGAAAGCTACAAAAAAATATGTAACGAAGCAAGCAGCTGCAGCCATTCTTCTGGCGCTATTTGTCTTTTTTATACATAGACAGGGGTGATTGAAGAAACCATTCAGCTTTAAAAATACAGGAAGTTCATCTCGAATTCACCAAAAGGTTCACCTTCTCTTTGTCGCGCAATTCACTCTGTCAATCATTTTTGCTCGCAAGTTCACATCATTTTCCTTTCGAGGTTCACTTTATCTCAATGTGAAAATTCGGTTTTATTTTGTGTGGAAGTTCATTATTCCTATTAACTTAGAAAATCTAAACAATAGGAAGTCCACTTATTAAGCGACATATGATTATTTACCCAAGTCCACTATAAAAAAACTTTTGAGTTTGATGTGTAAAACAATTAAAGTTAACTTTTCGTTTTGTAGAGTTTGATGTGTTAAACCAAAGTAGGAGTTCACTTCAGTTTCGAAGTTCCTTTTAGTTCTAAACTTTTATCTTATGTCATCAGGTAACTGTATAGAGTGTTTCATTTTCGTACCAGGTCTTACATTTTGTTTTCAGTACGTCGACAGTTCCGATTTGTGCTTGATTGATATTCTCATTGCTACATGGTTCATATTAACTGAGATAAACTCCAGATTTGTAGAAAGTGAAAGTTCACTTGTTGTCATTGTTAAGTTCGATTCGTCTCCAATAGGAAGTTCACCCAATGAGTTTTGAGAAATTCACACCACTTGAAGATCAGTTTTTCTTGGTCGTACACTTCTCCAAAAATAATGCAAGTTCATTTTTCATGGAAGTCCAGTTCGACCATGACAGAAAATTATCTAAATATGCCGTATGAAGTTTATTTATTTTCATATTTCACTCTGAAGCAATTGAAGTGAGCACATAGTGACTGCAAGTAGAAACTTGGGGTGGTCTTTGTATTCAGTTTTCTGTTCTTCTGTTCATATTCTCAGTCTTTATATTATGTATACATGGCACTATATTGATACAAGCATGCTCTGCATCTTATTCCATGGAGTGATGACAACACTTGGAGCTCCATTTGGATTGATGAATTGAAAAAGAAACGAAACAGAAGGTATGGCTTACTACTGCATATGAAATATATGCATTTGCAGTATATGAAAAAGTCCACCTGCAGTACATGTTCATTTTAGGCTGTTCACTCGGAGAGGCTCACTTTTTTAATCTTGAAGTTCGAATCATGGGAGGAGGATGTTCACTTTTTTTGGTAGCAAAATGTGGCAAGAAGTTCACTTTTAAAATGTGGGAAACAGAAGTTCAATAAGTGAACTACAATAAGTCCACTTTAACCACAATTTGTGAACTGAAGTATTTTTAAATCAAGGAGTTCACTTCTACCTGAAGTTTGCCTTTTTTATCGGGGAGTTCGTCTTTTTAATTGTGTTCGCAAGTTACAATCTTCCTCACATAGAAGTTCGCCTTTTGTGATTTTATTCATAAAGATTGTTGCTAGCTTAACTCGCTGCCTTTTGTGATTTTATTCATAAAGATTGTTGATAGCTTTGTATTTTAGCAAATGTTGGACGCTCGCAACGACATAAAAAACAAATATATACTATTTACTTAATCCGATGCCATTTTTTTAGCATAAAAAGGTTGAAATAATGATTTACTATGTTGCGAAATCGGTGTGCATATACACAAGGAAGCATGGCCTTGGATCTTTATAGATCCAGAACATATAAACATATAAAGAACATATAAATATTTCTTTATCTTCTAAAATTCACTATTTTATCGGGTAAAAGTTCACTTCGCCTATGAGGGGAAGTTCACCTATCAGTTCACTTATGTATTTAGGGCAGGTCAAAAGTCTGATCGATGTGCCGGTACATGCTGATTGATCTTGCTGTTGTTTAGCCCTTAGCTTTTTTGATTGATGTGCCGGTACTTCACAATTTCTAGTTAGTACGTTCAGTTTGTACACATGTGAAGTTCACTTTTGTCCAACAAAAATAGTAATACTTTTATTCTTAATTATCGGGATCGTACTTTGTTTGTCGTAGAAGTTCATTTTCTATTTTTCGTGTAGTTCAGTTTTTGCTTCTCCAAAAGTACTGCAGATTCAGTTTGTTGTTGTTTGTAACTAGTATGCTGCCTCCTCTGAACTCCGATATCGTTGCAACAATTTTTTTTTACGAAACCAAGTGCAGCATTTCAGTGATTCTCACTTACTTATCTATGATGTATGTTTCACTGGGAAAATTAGTTTTACTTTTTTTCCAGGGGAGTTCACTTGGTACGAAGGCAGAGTTCAGTTTTTGTAGCGCAACAATTCATTTCATAATCAGCAAGCTATTTAGTAATGAGGTAGTTATTCATTTATTGGAACAGAAGATTCATGGAGCCAAGGTAATATTTTTCGTGAGTGCAGTATGTGAAGTTCATTTCTTCTAATCCTTGTAGTTCACTTCCCCTAATTCATGAAGTTTACATCTCTTGCTACTTGCTATTTAGTTCATCCATTAGGTTTAGATATGCACTTGTTTATTTAATTCCTTGTGAAAGTCAATTTTTTGTCGAAGTTCAGTTTTATCTACGGGAGAGTTCACTTTATTTTTTAGAAGTTCAATTGGTATAGTGCAGATATTCATTTCTTTCAGCAAAAAAGGGTCTAATTTACCCACGAGGGAAAGGTTCACATTTTGTTGTCACGAAGTTCACTATTTTCAAATCTGGAAGTTTGCATCTGTTGCTAATTTTTATTGTACTTCTTCATGGTGTATGGTACTAACTAAATTGCCCTCAGTTCATGTCACTTGTGTTTTTCTTTGATTTCTCAAACCGTATGCCCAGAAGTTCAATATGAACGCGTCGGTATTTCACTTTGTCTCGCTGAAAAATCATCTTATTGTCGGGTAATTCATTTTAAATATGCAGAAAGTTCAGTTGTGTCACGCATGAAAATTCATTTCATTTTGATTTGGAAAACAAATTGAATGGTGGGAGGAAGTTATTATTTTTAGAGATTGTTCTATGAGCTATTTCTTGTAGTTTGTTGTGAATTGCTAATGCTAACAGAGGGTGCCCCTTTCTTATTGTGTAATGTTCTAGCTTTGCTCTCTCTAACACTTTTAAAGAATTGTACAGAGGTTCATTACTATAAAAGAATTCACTTTGTATAAAGAGAGAGAAAACAAATACTGAATTCCGTTCCACACCCGAACTTTGCCATATATAAATACTGAAGTCCTTTCATATTTTTTGTGTACAAAAATGATTGCTGAGCACAATATCTTATATTTGTAAAAGTACTATGATTTATGATGTAGAAAGAAAAAGAAGCTCATATTGTTCACATGGCAAGTTCGTATTTTATTTTCAGGAGTTCTTTTTGTTTGCTTTGTAGTTTAAACAAAAAAGAAGGCGAGAAAGTTTACTTTTATTTGCCTGAGAAGTTCAGTTTGTCTGCCATGCTTGTGAATGTGAGTTGATGTTGCACTCCAATGATATGATCAATAAACGTAAATTCTTAATGAGATGCCAACATCTGTACTATTTGGGAGGTTTATTCTCTGTCTATGAGAATTACATTCTTGGCATATTGGGAGTGTGTGTGTGTCGCTCCATCCTGAGACTCCATTTTATTTTTTCGCGATTTTCTTTTCTGTTTTCTTGCAAAAAAAAAACATGTGTGACTGCAGTTCCAGAATAATGTTTTCTAGATTTGGTCATCGAGAAGTTCAGATATTAACTAGAGGAAGTGAACTCTACTATTTTGAGACGTAATTATGCTTTTATTTTAATTTTGGTTGCAGACATTTCTTTGGGTTTGACGAAAGATGCTTAAATTGTGCCTTCTGTTTGAATTTTGTAGCTTGAAAGCCTTCCTGCTATGGTTTCTGGGCTTTATTCAGAGGATAACAAGATGCATCTTGTGGCAACGACACTGTTCTGCAAGTAGCTATGTGTAGGTACTTACTTTTCAGTTTTTGTTAGATTTCTTATTGGCGGCCAGTTCACTTTGAGCAGATGGGAAGTCCGTCTTTCTTAATACAAAGATGGTGCTCTCATGTTTTATCTGATCTTTTTCTCAGGTTGTGCCGAGAAACCGGTGCCATGCTTCGCTGTGCTGCTGGCATCCGTGATCTGCTCTTAGTTGGTGTGCCCCAGACCGAACCAAATGACCCTAGTTACCACCTTCAGGACCTGTGCATGTGCGCCTTCTGTAAGGCATGCGATCTGTCTGTTTAGCATCGATGGTGGCATGCGCAAGTAAGTGCCTGCCCACAATGTGGCAGCGATTTCGAAGACGTTTCCAGTGTTCACCATCTCAGTAGCGGAGACAATTTTTTTTCCATGTTACCTGTTGAACAAATGGTTGTCAGAGCTGAAACTCTTTTTCTGTAAAATGGGGACACTCCTTTTTCCCCATGTCGGCCCGCGAACTGAGAACTTCAGAGAGCACGCGATGTGAAGTTCAGCAAAAGAGAACGTCAAAGTTCAGATATCCCATTTTATGTGAAGTTCAGAGGCAGATGGTTTGTTTAAATTGTAGGTGCTTTTGGCTGAAGTCATCGAACCATACTTGTACTTGTTTCTATTCCGTATTTTCTATCAAAGCCTGGAGAAAAAAAAGTATTTATGTGTAGTGTTGGAGGAATTTAAAACATATTTTGGATTCTTGTGTGGGAAATTCGTTGGACATGCAGAGATTTGAAAACTTGGACATTGCAGATATCGGCTGTGATTGGGGAATGTAAAACGTTGCTATCTTAACATGAAGATCACTGAGAATTCACAGTTCACATTAACTTTGCAGCAATTATAAGGTTCACATTTCTTTTCGTTAGGCACATAAAGTTCACTTTCGTGGGGACGTTCGTCCAAACCCTTTCTTCTGAATACCCTGGTGCAGGTTGGATGTTTAGTTTCATTTGACAGGGAGTTCCGATTCTACAAGCGGGGAATTTACTATTTTGTTAGAAAAAACACTCCTGCCAATCCAAAAACATACTTGTACTTTGGGTGTGTATTTTGTAATCATGTACTATGAAGTTCAGTTCTTATTTATTTACTCGTAGTTAGCGTCGTCCATTTCCTCTATCGGAGTTCGTTTTTATATTAACAGAAAGTTCACCTACACTGACTAAATGAATTTTTAATCAGAACAAATCAGTTGACCCACAAATCACTTCCTGGTAATTCGGAAGAAAAATGTACCTTTTCCCAACAAAGGAACAAGATTCAGGGGAGAAGAAGTTCACATCCACAGAAGTTCGCTATAATTTTATTACATGCCTGAAACTTTTATACCGCGATCGGAAGTTCACTAACAGATATAAAGGAAGTTCACTTCTATATTCGAGCACCTCATACACTCTGTTTTTCTGGACGGAAATCATACGCATAGAAATCGTCCGTACAACCACCGATTGCGCAAATCGATCAACTCAACGTACAATTAGCACTAATATAACTCTACTAATACTCCAACATATCGCAATGCCACACCTACTCAATCTAGATGAGCCAATTTCGAAATGTTCTTGTGTCGGCGTTATCTTCACTTTTATGTATTTCTGAAATTAAACTAAAACCATTTAGAATTTGGAAAAACATTCAACATGAAAAAGATTCGCCTAATCAATATCTTTTCAACGCAATATCATTTGGAAAATTCCGATAAGTGGTTCGGAAATTAGCCCCAAAAACAGTTCGAAAAATCGAGAAGTTCGAAAAACGTAATCACGTATTTTCAAATCTGCTCTTAAACTGTAAAGAATTTAGAAAAGTGTTCTTCATGAAAAAGGTGCGCCTAGTCAGCACCTTTCCAACGGCATATCATACGCATCATTCCGATAAACGGTTTGAAAACTGGAACCCCAAAACTGTACAAAAATAGAGAAATCCGAGAAAACGTCGTTTTGTATATTTCAAATTAATTTAAATCAATAAAGAATTTGGGAAAACAATGAACACGAAAAAGTTGCGAAATTTCATTGCGAATCCAACGGTATATTATACGCATCAATCCGATAAGCGGTTTGAAAATCATCATGGAAACACCGTCCGCACGAACATGCAATTCGGTATTCCGTCGAGAAGTTCACTAGGAAAACACGCGGAAGTTCAGAAAGGGTTCGAGAATAGTTATTCTCGAACCGGTTCGAGAATAGCAGACCTATATATATATATATATATATATATATATATATATATATATATATATATCATAGAGGTTATTTGGAGGGAGCATGGTGATCAAGGTAGAATTCGAGGTGAATGGCTGAG
The DNA here is from genome assembly GCF_022539505.1 of Lolium rigidum. Classification (NCBI taxonomy): domain Eukaryota; kingdom Viridiplantae; phylum Streptophyta; class Magnoliopsida; order Poales; family Poaceae; genus Lolium; species Lolium rigidum. The sequence continues at coordinate 290,556,924 of NC_061509.1, read as the reverse complement.
AATGTGGTGTAGCTTACCTTTTATATATCTTCGAAATTGGACGAGAATCCTGATCTGCGAGGTTTCTTCAGTGGCTATGCAAGGGGAATGTAATTGAGTTAACCAATTCACATTGCAAGCATTAGTTATGTATAAAAAACTAAACTGGCAATTCCTATGAATCGAACTTCGCATTACAGAATATGCAAATATATTGTCATATAGGACCATTTACTTATACATATACCCCTACTACATATGACATAATAATATGATTTCATAACCATGTTCTCTTGATAACCCGTAGAGTCAGCACACTTCTACTAATATGTAAAGCAATTAATGACAAATGCAAGTAGTCAACAAACATAAAAACCAGTGAAGAAACCAGAACAATGGAGCCACTTTAACTCTCATTGATGGTGTTTTGAACTGATCAATTGCAGGATTAATGGGATTACAATGCAGATGCAAGCCATACAAAATGAATAGTTGATGGTACACAACAGAAATGGCACCATAGAAGCTGGAAACTAATCAACATGATGGTTGCCTGATTGGTGTTCTAACTTTTACCATTTGAAATGACAATTTACTCTCATATATTCATAAAAGTAAATAATAAATAAAAAGTGATATGAATGGACAAACCCATGACCACTAATAAGTATTGAAAAATACTAAAAATGAGTGAGGCATGCTCATCATACAAAATCGCCACAACACTTTCAGTTCAACGTGAAAGACCCTTCTACAATATCACTTATGAATGGACAAACCCATGACCACTAATAAGTATTGAAAATATACTAAAAATGAGTGAGGCATGCTCATCATACAAAATCGCCACAACACTTTCTCATCCAGACTGGCAGTCAGAGTTCAAAATAACTTTGGAATGGAAATGGAAATTAACAGGGTCAAGAAGCTTCACTATTTCGACAGGATAACCCTTGGTCACATCAAACTATTAATCACTCAAGGCAAAATATTTTCCGCCTTCTATTTCGATAGGATAAGCCTTGGTCACATCAAACTATTAATCGTTGAAGGCAATATCTTTTGGTGCCCTCCCAGATCAAATTAATTTACAACCACATACATGTGTTCTTAGCAAAAAAACATTTCTTACCAAAGTACCGCAAGAAATGTTCTTAGCAAAGTACCGTAAGCCAAAAATACCATTTTTTATATAGTAAACTTCCGGTACTGTCTATTTTACGAATGCAAGTTTAGCTACTAATTTCTATACAGGATTGACCAGTAGCCTTGTTTTAAACTTGAAGGAACAAATTATGAGTTCTCACCATGGAGACTACATCTTGTCATCGTGGTGAGAAATGCTCTGATCTCTGGAGGTGCATTCCCAAGTTAAGCAGCTCGGCAATCTCCATCTTGATCCAAATATCTGCTTATTCTGTCCAGATTTCATATTAAATACACTGTTAAAACTATCTCAATTCAGGACTGCGTCCGCCTAGGTATAATTCTCCCGAATAAAATTCATGGCGAGTATGCACAGCAGTGGAAGAAAAAAAAATCTGTTGGTAATATGTTTCTATTGTCGAGAAGTCACCAGGGGCTGGCTAACACCACGGGTGGTGGTCTAGGCAGCCTGGATTCGAATCTCACCTTCTTAATTAAAGTAGTATCTAGTTCCTCCTAGACACTCCTTCAATATATTTCTAACGTCATTATCAAGTCACCATAAAAATTACATAACCAGACTAAATCTAATGCTTAGAAAAGGCAGTAGTTTTTTTTAGAATGGAAAAGGCTATTAAGCACTACTTGCAGCACTCAACGACTTGGATCAACCATGCAAACTACTTGCATACATCTTGAAGGTGCCAGTGCTGATTTCTAACTAATCTTTCATGGATCAAACCCCATTGCGTAACAAATTTCAATCTACAATCCGATGAGACAATTTGTCAGTCAAGTTATAGGTGTTCATACACATGGATGCGGGGAATCAATCTCTCATCTTACTGTAAGGTTGAGTCCAAAGAAGGGAGGTAGCAGTGCCATAACAGATTCATTAATTAACTATTCGCTTCAGATGAAGCAACTGACATCTCCACCAAAAGAAAATCAATATCCATTTATTCAGCCTAAGCGTTACCTTGAATCGTGCCTGGCATGGACGAAGCGGCGGCATCCAGACTGGCGTCATGTGTTCCATGACGAGTAGTTTGGGAGGACGTGTGTTGTAAGGATCAAACAATGGTCGACCACAGCTTGTAAACCGGTGTGATCCCCAACAGTTGGAACATCTTTCGCATGACGATCACAGTCGCTTCACCGAGCAGCACCCGGCTCAGCTCCTCCTTTGATCCTACCACCTGTGGAGTTAGCAAAGATAGCGGTTAAAACCTCATGAGCTAAGGCAGGTGGCATGCTTAATTAGATGCTAGTAGGCGGAATGCGTTGGCATTTTCTCATGCACCGCGAGTGAATATAACGATAGAAATATAGACAAGTGTACCAGACAATTGGTGTAGAACCTTGTGAACATTTCAGATAGGTCGTATAGGTATTTGCACAGAATATTTATAAGGAGTTCAGTGCATGCCTCTTCAACAACCTGAAACAGATAGCAACACATAAATCAATTCAAAACAGGACCATTCCTAATTAAGCCATGTCATCTTAACAATATGTCAGATTAAAGTTTAGCTGATTCTGAGATAGTCCATTGAATGATTAAATTTAGTTAATAGTGTCAATTGTACCTCTGCAAAGCGGATGGCCAAGAGAGCTGTTCCAATTCTAAGAAAAAACCCGCAATTCAATTTGTGTCTGATGGCCAAAATTATTCATGCTGAAACTTTTTAGAATTGACAGCATTAGCACATAAATTTAACTCCCTACAATGGAGCAAGCATGAGCATGTGTATACGGAAGATAGACAGCAGTAACTACTAAAAGGAGTAAGCAAAAAAAGATGGCGGGTTAGAAAGCACATATTAATAGGATTTCCATTCATGCAAAAGAATGGTCATAAAACTATGGCAGTAACAGAAAACACAAGAACAAAGATTGAATACAGAGTATATATAGTGTAAACAAATATGCTACTGCAGCAGCTGATAACAGATAAATGGTGAAGAATGCAAAGGCGAAATAATTCAATACATAAACTGAAGTCTGGAAGACGTTTGTGCAAATTTGGCTGCAATAATAAACACAATATTACCTCGAGGGTGGCTTGGTTCCAGCAGGAGTTCATTCACCAGGAACTTTCATGTACTTGTCAAATTTATCAAACATATTAACCTGTAAATACTTGTCAAAGCAGTGTGTTATGCACCGGACATCTTGTCAATATCACAAACACTTATCCTGCAGGGAGTCGAAGTAGTCATGCATGTAGAAATTAGAAAGGAAGGGAGGCAAACATGGGAAGGAGCAGGAGATCACGATGCTAGAGAGGAAGAGGGCGTCAGTGGCAGGGAATTCCGCGCGTGGAGCGAATTCCGCGCGTGGAGCACAACGGCTAAATCCAGACTACCGAAGTATGCGAGCATGGCGTTGTTGTGGCGGCGTCGTGGTGCTGCAGGGCAGTCCGTGCGTGGAGCTCTAGGACGGCGGCCGCGGCGTCCAGGCCCGCAGGGTGAGGGCCGGGGCGACGCCATCCAGGCCGACATGGGTCGATGCAGTGCAGTCCGCTCATGGAGCTCGAAGGCGGCTGCGGCCAAGCCTGTAAGGCGGGGAGCGACGCCATCCAAGACAGCATGGAGGATGTGCAAACACGTTCAGGGCTTCGAGGTGTGCGAGGGTGTTGGGGAGGGGAGGACGGCGATGGGGATGGTGGCGTCGTTGGGGGAGGTAGGTGGCCGGTGGACTGGAGGTCCTCCAAGCTCCGCGGGAGAGGGAGGCGGCGGAGGGTGATCGGTGGCAGGAGCTGCGCTCGGGTCGTAGAATTCGGCAGGGCGAGGTGCGAGGGTTTCGGGTTTTTTTTTGAGCTCCAATAAACACTCTTATAACACGAGTGTTATCGGGATACAAACACCATCCGGGGGCTCCAACAGCCAAACATGACGCCCCTCCTCCAAGAGGACACTATACCTAGCAAGCGTATGTGCCTCCTTGTTCGTTTTTCGTCGCTCGTGCGCAAACGACAGGTCCTCGAAGTCTCCTTCCGTCTCCTTGATCTCGCGAACAACATTGACGGGGTTTCCAAAAAGCTGGATACTACTAATGAGACCGTCAATGCTATGCAAGATCAAATGATAGATATTCAGCGCAATATTCAAGTTTTGACACTCGTTATTGAGAATTTGACCCAACAACAACAACACCATGAGGATGAAGATGCTGAGCTTCAAGATGAAGCACCTGGTGTTGGTCGTGGTGCTGGGCGTGGTAACCGTGGTCGTGGCTTTGTTGAACTCGGACGCCATGGTCGTGTGTTTGGGGAAGAAGACAGATTGTGTAAGCCAAAGTTCTCGATACCAAAATTTGAAGGAGGTGCTGATATTGAAGAATACCTCACTTGGGAGCTGAAGATTGAGAAGTTATGGCGCTTACATACTTATACTGAAGATAGGAAGGTCAAGCTTGCTTCCTCAGAATTTGATGGCTATGCATTGCGTTGGTGGGATGGAGTTACACGTACTCGTCAAGAAGATCACGAGATGCCAGTTTGTACGTGGCAAGAGATGAAGACCATTATGCAAGCTCGTTTCGTGCCCACTAATTATTTGTGATCTATATATGATAAGTTGGCCCTATTGAGACAAGGTGTGAAGACTGTTGCTACTTATTTCATGGAGATGGAGATGCTTATGCAGCGTGGCCATGTCCGTGAATCACTATGGATGACAATGCAGCGTTTTCTACATGGTTTGAAGTATGATATCAAAGGCATTGTTCGTCATCACAGTTACACCACTATGAAGGAGTTACTAAATCATGCAAGAGAAGCTGAAGCACAGTTAGCTAAAGAAGCGCAAATCAAAGGTCGTGCTATGGGAGCTGGGCGCTACAGGCCTAGGGCGCCAACATCTATGGCGCTGGCGCCATCTTCGCGCTCTGCACCTTATTCTACTCCGTCTAGCAAGCCAGGTTCTCCAATGTGTCCAACACAAAGAAGCCCGAACCTGCTGCAAGTACGAGTGATTCTAGCATGTCTACTGCGTGCAACCGTGATATGAATTGTCATACATGTGGTGGCAAGGGTCACGTCAAGAGAGATTGTCCTAACCGCAAGGTCATGATTATCAATGAGGACAATGAGTATGAGACTGGATATGATGTTGATCCATATGCTCCAGAAGATGATGATTATGACAGTGATGGTGTAGATGCTTATCCGTCTGAAGCTCGCACTATTGTTGTGTGTCAGCGTGCTCTTAATGTGTTGCCAAGAGCATCTACTCAGAGCTACAATTTGCTCCAAACAAAGGATTTAGTTAGTCCTGACAAGGCTTGCAAGGTCATTTTTGATGGCGGGAGTTGCCGCAATTTAGCAAGCAAGGAGTTGTGCACCAAGCTGAAACTGAAGTATCTACCGCACCCGCATCCATACTATATTCAGTGGTTGAGCGACAATGGTGAGATGAAGGTAAACCACATGGTGCGTGTTGACTTTGAGATTGGACCGTATAAGGATTTCATTGATTTTGATGTGGTTCCTATGACGGTGTGTCACCTACTTTTGGGTCGGCCTTGGCTCGATGACCGTTCTGTGCAACACAATGGCCGTGCCAATACATATCACTTGAAGTTCAAGGGCAAGAAAATCAACTTGCAACCTATGTCACCATAGCAAATTGCCAATGAATCTCGTCAGAAAGTTGAAGTAAACTTGGAGGATGCACCAATAGATAGGCGAGAGAATTGTAATGCCGTGAATGATATAATGAAAAGTGAGAGAGTGAATTCCTTAGTCTTATTAGCCACCAAAGAAGATATGAGAGAATTTAGTGAGGATCCTACAGCCATGCATCTTGTGCTCATGTACAGGGGTACGGTTTTGGTTTCTAACGACATGACCCCTATTCCTCTTGGTGTTTATAATGTGTTGCAGGAATTCAGCGACGTGTTTCCGGATGAGGTGCCCGCAGGATTATTACCATTGCGTGGTACTGAGCATCAAATTGACTTGATCCCCGGAGCTTTGCTGCCCAATAGGGCGCCATATAGGACGAACCCCGAAGAGACGAAGGAGATACATAAACAAGTACAAGCGCTACTCGACAAAGGTTATATCCGCATAAGCCTTAGTCCTTTTGTTGTTCCTGTTATTCTAGTTCCTAAGAAAGATGGTACATGGCGTATGTGTGTAGATTGTAGAGCGATAAACAACATTAATATTTGATATCGTCATCCTATTCCCCGTTTAGAGGATATGCTAGATGAATTGAGTGGTGCTTGCTTGTTTTCTCTAAAATTGATTTGCGTAGTGGTTATCATCAAATTAGGATGAAAGAGGGGGATGAATGGAAAACAGCCTTTAAAACAAAATTTGGTTTATATGAGTGGTTAGTAATGCCTTTTGGTCTGACTAATGCACCTAGCACTTTCATGAGACTGATGAACAATGTTTTGCGTGATTTTATTGGCAAGTTTGTGGTTGTGTACTTTGATGACATATTGATCTACAACCGCAATGAATCTGATCATACTATACATATTCGACATGTTTTGCAGGTATTGCGTGATAATGAACTCTATGGTAATCTTGAGAAGTGCACATTTTGCAAAGATAAGGTCATATTTCTGGATTATGTTGTCTCTAAGCATGGAGTAGAGGTAGATGTGTCTAAAATTGAAGCTATTCAAAATTGGCCTACTCCCATGAATGTGAGTCAAGTACGAAGTTTTCATGGTTTTGCTGGGTTCTATAGAAGATTTGTGCCCAATTTTAGTACTATTGCTGCACCTTTGAATGAATTGACTAAAAAGGGTGTTGTATTTGAGTGGAGCGTAGCCCAAGATCATGCTTTTGATGAACTGAAGAGATTGTTAACTTCTGCACCGTTGCTTGCACTTCCTGATTTCAATAAGCAATTTGAGATTGAATGTGATGCTAGTTGTATTGGAATTGGTGGTGTGTTGATGCAAGAGGATCGTCCAATTGCATATTTTTCTGAGAAACTTTCTGGTGCTAAGTTGAACTATCCTATCTATGATAAAGAATTGTATGCTTTAATTAGAGTTCTTGAGGTTTGGCAACATTATTTGTGGCCAAAAGAATTTATCATACATTCTGATCATGAAGCTTTAAAATATCTGAAAGCCCAATCTACATTGCATAGGCCTCTTGCTAAGTTGGTTGAGTTCATTGAGTCTTTTCCATACATTATTAAGCATAAGAAGGGAAAAGATAATATTGTTGCTGATGCTCTATCTAGTAAGAATATGCTATTAACTCAAGTTGATGTTAAAATTCCTGGATTAGAGATATTATGTGATTTGTATGCTACTGATCATGATTTTGTTGAACCATATCGTTTGTGTGTTATTGGTAAAGCATGTGAAAAATATCACATACATGATAGATTCTTGTTTCGAGCTAACAAACTATGTGTTCCAGACTCGTCTGTGTGTTTGCTCGTATTGGAGGAATCTCATGCTGGAGGTTTGATGGGTCACTTTGGGCATGAGAAGACACTACTTATGCTCGCTGATCACTTTTATTTGCTAAAGATGAGGCGGGATGTGGACAAATATGTGAAGAGGTGCATTACTTGCAATAAGTCCAAGTCCAAGCTTAAGCCTCACGGTTTGTATACTCCTTTACCGGCACCTACTACACCATGGGAAGACATTAGTATGGATTTTGTGTTTGGTTTGCCGCGTACTAAAAGAGGCCATGATTCTATATTTATTGTAGTGGATAGATTCTCTAAGATGTCACATTTTTATTGACTGCAACAAGAGCGACGATGCGTCGCATATTGCTAACCTGTTTTTCAGGGAGATTGTACGTCTACATGGAGTTCCGAAGACTATTATTTCTGATCGTGACGTGAAGTTCATGAGCTACTTCTGGAAGACGCTTTGGAGAAAGCTGGGGACGAAGCTACTTTTCAGCACTACTTGTTATTGATGACCCACAAGTATAGGGGATCGCAACAGTCTTCGCGGGAAGTAAAACCCAATTTATTGATTCGACACAAGGGGAGACAAAGAATACTTGAAAGCCTTAACAGCGGAGTTGTCAATTCAGCTGCACACTGGAAACGAGACTTGCTCGCAAGAGTTTGTCGGTACTAACGGTTTTATAGCGGTAGCGGTAGTGAAATAACGACGACGGAGTAACAAAGACAGCGGTAGTGATTACGGTAAACGACGGGATTAAAATAGAGCGTAGTGAAATAACAAAGAAGCAGAGTAACAAAGACAGCAGTAGTGATTACAAGAACAAATAGATTAAAATACCGTAGGCACAAGGATGGATGACGGGC